>NW_027460302.1:313333-626666 GCF_050947875.1 Dermacentor variabilis | reverse complement strand
GCGTCGGCCACTCGGACTGCGCGAATAAGCGCATCGAGGGTTGACTCCTCGAGCCCGCGGCTAGGCATTTCGCGCGTCGGCACCTCGGACTGCGCGAATAAGCGCATCGAGTGTCGACTCCTCGAGCCCGCAGCTAGGAATTTCGCGCGTCGGCACCTCGGACTGCGCGAATAAGCGCATCGAGGGTTGACTCCTCGAGCCCGCGGCTAGGCATTTCGCGCGTCGGCACCTCGGACTGCGCGAATAAGCGCATCGAGTGTCGACTCCTCGAGCCCGCGGCTAGGAATTTCGCGTGTCGATACCTCGGACTGCGCGAATAAGCGCATCGAGGGTCGATTCCTCGAGCCCGCGGCTAGCAATTTCACGTGTTGACACCTCGGGCTGCGCGAATAAGCGCATCGAGTGTCGATTCCTCGAGCCCGCGGCTAGGAATTTCGCGTGTTGACACCTCGGACTGCGCGAATAAGCGTATCGAGGGTCGACTCCTCGAGCCCGCGGCTAGGCATTTCGCGCGTCGGCACCTCGGACTGCGCGAATAAGCGCATCGAGTGTCGACTCCTCGAGCCCGCGGCTAGGTATTTCGCGTGTAGACACTTAGGACTGCGTGAATAAGCGCATCCGGGGTTGACTCCTCAAACCCGCGGCTAGGCAATTCGCGCGTCGGCACCTTGGACTGCGCGAATCAGCGCATCGACCGTTGAATCCTCGAGCCCGCGGCTAGGAATTTCGCGTATCGACACCTCGTACTGCGCGAATAAGGGCATCGATGGTCGACTCCTCGAGCCCGCGGCTACGCATTTCGCGTATCGACACCTCGGACTGCGCGAATAAGCGCATCGAGGGTTCACTCCTCGAGCCCGCGGCTAGGAATTTCGCGCGTCGGCACCTCGGATTGCGAGAATAAGCGCATCGAGTGTCGACTCCTCGAGCCCGCGGCTAGGTATTTCGCGTTTAGACACTTAGGACTGCGTGAATAAGCGCATCCGGGGTTGACTCCTCAAACCCGCGGCTAGGCAATTCGCGCGTCGGCACCTTGGACTGCGCGAATCAGCGCATCGACCGTTGACTCCTCGAGCCCGCGGCTAGGCATTTCGCGTGTCGGCCCCTCGGACTTTGCGAATAAGCGCATCGAGGGTCGACTCCTCGAGCCCGCGTCTAGGTATTTCGCGTGTAGACACTTCGGACTGCGTGAATAAGCGCAACCGGGGTTGACTCCTCAAACCCGCGGCTAGGCATTTCGCGCGTCGACACCTCGGACTACGCGAATAAGCGCATCGAGGGTCGACTCCTCGAGCCCGCGGCTAGGAATTTCGCGCGTCGGCACCTCGGACTGCGCGAATAAGCGCATCGAGGGTTGACTCCTCGAGCCCGCGGCTAGGCATTTCGCGCGTCGGCACCTCGGACTGCGCGAATAAGCGCATCGAGGGTCGACTCCTCGAGGCCGCCGCTACGAATGTCGCGCGTCGACACCCCGGACTGCGCGAATAAGCGCATCGAGGGTCGACTCCTCGAGCCCGTGGCTAGGCATTTCGCGCATCGACACCTCGGACTGTGCGAATAGGCGCATCGAGGGTCGACTCCTCGAGCCCGCGGCTAGGAATTTCGCGCGTCGGCACCTCGGACTGCGCGAATAAGCGCATCGAGGGTTGACTCCTCGAGCCCGCGGCTAGGCATTTCGCGCGTCGGCACCTCGGACTGCGCGAATAAGCGCATCGAGGGTCGACTCCTCGAGCCCGCGGCTAGGAACTTCGCGTATCGTCACCTCGGACTGCGCGAATAAGCGCATGGAGGGTCGACTCCTCGAGCCCGCGGTTAGGCAATTCGCGTATCGACACCTCGTACTGCGCGAATAAGCGAATCGAGGGTCGACTCCTCGAGCCCGCGGCTAGGAACTTCGCGCGTCGGCACCTCGGACTGTGCGAATCATCGCATCGAGGGTTGATTCCTCGAACCCGTGGCTAGGCATTTCGCGCGTCGGCACCTCGGACTGCGCGAATAAGCGCATCGAGGGTCGACTCCTCGAGCCCGCGGCAAGGAATTTCGCGTGTCGACACCTCGGACTGCGCGAATAAGCGCATCGAAGGTCGACTCCTCGAGCCCGCGGCTAGGCATTTCGCGCCCCGGCACCTCGGACTGCGCGTATAAGCGCATCGAGGGTCGACTCCTCGAGCCCGCGGCTAGGAATTTCGCGTATCGACACCTCGTACTGCGCGAATAAGCGCATCGATGGTCGACTCCTCGAGCCCGCGGCTACGCATTTCGCGTATCGACACCTCGGACTGCGCGAATCAGCGCATCGAGGGTTCACTCCTCGAGCCCGCGGCTAGGAATTTCGCGCGTCGGCACCTCGGACTGCGCGAATAAGCGCATCGAGGGTTGACTCCTCGAGCCCGCGGCTAGGCATTTCGCGCGTCAGCACCTCGGACTGCGCGAATAAGCGCATCGAGTGTCGACTCCTCGAGCCCGCGGCTAGGTATTTCGCGTGTAGACACTTAGGACTGCGTGAATAAGCGCATCCGGGGTTGACTCCTCAAACCCGCGGCTAGGCAATTCGCGCGTCGGCACCTTGGACTACGCGAATCAGCGCATCGACCGTTGACTCCTCGAGCCCGCGGCTAGGCATTTCGCGTGTCGGCCCCTCGGACTTTGCGAATAAGCGCATCGAGGGTCGACTCGTCGAGCCCGCGGCTAGGTATTTCGCGTGTAGACACTTCGGACTGCGTGAATAAGCGCAACCGGGGTTGACTCCTCAAACCCGTGGCTAGGCATTTCGCGCGCCGACACCTCGGACTACGCGAATAAGCGCATCGAGGGTCGACTCCTCGAGGCCGCCGCTACGAATGTCGCGCGTCGACACCCCGGACTGCGCGAATAAGCGCATCGGGGGTCGACTCCTCGAGCCCGTGGCTAGGCATTTCGCGCATCGACACCTCGGACTGTGCGAATAGGCGCATCGAGGGTCGACTCCTCGAGCCCGCGGCTAGGAATTTCGCGCGTCGGCACCTCGGACTGCGCGAATAAGCGCATCGAGGGTTGACTCCTCGAGCCCGCGGCTAGGCATTTCGCGCGTCGGCACCTCGGACTGCGCGAATAAGCGCATCGAGGGTCGACTCCTCGAGCCCGCGGCTAGGAACTTCGCGTATCGTCACCTCGGACTGCGCGAATAAGCGCATGGAGGGTCGACTCCTCGAGCCCGCGGTTAGGCATTTCGCGCCCCGGCACCTCGGGCTGCGCGAATAAGCGCATCGAGGGTCGACTCCTCGAGCCCGCGGCTAGGAATTTCGCGTATCGACACCTCGTACTGCGCGAATAAGCGCATCGATGGTCGACTCCTCGAGCCCGCGGCTACGCATTTCGCGTATCGACACCTCGGACTGCGCGAATCAGCGCATCGAGGGTTGATTCCTCGAACCCATGGTTAGGCATTTCGCGCATCGACACCTCGGACTGTGCGAATAGGCGCATCGAGGGTCGACTCCTCGAGCCCGCGGCTAGGAATTTCGCGCGTCGGCACCTCGGACTGCGCGAATAAGCGCATCGAGGGTTGACTCCTCGAGCCCGCGGCTAGGCATTTTGCGCTTCGGCACCTCGGACTGCGCGAATAAGCGCATCGAGGGTCGACTCCTCCAGCCCGCGGCTAGGAATTTCGCGTGTCGACACCTAGGACTGCGCGAATAAGCGCATCGAGGGTCGACTCCTCGAGCCCGCGGCTACGCATTTCGCGCGTCGGCACCTCGGACTGCGCGAATAAGCGCATCGAGTGTCGACTCCTCGAGCCCGCGGCTAGGAATTTCGCGTGTCGATACCTCGGACTGCGCGAATAAGCGCATCGAGGGTCGACTCCTCGAGCCCGCGGCTAGGAACTTCGCATATCGTCACCTCGGACTGCGCGAATAAGCGCATGGAGGGTCGACTCCTCGAGCCCGCGGTTAGGCAATTCGCGTGTTGGCACCTCGGACTGCGCGAATAAGCGCATCGAGGGTCGATTCCTCGAGCCCGCGGCTAGGAATTTCACGTGTTGACACCTCGGGCTGCGCGAATAAGCGTATCGAGGGTCGACTCCTCGAGCCCGCGGTTAGGGAATTCGCCCGTTGGCACCTCGGACTGCGCGAATAAGCGCATCGAGGGTCGATTCCTCGAGCCCGCGGCTAGGAATTTCGCGTGTTGACACCTCGGACTGCGCGAATAAGCGTATCGAGGGTCGACTCCTCGAGCCCGCGGCTAGGCATTTCGCGCGTCGGCACCTCGGACTGCGCGAATAAGCGCATCGAGTGTCGACTCCTCGAGCCCGCGGCTAGGTATTGCGCGTGTAGACACTTAGGACTGCGTGAATAAGCGCATCCGGGGTTGACTCCTCAAACCCGCGGCTAGGCATTTCGCGCGTCGGCACCTCGGACTGCGCGAATAAGCGCATCGAGTGTCGACTCCTCGAGCCCGCGGCTAGGAATTTCGCGTGTCGATACCTCGGACTGCGCGAATAAGCGCATCGAGGGTCGACTCCTCGAGCCCGCGGCTAGGAACTTCGCATATCGTCACCTCGGACTGCGCGAATAAGCGCATGGAGGGTCGACTCCTCGAGCCCGCGGTTAGGCAATTCGCGTGTTGGCACCTCGGACTGCGCGAATAAGCGCATCGAGGGTCGATTCCTCGAGCCCGCGGCTAGGAATTTCACGTGTTGACACCTCGGGCTGCGCGAATAAGCGTATCGAGGGTCGACTCCTCGAGCCCGCGGTTAGGAAATTCGCCCGTTGGCACCTCGGACTGCGCGAATCAGCGCATCGAGGGTTCACTCCTCGAGCCCGCGGCTAGGAATTTCGCGCGTCGGCACCTCGGACTGCGCGAATAGGCGCATCGAGGGTTGACTCCTCGAGCCCGCGGCTAGGCATTTCGCGCGTCGGCACCTCGGACTGCGCGAATAAGCGCATCGAGTGTCGACTCCTCGAGCCCGCGGCTAGGTATTTCGCGTGTAGACACTTAGGACTGCGTGAATAAGCGCATCCGGGGTTGACTCCTCAAACCCGCGGCTAGGCAATTCGCGCGTCGGCACCTTGGACTGCGCGAATCAGCGCATCGACCGTTGACTCCTCGAGCCCGCGGCTAGGCATTTCGCGTGTCGGCCCCTCGGACTTTGCGAATAACCGCATCGAGGGTCGACTCCTCGAGCCCGCGGCTAGGTATTTCGCGTGTAGACACTTCGGACTGCGTGAATAAGCGCATCCGGGGTTGACTCCTCAAACCCGCGGCTAGGCATTTCGCGCGTCGACACCTCGGACTACGCGAATAAGCGCATCGAGGGTCGACTCCGCGAGCCCGTGGCTAGGCATTTCGCGCGTCGACACCTCGGACTATGCGAATAAGCGCATCGAGGGTCGACTCCTCGAGCCCGCGGCTAGGAACTTCGCGTATCGTCACCTCGGACTGCGCGAATAAGCGCATGGAGGGTCGACTCCTCGAGCCCGCGGTTAGGCATTTCGCGCCCCGGCACCTCGGGCTGCGCGAATAAGCGCATCGAGGGTCGACTCCTCGAGCCCGCGGCTAGGAATTTCGCGTATCGACACCTCGTACTGCGCGAATAAGCGCATCGATGGTCGACTCCTCGAGCCCGCGGCTACGCATTTCGCGTATCGACACCTCGGACTGCGCGAATAAGCGCATCGAGGGTTGACTCCTCGAGCCCGCGGCTAGGCATTTTGCGCTTCGGCACCTCGGACTGCGCGAATAAGCGCATCGAGGGTCGACTCCTCCAGCCCGCGGCTAGGAATTTCGCGTGTCGACACCTAGGACTGCGCGAATAAGCGCATCGAGGGTCGACTCCTCGAGCCCGCGGCTACGCATTTCGCGCGTCGGCACCTCGGACTGCGCGAATAAGCGCATCGAGTGTCGACTCCTCGAGCCCGCGGCTAGGAATTTCGCGTGTCGATACCTCGGACTGCGCGAATAAGCGCATCGAGGGTCGACTCCTCGAGCCCGCGGCTAGGAACTTCGCATATCGTCACCTCGGACTGCGCGAATAAGCGCATGGAGGGTCGACTCCTCGAGCCCGCGGTTAGGCAATTCGCGTGTTGGCACCTCGGACTGCGCGAATAAGCGCATCGAGGGTCGATTCCTCGAGCCCGCGGCTAGGAATTTCACGTGTTGACACCTCGGGCTGCGCGAATAAGCGTATCGAGGGTCGACTCCTCGAGCCCGCGGTTAGGGAATTCGCCCGTTGGCACCTCGGACTGCGCGAATAAGCGCATCGAGGGTCGATTCCTCGAGCCCGCGGCTAGGAATTTCGCGTGTTGACACCTCGGACTGCGCGAATAAGCGTATCGAGGGTCGACTCCTCGAGCCCGCGGCTAGGCATTTCGCGCGTCGGCACCTCGGACTGCGCGAATAAGCGCATCGAGTGTCGACTCCTCGAGCCCGCCGCTAGGTATTGCGCGTGTAGACACTTAGGACTGCGTGAATAAGCGCATCCGGGGTTGACTCCTCAAACCCGCGGCTAGGCATTTCGCGCGTCGGCACCTCGGACTGCGCGAATAAGCGCATCGAGTGTCGACTCCTCGAGCCCGCGGCTAGGAATTTCGCGTGTCGATACCTCGGACTGCGCGAATAAGCGCATCGAGGGTCGACTCCTCGAGCCCGCGGCTAGGAACTTCGCATATCGTCACCTCGGACTGCGCGAATAAGCGCATGGAGGGTCGACTCCTCGAGCCCGCGGTTAGGCAATTCGCGTGTTGGCACCTCGGACTGCGCGAATAAGCGCATCGAGGGTCGATTCCTCGAGCCCGCGGCTAGGAATTTCACGTGTTGACACCTCGGGCTGCGCGAATAAGCGTATCGAGGGTCGACTCCTCGAGCCCGCGGTTAGGGAATTCGCCCGTTGGCACCTCGGACTGCGCGAATCAGCGCATCGAGGGTTCACTCCTCGAGCCCGCGGCTAGGAATTTCGCGCGTCGGCACCTCGGACTGCGCGAATAGGCGCATCGAGGGTTGACTCCTCGAGCCCGCGGCTAGGCATTTCGCGCGTCGGCACCTCGGACTGCGCGAATAAGCGCATCGAGTGTCGACTCCTCGAGCCCGCGGCTAGGTATTTCGCGTGTAGACACTTAGGACTGCGTGAATAAGCGCATCCGGGGTTGACTCCTCAAACCCGCGGCTAGGCAATTCGCGCGTCGGCACCTTGGACTGCGCGAATCAGCGCATCGACCGTTGACTCCTCGAGCCCGCGGCTAGGCATTTCGCGTGTCGGCCCCTCGGACTTTGCGAATAACCGCATCGAGGGTCGACTCCTCGAGCCCGCGGCTAGGTATTTCGCGTGTAGACACTTCGGACTGCGTGAATAAGCGCATCCGGGGTTGACTCCTCAAACCCGCGGCTAGGCATTTCGCGCGTCGACACCTCGGACTACGCGAATAAGCGCATCGAGGGTCGACTCCGCGAGCCCGTGGCTAGGCATTTCGCGCATCGACACCTCGGACTGTGCGAATAGGCGCATCGACCGTTGACTCCTCGAGCCTGCGGCTAGGAATTTCGCGCGTCGGCCCCTCGGACTTTGCGAATAAGCGAATCGAGGGTCGACTCCTCGAGCCCGCGGCTAGGTATTTCGCGTGTAGACACTTCGGACTGCGTGAATAAGCGCATCCGGGGTTGACTCCTCAAACCCGTGGCTAGGCATTTCGCGCGTCGACACTTCGGACTACGCGAATAAGCGCATCGAGGGTCGACTCCTCGAGGCCGCCGCCACGAATGTCGCGCGTCGACACCCCGGACTGCGCGAATAAGCGCATCGAGGGTCGACTCCTCGAGCCCGCGGCTAGGAACTTCGCGCATCGTCACCTCGGACTGCGCGAATAAGCGCACCAACGGTCGACTCCTCGAGCCCGTGGTTAGGCAATTCGCGCGTTGGCACCTCGGACTGCGCGAATAAGCGCATCGAGGGTCGATTCCTCGAGCCCGCGGCTAGGAATTTCGCGTGTTGACACCTCGGACTGCGCGAATAAGGGGTATCGAGGGTCGACTCCTCGAGCCCGCGGCTAGGCATTTCGCGCGTCGGCACCTAGGACTGCGCGAATAAGCGCATCGAGGGTCGACTCCTCGAGCCCGCGGCTAGGAATTTCGCGTGTCGATTCCTCGGACTGCACGAATAGGCGCATCGAGGGTTGACTCCTCGAGCCCGCGGGTACGAATTTCGCGCGTCGACACCTCGCACTGCGCGAATAAGCGCATCCAGGGTTGACTCCTCGATCCCGCGGCTAGGCATTTCGCGAGCGGCACCTCGGACTGCGCGAATAAGGGCATCGAGGGTCGACTCCTCGAGCCCGCGGCTAGACATTTCGCGCGTCGGCACCTCGGACTGCACGAACAAGCGCATCGAGTGTCGACTCCTCGAGCCCGCGACTAGGCATTTCGCGCTTCGGCACCTCGGACTGCGCGAATAAGCGCATCGAGGGTCGACTCCTCGAGCCCGCGGCTAGGAATTTCGCGTGTCGACACCTAGGACTGCGCGAATAAGCGCATCGAGGGTCGACTCCTCGAGCCCGCGGCTACGCATTTCGCGCGTCGGCACCTCGGACTGCGCGAATAAGCGCATCGAGTGTCGACTCCTCGAGCCCGCGGCTAGGAATTTCGCGTGTCGATACCTCGGACTGCGCGAATAAGCGCATCGAGGGTCGACTCCTCGAGCCCGCGGCTAGGCATTTCGCACGTCGACACCCCGGACTGCGCGAATTAGCGCATCCAGGGTCGACTCCTCGAGCCCGTGGCTAGGAACTTCGCATATCGTCCCCTCGGACTGCGCGAATAAGCGCATGGAGGGTGGACTCCTCGAGCCCGCGGTTAGGCAATTCGCGTGTTGGCACCTCGGACTGCGCGAATAAGCGCATCGAGGGTCGATTCCTCGAGCCCGCGGCTAGGAATTTCACGTGTTGACACCTCGGGCTTCGCGAATAAGCGCATCGAGGGTCGACTCCTCGAGCCCGCGGTTAGGGAATTCGCCCGTTGGCACCTCGGACTGAGCGAATAAGCGCATCGAGGGTCGATTCCTCGAGCCCGCGACTAGGAATTTCGCGTGTTGACACCTCAGACTGCGCGAATAAGCGTATCGAGGGTTGACTCCTCAAACCCGCGGCTAGACATTTCGCGCGTCGACACCTCGGACTACGCGAATAAGCGCATCGAGGGTCGACTCCTCGAGGCCGCCGCTCCGAATGTCGCGCGTCGACACCCCGGACTGCGCGAATAAGCGCATCGAGGGTCGACTCCTCGAGCCCGCGGCTAGGAACTTAGCGCATCGTCACCTCGGACTGCGCGAATCAGCGCATCCGACCATTGACTCCTCAAACCCGCGGCTAGGCATTTCGCGCGTCGGCCCCGCGTACTTTGCGAATAAGCGCATCGAGGGTCGACTCCTCGAGCCCGCGGCTAGGAGTTTCGCGTGTAGACACTTCGGACTGCGCGAATAAGCGCATCCGGGGTTGACTCCTCAAGCCCACGGGTAGGCATTTCGCGCGTCAACACCTCGGACTACGCGAATAAGCGCATCGAGGGTCGACTCCTCGAGGTCGCCGCTACGAATGTCGCGCGTCGACACCCCGGACTGCGCGAATAAGCGCATCCAGGGTCGACTCCTCGAGCCCGTGGCTAGGCATTTCGCGCATCGACACCTCAGACTGTGCGAATAAGCGCATCGAGGGTCGACTCCTCGAGCCCGCAGCTAGGAATTTCGCGCGTCGGCCACTCGGACTGCGCGAATAAGCGCATCGAGGGTTGACTCCTCGAGCCCGCGGCTAGGCATTTCGCGCGTCGGCACCTCGGACTGCGCGAATAAGCGCATCGAGTGTCGACTCCTCGAGCCCGCAGCTAGGAATTTCGCGCGTCGGCACCTCGGACTGCGCGAATAAGCGCATCGAGGGTTGACTCCTCGAGCCCGCGGCTAGGCATTTCGCGCGTCGGCACCTCGGACTGCGCGAATAAGCGCATCGAGTGTCGACTCCTCGAGCCCGCGGCTAGGAATTTCGCGTGTCGATACCTCGGACTGCGCGAATAAGCGCATCGAGGGTCGATTCCTCGAGCCCGCGGCTAGGAATTTCACGTGTTGACACCTCGGGCTGCGCGAATAAGCGCATCGAGTGTCGATTCCTCGAGCCCGCGGCTAGGAATTTCGCGTGTTGACACCTCGGACTGCGCGAATAAGCGTATCGAGGGTCGACTCCTCGAGCCCGCGGCTAGGCATTTCGCGCGTCGGCACCTCGGACTGCGCGAATAAGCGCATCGAGTGTCGACTCCTCGAGCCCGCGGCTAGGTATTTCGCGTGTAGACACTTAGGACTGCGTGAATAAGCGCATCCGGGGTTGACTCCTCAAACCCGCGGCTAGGCAATTCGCGCGTCGGCACCTTGGACTGCGCGAATCAGCGCATCGACCGTTGAATCCTCGAGCCCGCGGCTAGGAATTTCGCGTATCGACACCTCGTACTGCGCGAATAAGGGCATCGATGGTCGACTCCTCGAGCCCGCGGCTACGCATTTCGCGTATCGACACCTCGGACTGCGCGAATAAGCGCATCGAGGGTTCACTCCTCGAGCCCGCGGCTAGGAATTTCGCGCGTCGGCACCTCGGATTGCGAGAATAAGCGCATCGAGTGTCGACTCCTCGAGCCCGCGGCTAGGTATTTCGCGTGTAGACACTTAGGACTGCGTGAATAAGCGCATCCGGGGTTGACTCCTCAAACCCGCGGCTAGGCAATTCGCGCGTCGGCACCTTGGACTGCGCGAATCAGCGCATCGACCGTTGAATATTCGAGCCCGCGGCTAGGAATTTCGCGTATCGACACCTCGTACTGCGCGAATAAGCGCATCGATGGTCGACTCCTCGAGCCCGCGGCTACGCATTTCGCGTATCGACACCTCGGACTGCGCGAATAAGCGCATCGAGGGTTCACTCCTCGAGCCCGTGGCTAGGCATTTCGCGCGTCGACACCTCGGACTACGCGAATAAGCGCATCGAGGGTCGACTCCTCGAGGCCGCCGCTACGAATGTCGCGCGTCGACACCCCGGACTGCGCGAATAAGCGCATCGAGGGTCGACTCCTCGAGCCCGCGGCTAGGAACTTCGCGCATCGTCACCTCGGACTGCGCGAATAAGCGCACCAACGGTCGACTCCTCGAGCCCGTGGTTAGACAATTCGCGCGTTGGCACCTCGGACTGCGCGAATAAGCGCATCGAGGGTCGATTCCTCGAGCCCGCGGCTAGGAATTTCGCGTGTTGACACCTCGGACTGCGCGAATAAGGGGTATAGAGGGTCGACTCCTCGAGCCCGCGGCTAGGCATTTCGTGCGTCGGCACCTAGGACTGCGCGAATAAGCGCATCGAGGGTCGACTCCTCGAGCCCGCGGCTAGACGTTTCGCGCGTCGGCTCCTCGGACTGCGCGAATAAGCGCATCGAGGGTCGACTCCTCGGGCCCGCGGCTAGGAATTTCGTGCGTCGGCACCTCGGACTGCACGAACAAGCGCATCGAGTGTCGACTCCTCGAGCCCGCGACTAGGCATTTCGCGCTTCGGCACCTCGGACTGCGCGAATAAGCGCATCGAGGGTCGACTCCTCGAGCCCGCGGCTAGGAATTTCGCGTGTCGACACCTAGGACTGCGCGAATAAGCGCATCCGGGGTTGACTCCTCAAACCCGCGGCTAGGCAATTCGCGCGTCGGCACCTCGGACTGCGCGAATAAGCGCATCGAGGGTCGACTCCTCCAGCCCGCGGCTAGGAATTTCGCGTGTCGACACCTAGGACTGCGCGAATAAGCGCATCGAGGGTCGACTCCTCGAGCCCGCGGCTACGCATTTCGCGCGTCGGCACCTCGGACTGCGCGAATAAGCGCATCGAGTGTCGACTCCTCGAGCCCGCGGCTAGGAATTTCGCGTGTCGATACCTCGGACTGCGCGAATAAGCGCATCGAGGGTCGACTCCTCGAGCCCGCGGCTAGGAACTTCGCATATCGTCACCTCGGACTGCGCGAATAAGCGCATGAAGGGTCGACTCCTCGAGCCCGCGGTTAGGCAATTCGCGTGTTGGCACCTCGGACTGCGCGAATAAGCGCATCGAGGGTCGATTCCTCGAGCCCGCGGCTAGGAATTTCACGTGTTGACACCTCGGGCTGCGCGAATAAGCGTATCGAGGGTCGACTCCTCGAGCCCGCGGTTAGGGAATTCGCCCGTTGGCACCTCGGACTGCGCGAATAAGCGCATCGAGGGTCGATTCCTCGAGCCCGCGGCTAGGAATTTCGCGTGTTGACACCTCGGACTGCGCGAATAAGCGTATCGAGGGTCGACTCCTCGAGCCCGCGGCTAGGCATTTCGCGCGTCGGCACCTCGGACTGCGCGAATAAGCGCATCGAGTGTCGACTCCTCGAGCCCGCGGCTAGGTATTGCGCGTGTAGACACTTAGGACTGCGTGAATAAGCGCATCCGGGGTTGACTCCTCAAACCCGCGGCTAGGCATTTCGCGCGTCGGCACCTCGGACTGCGCGAATAAGCGCATCGAGTGTCGACTCCTCGAGCCCGCGGCTAGGAATTTCGCGTGTCGATACCTCGGACTGCGCGAATAAGCGCATCGAGGGTCGACTCCTCGAGCCCGCGGCTAGGAACTTCGCATATCGTCACCTCGGACTGCGCGAATAAGCGCATGGAGGGTCGACTCCTCGAGCCCGCGGTTAGGCAATTCGCGTGTTGGCACCTCGGACTGCGCGAATAAGCGCATCGAGGGTCGATTCCTCGAGCCCGCGGCTAGGAATTTCACGTGTTGACACCTCGGGCTGCGCGAATAAGCGTATCGAGGGTCGACTCCTCGAGCCCGCGGTTAGGGAATTCGCCCGTTGGCACCTCGGACTGCGCGAATCAGCGCATCGAGGGTTCACTCCTCGAGCCCGCGGCTAGGAATTTCGCGCGTCGGCACCTCGGACTGCGCGAATAGGCGCATCGAGGGTTGACTCCTCGAGCCCGCGGCTAGGCATTTCGCGCGTCGGCACCTCGGACTGCGCGAATAAGCGCATCGAGTGTCGACTCCTCGAGCCCGCGGCTAGGTATTTCGCGTGTAGACACTTAGGACTGCGTGAATAAGCGCATCCGGGGTTGACTCCTCAAACCCGCGGCTAGGCAATTCGCGCGTCGGCACCTTGGACTGCGCGAATCAGCGCATCGACCGTTGACTCCTCGAGCCCGCGGCTAGGCATTTCGCGTGTCGGCCCCTCGGACTTTGCGAATAACCGCATCGAGGGTCGACTCCTCGAGCCCGCGGCTAGGTATTTCGCGTGTAGACACTTCGGACTGCGTGAATAAGCGCATCCGGGGTTGACTCCTCAAACCCGCGGCTAGGCATTTCGCGCGTCGACACCTCGGACTACGCGAATAAGCGCATCGAGGGTCGACTCCGCGAGCCCGTGGCTAGGCATTTCGCGCATCGACACCTCGGACTGTGCGAATAGGCGCATCGAGGGTCGACTCCTCGAGCCCGCGGCTAGGAATTTCGCGCGTCGGCACCTCGGACTGCGCGAATAAGCGCATCGAGTGTCGACTCCTCGAGCCCGCGGCTAGGTATTTCGCGTGTAGACACTAGGACTGCGTGAATAAGCGCATCCGGGGTTGACTTCTCAAACCCGCGGCTAGGCAATTCGCGCGTCGGAACCTTGGACTGCGCGAATCAGCGCATCGACCGTTGACTCCTCGAGCCTGCGGCTAGGAATTTCGCGCGTCGGCCCCTCGGACTTTGCGAATAAGCGCATCGAGGGTCGACTCCTCGAGCCCGCGGCTAGGTATTTCGCGTGTAGACACTTCGGACTGCGTGAATAAGCGCATCCGGGGTTGACTCCTCAAACCCGTGGCTAGGCATTTCGCGCGTCGACACCTCGGACTACGCGAATAAGCGCATCGAGGGTCGACTCCTCGAGGCCGCCGCCACGAATGTCGCGCGTCGACACCCCGGACTGCGCGAATAAGCGCATCGAGGGTCGACTCCTCGAGCCCGCGGCTAGGAACTTCGCGCATCGTCACCTCGGACTGCGCGAATAAGCGCACCAACGGTCGACTCCTCGAGCCCGTGGTTAGGCAATTCGCGCGTTGGCACCTCGGACTGCGCGAATAAGCGCATCGAGGGTCGATTCCTCGAGCCCGCGGCTAGGAATTTCGCGTGTTGACACCTCGGACTGCACGAATAAGGGGTATCGAGGGTCGACTCCTCGAGCCCGCGGCTAGGCATTTCGCGCGTCGGCACCTAGGACTGCGCGAATAAGCGCATCGAGGGTCGACTCCTCGAGCCCGCGGCTAGGAATTTCGCGTGTCGATTCCTCGGACTGCACGAATAGGCGCATCGAGGGTTGACTCCTCGAGCCCGCGGGTACGAATTTCGCGCGTCGACACCTCGCACTGCGCGAATAAGCGCATCCAGGGTTGACTCCTCGATCCCGCGGCTAGGCATTTCGCGAGCGGCACCTCGGACTGCGCGAATAAGCGCATCGAGGGTCGACTCCTCGAGCCCGCGGCTACGCATTTCGCGCGTCGGCACCTCGGACTGCACGAATAAGCGCATCGAGTGTCAACTCCTCGAGCCCGCGGCTAGGAATTTCGCGTGTCGATACCTCGGACTGCGCGAATAAGCGCATCGAGGGTCGACTCCTCGAGCCCGCGGCTAGGCATTTCGCACGTCGACACCCCGGACTGCGCGAATTAGCGCATCCAGGGTCGACTCCTCGAGCCCGTGGCTAGGAACTTCGCATATCGTCACCTCGGACTGCGCGAATAAGCGCATGGAGGGTGGACTCCTCGAGCCCGCGGTTAGGCAATTCGCGTGTTGGCACCTCGGACTGCGCGAATAAGCGCATCGAGGGTCGATTCCTCGAGCCCGCGGCTAGGAATTTCACGTGTTGACACCTCGGGCTTCGCGAATAAGCGCATCGAGGGTCGACTCCTCGAGCCCGCGGTTAGGGAATTCGCCCGTTGGCACCTCGGACTGAGCGAATAAGCGCATCGAGGGTCGATTCCTCGAGCCCGCGACTAGGAATTTCGCGTGTTGACACCTCAGACTGCGCGAATAAGCGTATCGAGGGTTGACTCCTCAAACCCGCGGCTAGACATTTCGCGCGTCGACACCTCGGACTACGCGAATAAGCGCATCGAGGGTCGACTCCTCGAGGCCGCCGCTCCGAATGTCGCGCGTCGACACCCCGGACTGCGCGAATAAGCGCATCGAGGGTCGACTCCTCGAGCCCGCGGCTAGGAACTTAGCGCATCGTCACCTCGGACTGCGCGAATCAGCGCATCCGACCATTGACTCCTCAAACCCGCGGCTAGGCATTTCGCGCGTCGGCCCCGCGGACTTTGCGAATAAGCGCATCGAGGGTCGACTCCTCGAGCCCGCGGCTAGGAGTTTCGCGTGTAGACACTTCGGACTGCGCGAATAAGCGCATCCGGGGTTGACTCCTCAAGCCCACGGGTAGGCATTTCGCGCGTCAACACCTCGGACTACGCGAATAAGCGCATCGAGGGTCGACTCCTCGAGGTCGCCGCTACGAATGTCGCGCGTCGACACCCCGGACTGCGCGAATAAGCGCATCCAGGGTCGACTCCTCGAGCCCGTGGCTAGGCATTTCGCGCATCGACACCTCAGACTGTGCGAATAAGCGCATCGAGGGTCGACTCCTCGAGCCCGCAGCTAGGAATTTCGCGCGTCGGCCACTCGGACTGCGCGAATAAGCGCATCGAGGGTTGACTCCTGGAGCCCGCGGCTAGGCATTTCGCGCGTCGGCACCTCGGACTGCGCGAATAAGCGCATCGAGTGTCGACTCCTCGAGCCCGCAGCTAGGAATTTCGCGCGTCGGCACCTCGGACTGCGCGAATAAGCGCATCGAGGGTTGACTCCTCGAGCCCGCGGCTAGGCATTTCGCGCGTCGGCACCTCGGACTGCGCGAATAAGCGCATCGAGTGTCGACTCCTCGAGCCCGCGGCTAGGAATTTCGCGTGTCGATACCTCGGACTGCGCGAATAAGCGCATCGAGGGTCGATTCCTCGAGCCCGCGGCTAGGAATTTCACGTGTTGACACCTCGGGCTGCGCGAATAAGCGCATCGAGTGTCGATTCCTCGAGCCCGCGGCTAGGAATTTCGCGTGTTGACACCTCGGACTGCGCGAATAAGCGTATCGAGGGTCGACTCCTCGAGCCCGCGGCTAGGCATTTCGCGCGTCGGCACCTCGGACTGCGCGAATAAGCGCATCGAGTGTCGACTCCTCGAGCCCGCGGCTAGGTATTTCGCGTGTAGACACTTAGGACTGCGTGAATAAGCGCATGCGGGGTTGACTCCTCAAACCCGCGGCTAGGCAATTCGCGCGTCGGCACCTTGGACTGCGCGAATCACCGCATCGACCGTTGAATCCTCGAGCCCGCGGCTAGGAATTTCGCGTATCGACACCTCGTACTGCGCGAATAAGCGCATCGAGGGTTCACTCCTCGAGCCCGCGGCTAGGAATTTCGCGCGTCGGCACCTCGGATTGCGAGAATAAGCGCATCGAGTGTCGACTCCTCGAGCCCGCGGCTAGGTATTTCGCGTGTAGACACTTAGGACTGCGTGAATAAGCGCATCCGGGGTTGACTCCTCAAACCCGCGGCTAGGCAATTCGCGCGTCGGCACCTTGGACTGCGCGAATCAGCGCATCGACCGTTGACTCCTCGAGCCCGCGGCTAGGCATTTCGCGTGTCGGCCCCTCGGACTTTGCGATTAAGCGCATCGAGGGTCGACTCCTCGAGCCCGCGGCTAGGTATTTCGCGTGTAGACACTTAGGACTGCGTGAATAAGCGCATCCGGGGTTGACTCCTCAAACCCGCGGCTAGGCAATTCGCGCGTCGGCACCTTGGACTGCGCGAATCAGCGCATCGACCGTTGAATATTCGAGCCCGCGGCTAGGAATTTCGCGTATCGACACCTCGTACTGCGCGAATAAGCGCATCGATGGTCGACTCCTCGAGCCCGCGGCTACGCATTTCGCGTATCGACACCTCGGACTGCGCGAATAAGCGCATCGAGGGTTCACTCCTCGAGCCCGTGGCTAGGCATTTCGCGCGTCGACACCTCGGACTACGCGAATAAGCGCATCGAGGGTCGACTCCTCGAGGCCGCCGCTACGAATGTCGCGCGTCGACACCCCGGACTGCGCGAATAAGCGCATCGAGGGTCGACTCCTCGAGCCCGCGGCTAGGAACTTCGCGCATCGTCACCTCGGACTGCGCGAATAAGCGCACCAACGGTCGACTCCTCGAGCCCGTGGTTAGACAATTCGCGCGTTGGCACCTCGGACTGCGCGAATAAGCGCATCGAGGGTCGATTCCTCGAGCCCGCGGCTAGGAATTTCGCGTGTTGACACCTCGGACTGCGCGAATAAGGGGTATAGAGGGTCGACTCCTCGAGCCCGCGGCTAGGCATTTCGTGCGTCGGCACCTAGGACTGCGCGAATAAGCGCATCGAGGGTCGACTCCTCGAGCCCGCGGCTAGACATTTCGCGCGTCGGCTCCTCGGACTGCGCGAATAAGCGCATCGAGGGTCGACTCCTCGGGCCCGCGGCTAGGAATTTCGTGCGTCGGCACCTCGGACTGCACGAACAAGCGCATCGAGTGTCGACTCCTCGAGCCCGCGACTAGGCATTTCGCGCTTCGGCACCTCGGACTGCGCGAATAAGCGCATCGAGGGTCGACTCCTCGAGCCCGCGGCTAGGAATTTCGCGTGTCGACACCTAGGACTGCGCGAATAAGCGCATCGAGGGTCGACTCCTCGAGCCCGCGGCTACGCATTTCGCGCGTCGGCACCTCGGACTGCGCGAATAAGCGCATCGAGTGTCGACTCCTCGAGCCCGCGGCTAGGAATTTCGCGTGTCGATACCTCGGACTGCGCGAATAAGCGCATCGAGGGTCGACTCCTCGAGCCCGCGGCTAGGCATTTCGCACGTCGACACCCCGGACTGCGCGAATTAGCGCATCCAGGGTCGACTCCTCGAGCCCGTGGCTAGGAACTTCGCATATCGTCACCTCGGACTGCGCGAATAAGCGCATGGAGGGTGGACTCCTCGAGCCCGCGGTTAGGCAATTCGCGTGTTGGCACCTCGGACTGCGCGAATAAGCGCATCGAGGGTCGATTCCTCGAGCCCGCGGCTAGGAATTTCACGTGTTGACACCTCGGGCTTCGCGAATAAGCGCATCGAGGGTCGACTCCTCGAGCCCGCGGTTAGGGAATTCGCCCGTTGGCACCTCGGACTGAGCGAATAAGCGCATCGAGGGTCGATTCCTCGAGCCCGCGACTAGGAATTTCGCGTGTTGACACCTCAGACTGCGCGAATAAGCTTATCGAGGGTTGACTCCTCAAACCCGCGGCTAGACATTTCGCGCGTCGACACCTCGGACTACGCGAATAAGCGCATCGAGGGTCGACTCCTCGAGGCCGCCGCTCCGAATGTCGCGCGTCGACACCCCGGACTGCGCGAATAAGCGCATCGAGGGTCGACTCCTCGAGCCCGCGGCTAGGAACTTCGCGCATCGTCACCTCGGACTGCGCGAATCAGCGCATCCGACCATTGACTCCTCAAACCCGCGGCTAGGCATTTCGCGCGTCGGCCCCGCGGACTTTGCGAATAAGCGCATCGAGGGTCGACTCCTCGAGCCCGCGGCTAGGAGTTTCGCGTGTAGACACTTCGGACTGCGCGAATAAGCGCATCCGGGGTTGACTCCTCAAGCCCACGGGTAGGCATTTCGCGCGTCAACACCTCGGACTACGCGAATAAGCGCATCGAGGGTCGACTCCTCGAGGTCGCCGCTACGAATGTCGCGCGTCGACACCCCGGACTGCGCGAATAAGCGCATCCAGGGTCGACTCCTCGAGCCCGTGGCTAGGCATTTCGCGCATCGACACCTCAGACTGTGCGAATAAGCGCATCGAGGGTCGACTCCTCGAGCCCGCAGCTAGGAATTTCGCGCGTCGGCCACTCGGACTGCGCGAATAAGCGCATCGAGGGTTGACTCCTCGAGCCCGCGGCTAGGCATTTCGCGCGTCGGCACCTCGGACTGCGCGAATAAGCGCATCGAGTGTCGACTCCTCGAGCCCGCAGCTAGGAATTTCGCGCGTCGGCACCTCGGACTGCGCGAATAAGCGCATCGAGGGTTGACTCCTCGAGCCCGCGGCTAGGCATTTCGCGCGTCGGCACCTCGGACTGCGCGAATAAGCGCATCGAGTGTCGACTCCTCGAGCCCGCGGCTAGGAATTTCGCGTGTCGATACCTCGGACTGCGCGAATAAGCGCATCGAGGGTCGATTCCTCGAGCCCGCGGCTAGGAATTTCACGTGTTGACACCTCGGGCTGCGCGAATAAGCGCATCGAGTGTCGATTCCTCGAGCCCGCGGCTAGGAATTTCGCGTGTTGACACCTCGGACTGCGCGAATAAGCGTATCGAGGGTCGACTCCTCGAGCCCGCGGCTAGGCATTTCGCGCGTCGGCACCTCGGACTGCGCGAATAAGCGCATCGAGTGTCGACTCCTCGAGCCCGCGGCTAGGTATTTCGCGTGTAGACACTTAGGACTGCGTGAATAAGCGCATCCGGGGTTGACTCCTCAAACCCGCGGCTAGGCAATTCGCGCGTCGGCACCTTGGACTGCGCGAATCAGCGCATCGACCGTTGAATCCTCGAGCCCGCGGCTAGGAATTTCGCGTATCGACACCTCGTACTGCGCGAATAAGGGCATCGATGGTCGACTCCTCGAGCCCGCGGCTACGCATTTCGCGTATCGACACCTCGGACTGCGCGAATAAGCGCATCGAGGGTTCACTCCTCGAGCCCGCGGCTAGGAATTTCGCGCGTCGGCACCTCGGATTGCGAGAATAAGCGCATCGAGTGTCGACTCCTCGAGCCCGCGGCTAGGTATTTCGCGTGTAGACACTTAGGACTGCGTGAATAAGCGCATCCGGGGTTGACTCCTCAAACCCGCGGCTAGGCAATTCGCGCGTCGGCACCTTGGACTGCGCGAATCAGCGCATCGACCGTTGACTCCTCGAGCCCGCGGCTAGGCATTTCGCGTGTCGGCCCCTCGGACTTTGCGATTAAGCGCATCGAGGGTCGACTCCTCGAGCCCGCGGCTAGGTATTTCGCGTGTAGACACTTAGGACTGCGTGAATAAGCGCATCCGGGGTTGACTCCTCAAACCCGCGGCTAGGCAATTCGCGCGTCGGCACCTTGGACTGCGCGAATCAGCGCATCGACCGTTGAATATTCGAGCCCGCGGCTAGGAATTTCGCGTATCGACACCTCGTACTGCGCGAATAAGCGCATCGATGGTCGACTCCTCGAGCCCGCGGCTACGCATTTCGCGTATCGACACCTCGGACTGCGCGAATAAGCGCATCGAGGGTTCACTCCTCGAGCCCGTGGCTAGGCATTTCGCGCGTCGACACCTCGGACTACGCGAATAAGCGCATCGAGGGTCGACTCCTCGAGGCCGCCGCTACGAATGTCGCGCGTCGACACCCCGGACTGCGCGAATAAGCGCATCGAGGGTCGACTCCTCGAGCCCGCGGCTAGGAACTTCGCGCATCGTCACCTCGGACTGCGCGAATAAGCGCACCAACGGTCGACTCCTCGAGCCCGTGGTTAGACAATTCGCGCGTTGGCACCTCGGACTGCGCGAATAAGCGCATCGAGGGTCGATTCCTCGAGCCCGCGGCTAGGAATTTCGCGTGTTGACACCTCGGACTGCGCGAATAAGGGGTATAGAGGGTCGACTCCTCGAGCCCGCGGCTAGGCATTTCGTGCGTCGGCACCTAGGACTGCGCGAATAAGCGCATCGAGGGTCGACTCCTCGAGCCCGCGGCTAGGAATTTCGCGTGTCGATTCCTCAGACTGCGCGAATAGGCGCATCGAGGGTTGACTCCTCGAGCCCGCGGGTACGAATTTCGCGCGTCGACACCTCGCACTGCGCGAATAAGCGCATCCAGGGTTGACTCCTCGATCCCGCGGGTAGGCATTTCGCGAGCGGCACCTCGGACTGCGCGAATAAGCGCATCGAGGGTCGACTCCTCGAGCCCGCGGCTAGACATTTCGCGCGTCGGCTCCTCGGACTGCGCGAATAAGCGCATCGAGGGTCGACTCCTCGGGCCCGCGGCTAGGAATTTCGTGCGTCGGCACCTCGGACTGCACGAACAAGCGCATCGAGTGTCGACTCCTCGAGCCCGCGACTAGGCATTTCGCGCTTCGGCACCTCGGACTGCGGGAATAAGCGCATCGAGGGTCGACTCCTCGAACCCGCGGCTAGGAATTTCGCGTGTCGACACCTAGGACTGCGCGAATAAGCGCATCGAGGGTCGACTCCTCGAGCCCGCGGCTACGCATTTCGCGCGTCGGCACCTCGGACTGCGCGAATAAGTGCATCGAGTGTCGACTCCTCGAGCCCGCGGCTAGGAATTTCGCGTGTCGATACCTCGGACTGCGCGAATAAGCGCATCGAGGGTCGACTCCTCGAGCCCGCGGCTAGGCATTTCGCGCGTCGACACCCCGGACTGCGCGAATTAGCGCATCGAGGGTCGACTCCTTGAGCCCGCGGCTAGGAACTTCGCATATCGTCACCTCGGACTGCGCGAATAAGCGCATGGAGGGTGGACTCCTCGAGCCCGCGGTTAGGCAATTCGCGTGTTGGCACCTCGGACTGCGCGAATAAGCGCATCGAGGGTGATTCCTCGAGCCCGCGGCTAGGAATTTCACGTGTTGACACCTCGGGCTTCGCGAATAAGCGTATCGAGGGTCGACTCCTCGAGCCCGCGGTTAGGGAATTCGCCCGTTGGCACCTCGGACTGCGCGAATAAGCGCATCGAGGGTCGACTCCTCGAGCCCGCGGCAAGGAATTTCGCGTGTCGACACCTCGGACTGCGCGAATAAGCGCATCGAAGGTCGACTCCTCGAGCCCGCGGCTAGGCATTTCGCGCCCCGGCACCTCGGACTGCGCGAATAAGCGCATCGAGGGTCGACTCCTCGAGCCCGCGGCTAGGAATTTCGCGTATCGACACCTCGTACTGCGCGAATAAGCGCATCGATGGTCGACTCCTCGAGCCCGCGGCTACGCATTTCGCGTATCGACACCTCGGACTGCGCGAATCAGCGCATCCGACCATTGACTCCTCAAACCCGCGGCTAGGCATTTCGCGCGTCGGCCCCGCGGACTTTGCGAATAAGCGCATCGAGGGTCGACTCCTCGAGCCCGCGGCTAGGAGTTTCGCGTGTAGACACTTCGGACTGCGCGAATAAGCGCATCCGGGGTTGACTCCTCAAGCCCACGGGTACGCATTTCGCGCGTCAACACCTCGGACTACGCGAATAAGCGCATCGAGGGTCGACTCCTCGAGGTCGCCGCTACGAATGTCGCGCATCGACACCCGGACTGCCCGAATAAGCGCATCGAGGGTTGACTCCTCGAGCCCGCGGCTAGGCATTTCGCGCGTCGGCACCTCGGACTGCGCGAATAAGCGCATCGAGTGTCGACTCCTCGAGCCCGCGGCTAGGAATTTCGCGTGTCGATACCTCGGACTGCGCGAATAAGCGCATCGAGTGTCGACTCCTCGAGCCCGCGGCTGGGGATATCGCGCGTCGGCACCTCGGACTGCGCGAATAAGCGCATCGAGGGTTGACTCCTCGAGCCCGCGGCTAGGCATTTCGGGCGTCGTCACCTCGGACTGCGCGTATAAGCGCATCGATTGTCGACTCCTCGAGCCCGCGGCTAGGTATTTCGCGTGTAGACACTTAGGACTGCGTGAATAAGCGCATCCGGGGTTGACTCCTCAAACCCGCGGCTAGGCAATTCGCGCGTCGGCACCTTGGACTGCGCGAATCAGCGCATCGACCGTTGACTCCTCGAGCCCGCGACTAGGCATTTCGCGTGTCGGCCCCTCGGACTTTGCGAATAAGCGCATCGAGGGTCGACTCCTCGAGCCCGCGCCTAGGTATTTCGCGTGTAGACACTTCGGACTGCGTGAATAAGCGCAACCGGGGTTGACTCCTCAAACCCGCGGCTAGGCATTTCGCGCGTCGACACCTCGGACTACGCGAATAAGCGCATCGAGGGTCGACTCCTCGATGCCGCCGCTACGAATGTCGCGCGTCGACACCCTGGACTGCGCGAATAAGCGCATCGAGGGTCGACTCCTCGAGCCCGTGGCTAGGCATTTCGCGCATCGACACCTCGGACTGTGCGAATAGGCGCATCGAGGGTTGACTCCTCGAGCCCGCGGCTAGGAATTTCGCGCGTCGGCACCTCGGACGGCGCGAATAAGCGCATCGAGTGTTGACTCCTCGAGCCCGCGGCTAGGAACTTCGCGCGTCGGCACCTCGGACTTCGCGAATAAGCGCATCGAGGGTCGACTCCTCGAGCCCGCGGCAAGGAATTTCGCGTGTCGACACCTCGGACTGCGCGAATAAGCGCATCGAAGGTCGACTCCTCGAGCCCGCGGCTAGGCATTTCGCGCCCCGGCACCTCGGACTGCGCGAATAAGCGCATCGAGGGTCGACTCCTCGAGGCCGCCGCTACGAATGTCGCGCGTCGACACCCCGGACTGCGCGAATAAGCGCATCGAGGGTCGACTCCTCGAGCCCGCGGCTAGGAACTTCGCGCATCGTCACCTCAGACTGCGCGAATCAGCGCATCCGACCATTGACTCCTCAAACCCGCGGCTAGGCATTTCGCGCGTCGGCCCCGCGGACTTTGCGAATAAGCGCATCGAGGGTCGACTCCTCGAGCCCGCGGCTAGGAGTTTCGCGTGTAGACACTTCGGACTGCGCGAATAAGCGCATCCGGGGTTGACTCCTCAAGCCCACGGGTAGGCATTTCGCGCGTCAACACCTCGGACTACGCGAATAAGCGCATCGAGGGTCGACTCCTCGAGGTCGCCGCTACGAATGTCGCGCGTCGACACCCCGGACTGCGCGAATAAGCGCATCGAGGGTCGACTCCTCGAGCCCGTGGCTAGGCATTTCGCGCATCGACACCTCGGACTGTGCGAATAAGCGCATCGAGGGTCGACTCCTCGAGCCCGCAGCTAGGAATTTCGCGCGTCGGCCACTCGGACTGCGCGAATAAGCGCATCGAGGGTTGACTCCTCGAGCCCGCGGCTAGGCATTTCGCACGTCGGCACCTCGGACTACGCGAATAAGCGCATCGGGTGTCGACTCCTCGAGCCCGCAGCTAGGAATTTCGCGCGTCGGCACCTCGGACTGCCCGAATAAGCGCATCGAGGGTTGACTCCTCGAGCCCGCGGCTAGGCATTTCGCGCGTCGGCACCTCGGACTGCGCGAATAAGCGCATCGAGTGTCGACTCCTCGAGCCCGCGGCTAGGAATTTCGCGCGTCGGCACCTCGGACTGCGCGAATAAGCGTATCGAGGGTCGACTCCTTGATCCCGCGGCTACGCAATTCGCGCGTCGACACCTCGGACTGCGCGAATAAGCGCATCGCGGGTCGACTGCGCGAATAAGCGCTAGGGATATCGCGCGTCGGCTCCTCGGACTGCGCGAATAAGCGTATCGAGGGTCGACTCCTTGATCCCGCGACTACGCAATTCCCGCGTCGACACCTCGGACTGCGCGAATCAGCGCATCGAGGGTTCACTCCTCGAGCCCGCGGCTAGGAATTTCGCGCGTCGGCACCTCGGACTGCGCGAATAAGCGCATCGAGGGTTGACTCCTCGAGCCCGCGGCTAGGCATTTCGGGCGTCGTCACCTCGGACTGCGCGAATAAGCGCATCGATTGTCGACTCCTCGAGCCCGCGGCTAGGTATTTCGCGTGTAGACACTTAGGACTGCGTGAATAAGCGCATCCGGGGTTGACTCCTCAAACCCGCGGCTAGGCAATTCGCGCGTCGGCACCTTGGACTGCGCGAATCAGCGCATCGACCGTTGACTCCTCGAGCCCGCGACTAGGCATTTCGCGTGTCGGCCCCTCGGACTTTGCGAATAAGCGCATCGAGGGTCGACTCCTCGAGCCCGCGGCTAGGTATTTCGCGTGTAGACACTTCGGACTGCGTGAATAAGCGCAACCGGGGTTGACTCCTCAAACCCGCGGCTAGGCATTTCGCGCGTCGACACCTCGGACTACGCGAATAAGAGCATCGAGGGTCGACTCCTCGATGCCGCCGCTACGAATGTCGCGCGTCGACACCCCGGACTGTGCGAATAGGCGCATCGAGGGTCGACTCCTCGAGCCCGCGGCTAGGCATTTCGCGCGTCGGCACCTCGGACTGCGCGAATAAGCGCATCGAGGGTCGACTCCTCGAGCTCGCGGCTAGATACTTCGCGTATCGTCACCTCGGACTGCGCGAATAAGCGCATGGAGGGTCCACTCCTCGAGCCCGCGGTTAGGCAATTCGCGTGTTGCCACCTCGGACTGCGCGAATAAGCGCATCGAGGGTCGACTCCTCGAGCCCGCGGCTAGGAACTTCGCGCGTCGGCACCTCGGACTGTGCGAATAATCGCATCGAGGGTCGACTCCTCGAGCCCGCGGCAAGGAATTTCGCGTGTCGACACCTCGGACTGCGCGAATAAGCGCATCGAAGGTCGACTCCTCGAGCCCGCGGCTAGGCATTTCGCGCCCCGGCACCTCGGACTGCGCGAATAAGCGCATCGAGGATCGACTCCTCGAGCCCGCGGCTAGGAATTTCGCGTATCGACACCTCGTACTGCGCGAATAAGCGCATCGATGGTCGACTCCTCGAGCCCGCGGCTACGCATTTCGCGTATCGACACCTCGGACTGCGCGAATAAGCGCATCGAGGGTCGACTCCTCGAGCCCGCGGCAAGGAATTTCGCGTGTCGACACCTCGGACTGCGCGAATAAGCGCATCGAAGGTCGACTCCTCGAGCCCGCGGCTAGGCATTTCGCGCTTCGACACCTAGGACTGCGCGAATAAGCGCATCGAGGGTCGACTCCTCGAGCCCGCGGCTACGCATTTCGCGCGTCGGCACCTCGGACTGCGCGAATAAGCGCATCGAGTGTCGACTCCTCGAGCCCGCGGCTAGGAATTTCGCGTGTCGATACCTCGGACTGCGCGAATAAGCGCATCGAGGGTCGACTCCTCGAGCCCGCGGCTAGGAACTCCGCATATCGTCACCTCGGACTGCGCGAATAAGCGCATGGAGGGTCGACTCCTCGAGGCCGCGGTTAGGCAATTCGCGTGTTGGCACCTCGGACTGCGCGAATAAGCGCATCGAGGGTCGATTCCTCGAGCCCGCGGCTAGGAATTTCACGTGTTGACACCTCGGGCTGCGCGAATAAGCGTATCGAGGGTCGACTCCTCGAGCCCGCGGTTAGGGAATTCGCCCGTTGGCACCTCGGACTTCGCGAATAAGCGCATCGAGGGTCGATTCCTCGAGCCCGCGGCTAGGCATTTCGCGCGTCGGCACCTCGGACAGCGCGAATAAGCGCATCGAGTGTCGACTGCTCGAGCCCGCGGCTAGGTATTTCGCGTGTAGACACTTAGGACTGCGTGAATAAGCGCATCCGGGGTTGACTCCTCAAACCCGCGGCTAGGCAATTCGCGCGTCGGCACCTTGGACTGCGCGAATCAGCGCATCGACCGTTGACTCCTCGAGCCCGCGGCTAGGAATTTCGCGTATCGACACCTCGTACTGCGCGAATAAGCGCATCGATGGTCGACTCCTCGAGCCCGCGGCTACGCATTTCGCGTACCGACACCTCGGACTGCGCGAATCAGCGCATCGAGGGTTCACTCCTCGAGCCCGCGGCTAGGAATTTCGCGCGTCGGCACCTCGGACTGCGCGAATAAGCGCATCGAGGGTTGACTCCTCGAGCCCGCGGCTAGGCATTTCGCGCGTCGGCACCTCGGACTGCGCGAATAAGCGCATCGAGTGTCGACTCCTCGAGCCCGCGGCTAGGTATTTCGCGTGTAGACACTTAGGACTGCGTGAATAAGCGCATCCGGGGTTGACTCCTCAAAACCCGCGGCTAGGCAATTCGCGCGTCGGCACCTTGGACTGCGCGAATCAGCGCATCGACCGTTGACTCCTCGAGCCCGCGGCTAGGCATTTCGCGTGTCGGCCCCTCGGACTTTGCGAATAAGCGCATCGAGGGTCGACTCCTCGAGCCCGCGGCTAGGCATTTCGCGTGTAGACACTTCGGACTGCGTGAATAAGCGCATCCGGGGTTGACTCCTCAAACCCGCGGCTAGGCATTTCGCGCATCGACACCTCGGACTACGCGAATAAGCGCATCGAGGGTCGACTCCTCGAGCCCGTGGCTAGGCATTTCGCGCATCGACACCTCGGACTGTGCGAATAGGCGCATCGAAGGTCGACTCCTCGAGCCCGCGGCTAGGAATTTCGCGCGTCGGCACCTCGGACTGCGCGAATAAGCGCATCGAGTGTCGACTCCTCGAGCCCGCGTCTAGGTATTTCGCGTGTAGACACTTAGGACTGCGTGAATAAGCGCATCCGGGGTTGACTCCTCAAACCCGCGGCTAGGCATTTCGCTCGTCGACACCTCGGATTACGCGAATAAGCGCATCGAGGGTCGACTCCTCGAGCCCGCGGCTAGGAATTTCGCGTGTCGATTCCTCGGACTGCGCGAATAGGCGCATCGAGGGTTGACTCCTCGAGCCCGCGGGTACGAATTTCGCGCGTCGACACCTCGCACTGCGCGAATAAGCGCATCCAGGTTTGACTCCTCGATCCCGCGGCTAGGCATTTCGCGAGCGGCACCTCGGACTGCGCGAATAAGCGCATCGAGGGTCGACTCCTCGAGCCCGCGGCTAGACATTTCGCGCGTCGGCACCTCGGACTGCACGAACAAGCGCATCGAGTGTCGACTCCTCGAGCCCGCGACTAGGCATTTCGCGCTTCGGCACCTCGGACTGCGCGAATAAGCGCATCGAGGGTCGACTCCTCGAGCCCGCGGCTAGGAATTTCGCGTGTCGACACCTAGGACTGCGCGAATAAGCGCATCGAGGGTCGACTCCTCGAGCCCGCGGCTACGCATTTCGCGCGTCGGCACCTCGGACAGCGCGAATAAGCGCATCGAGTGTCGACTCCTCGAGCCCGCGGCTAGGAATTTCGCGTGTCGATACCTCGGACTGCGCGAATAAGCGCGTCGAGGGTCGACTCCTCGAGCCCGCGGCTAGGCATTTCGCGCGTCGACACCCCGGACTGCGCGAATTAGCGCATCGAGGGTCGACTCCTCGAGCCCGCGGCTAGGAACTTCGCATATCGTCACCTCGGACTGCGCGAATAAGCGCATGGAGGGTGGACTCCTCGAGCCCGCGGTTAGGCAATTCGCGTGTTGGCACCTCGGACTGCGCGAATAAGCGCATCGAGGGTCGATTCCTCGAGCCCGCGGCTAGGAATTTCACGTGTTGACACCTCGGGCTTCGCGAATAAGCGTATCGAGGGTCGACTCCTCGAGCCCGCGGTTAGGGAATTTGCCCGTTGGCACCTCGGACTGCGCGAATAAGCGCATCGAGGGTCGATTCCTCGAGCCCGCGACTAGGAATTTCGCGTGTTGACACCTCAGACTGCGCGAATAAGCGTATCGAGGGTCGACTCCTCGAGCCCGCGGCTAGGAACTTCGCGCGTCGGCACCTCGGACTGCGCGACTAAGCGCATCGAGGGTCGACTCCTCGAGCCCGCGGCAAGGAATTTCGCGTGTCGACACCTCGGACTGCGCGAATAAGCGCATCGAAGGTCGACTCCTCGAGCCCGCGGCTACGCATTTCGCGTATCGACACCTCGGACTGCGCGAATCAGCGCATCGAGGGTTCACTCCTCGAGCCCGCGGCTAGGAATTTCGCGCGTCGGCACCTCGGACTGCGCGAATAAGCGCATCGAGGGTTGACTCCTCGAGCCCGCGGCTAGGCATTTCGCGCGTCGGCACCTCGGACTGCGCGAATAAGCGCATCGAGTGTCGACTCCTCGAGCCCGCGGCTAGGTATTTCGCGTGTAGACACTTCGGACTGCGTGAATAAGCGCATCCGGGGTTGACTCCTCAAACCCGCGGCTAGACATTTCGCGCGTCGACACCTCGGACTACGCGAATAAGCGCATCGAGGGTCGACTCCTCGAGGCCGCCGCTACGAATGTCGCGCGTCGACACCCCGGACTGCGCGAATAAGCGCATCGAGGGTCGACTCCTCGAGCCCGCGGCTAGGAACTTCGCGCATCGTCACCTCGGACTGCGCGAATCAGCGCATCCGACTATTCACTCCTCAAACCCGCGGCTAGGCATTTCGCGCGTCGGCCCCGCGGACTTTGCGAATAAGCGCATCGAGGGTCGACTCCTCGAGCCCGCGGCTAGGTATTTCGCGTGTAGACACTTCGGACTGCGTGAATAAGCGCATCCGGGGTTGACTCCTCAAACCCGCGGCTAGACATTTCGCGCGTCGACACCTCGGACTACGCGAATAAGCGCATCGAGGGTCGACTCCTCGAGGCCGCCGCTACGAATGTCGCGCGTCGACACCCCGGACTGCGCGAATAAGCGCATCCAGGGTCGACTCCTCGAGCCCGTGGCTAGGCATTTCGCGCATCGACACCTCGGACTGTGCGAATAAGCGCATCGAGGGTCGACTCCTCGAGCCCGCAGCTAGGAATTTCGCGCGTCGGCCACTCGGACTGCGCGAATAAGCGCATCGAGGGTTGACTCCTCGAGCCCGCGGCTTGGCATTTCGCGCGTCGGCACCTCGGACTGCGCGAATAAGCGCATCGAGTGTCGACTCCTCGAGCCCGCAGCTAGGAATTTCGCGCGTCGGCACCTCGGACTGCGCGAATAAGCGCATCGAGGTTTGACTCCTCAAACCCGCGGCTAGGCAATTCGCGCGTCGGCACCTTGGACTGCGCGAATCAGCGCATCGACCGTTGACTCCTCCAGCCCGCGGCTAGGAATTTCGCGTATCGACACCTCGTACTGCGCGAATAAGCGCATCGATGGTCGACTCCTCGAGCCCGCGGCTACGCATTTCGCGTACCGACACCTCGGACTGCGCGAATCAGCGCATCGAGGGTTCACTCCTCGAGCCCGCGGCTAGGAATTTCGCGCGTCGGCACCTCGGACTGCGCGAATAAGCGCATCGAGGGTTGACTCCTCGAGCCCGCGGCTAGGCATTTCGCGCGTCGGCACCTCGGACTGCGCGAATAAGCGCATCGAGTGTCGACTCCTCGAGCCCGCGGCTAGGTATTTCGCGTGTAGACACTTAGGACTGCGTGAATAAGCGCATCCGGGGTTGACTCCTCAAACCCGCGGCTAGGCAATTCGCGCGTCGGCACCTTGGACTGCGCGAATCAGCGCATCGACCGTTGACTCCTCGAGCCCGCGGCTAGGCATTTCGCGTGTCGGCCCCTCGGACTTTGCGAATAAGCGCATCGAGGGTCGACTCCTCGAGCCCGCGGCTAGGCATTTCGCGTGTAGACACTTCGGACTGCGTGAATAAGCGCATCCGGGGTTGACTCCTCAAACCCGCGGCTAGGCATTTCGCGCGTCGACACCTCGGACTACGCGAATAAGCGCATCGAGGGTCGACTCCTCGAGCCCGTGGCTAGGCATTTCGCGCATCGACACCTCGGACTGTGCGAATAGGCGCATCGAAGGTCGACTCCTCGAGCCCGCGGCTAGGAATTTCGCGCGTCGGCACCTCGGACTGCGCGAATAAGCGCATCGAGTGTCGACTCCTCGAGCCCGCGTCTAGGTATTTCGCGTGTAGACACTTAGGACTGCGTGAATAAGCGCATCCGGGGTTGACTCCTCAAACCCGCGGCTAGGCATTTCGCTCGTCGACACCTCGGACTACGCGAATAAGCGCATCGAGGGTCGACTCCTCGAGCCCGCGGCTAGGAATTTCGCGTGTCGATTCCTCGGACTGCGCGAATAGGCGCATCGAGGGTTGACTCCTCGAGCCCGCGGGTACGAATTTCGCGCGTCGACACCTCGCACTGCGCGAATAAGCGCATCCAGGTTTGACTCCTCGATCCCGCGGCTGGGCATTTCGCGAGCGGCACCTCGGACTGCGCGAATAAGCGCATCGAGGGTCGACTGCTCGAGCCCGCGGCTAGACATTTCGCGCGTCGGCACCTCGGACTGCACGAACAAGCGCATCGAGTGTCCACTCCTCGAGCCCGCGACTAGGCATTTCGCGCTTCGGCACCTCGGACTGCGCGAATAAGCGCATCGAGGGTCGACTCCTCGAGCCCGCGGCTAGGAATTTCGCGTGTCGACACCTAGGACTGCGCGAATAAGCGTATCGAGGGTCGACTCCTCGAGCCCGCGGTTAGGGAATTTGCCCGTTGGCACCTCGGACTGCGCGAATAAGCGCATCGAGGGTCGATTCCTCGAGCCCGCGACTAGGAATTTCGCGTGTTGACACCTCAGACTGCGCGAATAAGCGTATCGAGGGTTCACTCCTCGAGCCCGCGGCTAGGAATTTCGCGCGTCGGCACCTCGGACTGCGCGAATAAGCGCATTTGGGTTGACTCCTCGAGCCCGCGGCTAGGCATTTCGCGCGTCGGCACCTCGGACTGCGCGAATAAGCGCATCGAGTGTCGACTCCTCGAGCCCGCGGCTAGGTATTTCGCGTGTAGACACTTAGGACTGCGTGAATAAGCGCATCCGGGGTTGACTCCTCAAACCCGCGGCTAGGCAATTCGCGCGTCGGCACCTTGGACTGCGCGAATCAGCGCATCGACCGTTGACTCCTCGAGCCCGCGGCTAGGCATTTCGCGTGTCGGCCCCTCGGACTTTGCGAATAAGCGCATCGAGGGTCGACTCCTCGAGCCCGCGGCTAGGCATTTCGCGTGTAGACACTTCGGACTGCGTGAATAAGCGCATCCGGGGTTGACTCCTCAAACCCGCGGCTAGGCATTTCGCGCGTCGACACCTCGGACTACGCGAATAAGCGCATCGAGGGTCGACTCCTCGAGCCCGTGGCTAGGCATTTCGCGCATCGACACCTCGGACTGTGCGAATAGGCGCATCGAAGGTCGACTCCTCGAGCCCGCGGCTAGGAATTTCGCGCGTCGGCACCTCGGACTGCGCGAATAAGCGCATCGAGTGTCGACTCCTCGAGCCCGCGTCTAGGTATTTCGCGTGTAGACACTTAGGACTGCGTGAATAAGCGCATCCGGGGTTGACTCCTCAAACCCGCGGCTAGGCATTTCGCTCGTCGACACCTCGGACTACGCGAATAAGCGCATCGAGGGTCGACTCCTCGAGCCCGCGGCTAGGAATTTCGCGTGTCGATTCCTCGGACTGCGCGAATAGGCGCATCGAGGGTTGACTCCTCGAGCCCGCGGGTACGAATTTCGCGCGTCGACACCTCGCACTGCGCGAATAAGCGCATCCAGGTTTGACTCCTCGATCCCGCGGCTGGGCATTTCGCGAGCGGCACCTCGGACTGCGCGAATAAGCGCATCGAGGGTCGACTGCTCGAGCCCGCGGCTAGACATTTCGCGCGTCGGCACCTCGGACTGCACGAACAAGCGCATCGAGTGTCGACTCCTCGAGCCCGCGACTAGGCATTTCGCGCTTCGGCACCTCGGACTGCGCGAATAAGCGCATCGAGGGTCGACTCCTCGAGCCCGCGGCTAGGAATTTCGCGTGTCGACACCTAGGACTGCGCGAATAAGCGCATCGAGGGTCGACTCCTCGAGCCCGCGGCTACGCATTTCGCGCGTCGGCACCTCGGACTGCGCGAATAAGCGCATCGAGTGTCGACTCCTCGAGCCCGCGGCTAGGAATTTCGCGTGTCGATACCTCGGACTGCGCGAATAAGCGCATCGAGGGTCGACTCCTCGAGCCCGCGGCTAGGCATTTCGCGCGTCGACACCCCGGACTGCGCGAATTAGCGCATCGAGGGTCGACTCCTCGAGCCCGCGGCTAGGAACTTCGCATATCGTCACCTCGGACTGCGCGAATAAGCGCATGGAGGGTGGACTCCTCGAGCCCGCGGTTAGGCAATTCGCGTGTTGGCACCTCGGACTGCGCGAATAAGCGCATCGAGGGTCGATTCCTCGAGCCCGCGGCTAGGAATTTCACGTGTTGACACCTCGGGCTTCGCGAATAAGCGTATCGAGGGTCGACTCCTCGAGCCCGCGGTTAGGGAATTTGCCCGTTGGCACCTCGGACTGCGCGAATAAGCGCATCGAGGGTCGATTCCTCGAGCCCGCGACTAGGAATTTCGCGTGTTGACACCTCAGACTGCGCGAATAAGCGTATCGAGGGTCGACTCCTCGAGCCCGCGGCTAGGAACTTCGCGCGTCGGCACCTCGGACTGCGCGAATAAGCGCATCGAGGGTCGACTCCTCGAGCCCGCGGCAAGGAATTTCGCGTGTCGACACCTCGGACTGCGCGAATAAGCGCATCGAAGGTCGACTCCTCGAGCCCGCGCCTAGGCATTTCGCGCCCCGGCACCTCGGACTGCGCGAATAAGCGCATCGAGGGTCGACTCCTCGAGCCCGCGGCTAGGAATTTCGCGTATCGACACCTCGTACTGCGCGAATAAGCGCATCGATGGTCGACTCCTCGAGCCCGCGGCTACGCATTTCGCGTATCGACACCTCGGACTGCGCGAATCAGCGCATCGAGGGTTCACTCCTCGAGCCCGCGGCTAGGAATTTCGCGCGTCGGCACCTCGGACTGCGCGAATAAGCGCATCGAGGGTTGACTCCTCGAGCGCGCGGCTAGGCATTTCGCGCGTCGGCACCTCGGACTGCGCGAATAAGCGCATCGAGTGTCGACTCCTCGAGCCCGCGGCTAGGTATTTCGCGTGTAAACACTTCGGACTGCGTGAATAAGCGCATCCGGGGTTGACTCCTCAAACCCGCGGCTAGACATTTCGCGCGTCGACACCTCGGACTACGCGAATAAGCGCATCGAGGGTCGACTCCTCGAGGCCGCCGCTACGAATGTCGCGCGTCGACACCCCGGACTGCGCGAATAAGCGCATCGAGGGTCGACTCCTCGAGCCCGCGGCTAGGAACTTCGCGCATCGTCACCTCGGACTGCGCGAATCAGCGCATCCGACTATTGACTCCTCAAACCCGCGGCTAGGCATTTCGCGCATCGGCCCCGCGGACTTTGCGAATAAGCGCATCGAGGGTCGACTCCTCGAGCACGCGGTTAGGAGTTTCGCGTGTAGACACTTTGGACTGCGCGAATAAGCGCATCCGGGGTTGACTCCTCAAGCCCACGGGTAGGCATTTCGCGCGTCAACACCTCGGACTACGCGAATAAGCGCATCGAGGGTCGACTCCTCGAGGTCGCCGCTACGAATGTTGCGCGTCGACACCCCGGACTGCGCGAATAAACGCATCCAGGGTCGACTCCTCGAGCCCGTGGCTAGGGATTTCGCGCATCGACACCTCGGACTGTGCGAATAAGCGCATCGAGGGTCGACTCCTCGAGCCCGCAGCTAGGAATTTCGCGCGTCGGCCACTCGGACTGCGCGAATAAGCGCATCGAGGGTTGACTCCTCGAGCCCGCGGCTAGGCATTTCGCGCGTCGGCACCTCGGACTGCGCGAATAAGCGCATCGAGTGTCGACTCCTCGAGCCCGTGGCTAGGGATTTCGCGCATCGACACCTCGGACTGTGCGAATAAGCGCATCGAGGGTCGACTCCTCGAGCCCGCAGCTAGGAATTTCGCGCGTCGGCCACTCGGACTGCGCGAATAAGCGCATCGAGGGTCGACTCCTCGAGCCCGCGGCTAGGCATTTCGCGCGTCGGCACCTCGGACTGCGCGAATACGCGCATCGAGTGTCGACTCCTCGAGCCCGCGGCTAGGTATTTCGCGTGTAGACACTTAGGACTGCGTGAATAAGCGCATCCGGGGTTGACTCCTCAAACCCGCGGCTAGGCAATTCGCGCGTCGGCACCTTGGACTGCGCGAATCAGCGCATCGACCGTTGACTCCTCGAGCCCGCGGCTAGGAATTTCGCGTATCGACACCTCGTACTGCGCGAATAAGCGCATCGATGGTCGACTCCTCGAGCCCGCGGCTACGCATTTCGCGTATCGACACCTCGGACTGCGCGAATAAGCGCATCGAGGGTTCACTCCTCGAGCCCGCGGCTAGGAATTTCGCGCGTCGGCACCTCGGACTGCGCGAATAAGCGCATCGAGGGTTGACTCCTCGAGCCCGCGGCTAGGCATTTCGCGCGTCGGCACCTCGGACTGCGCGAATAAGCGCATCGAGTGTCGACTCCTCGAGCCCGCGGCCAGGTATTTCGCGTGTAGACACTTAGGACTGCGTGAATAAGCGCATCCGGGGTTGACTCCTCAAACCCGCGGCTAGGCAATTCGCGCGTCGGCACCTTGGACTGCGCGAATCAGCGCATCGACCGTTGACTCCTCGAGCCCGCGGCTAGGCATTTCGCGTGTCGGCCCCTCGGACTTTGCGAATAAGCGCATCGAGGGTCGACTCCTCGAGCCCGCGGCTAGGTATTTCGCGTGTTGACACTTCGGACTGCGTGAATAAGCGCATCCGGGGTTGACTCCTCAAACCCGTGGCTAGGCATTTCGCGCGTCGACACCTCGGACTATGCGAATAAGCGCATCGAGGGTCGACTCCTCGAGGCCGCCGCTACGAATGTCGCGCGTCGACACCCCGGACTGTGCGAATAAGCGCATCGAGGGTTGACTCCTCGAGCCCGCGGCTAGGAACTTCGCGCATCGTCACCTCGGACTGCGCGAATAAGCGCATCAACGGTCGACTCCTCGAGCCCGTGGTTAGGCAATTCGCGCGTTGGCACCTTGGACTGCGCGAATAAGCGCATCGAGGGTCGATTCCTCGAGCCCGCGGCTAGGAATTTCGCGTGTTGACACCTCGGACTGCGCGAATAAGGGGTATCGAGGGTCGACTCCTCGAGCCCGCGGCTAGGCATTTCGCGCGTCGGCACCTCGTACTGCGCGAATAAGCGCATCGATGGTCGACTCCTCGAGCCCGCGGCTACGCATTTCGCGTATCGACACCTCGGACTGCGCGAATCAGCGCATCGAGGGTTCACTCCTCGAGCCCGCGGCTAGGAATTTCGCGCGTCGGCACCTCGGACTGCGCGAATAAGCGCATCGAGGTTTGACTCCTCGAGCGCGCGGCTAGGCATTTCGCGCGTCGGCACCTCGGACTGCGCGAATAAGCGCATCGAGTGTCGACTCCTCGAGCCCGCGGCTAGGTATTTCGCGTGTAGACACTTCGGACTGCGTGAATAAGCGCATCCGGGGTTGACTCCTCAAACCCGCGGCTAGACATTTCGCGCGTCGACACCTCGGACTACGCGAATAAGCGCATCGAGGGTCGACTCCTCGAGGCCGCCGCTACGAATGTCGCGCGTCGACACCCCGGACTGCGCGAATAAGCGCATCGAGGGTCGACTCCTCGAGCCCGCGGCTAGGAACTTCGCGCATCGTCACCTCGGACTGCGCGAATCAGCGCATCCGACTATTGACTCCTCAAACCCGCGGCTAGGCATTTCGCGCGTCGGCCCCGCGGACTTTGCGAATAAGCGCATCGAGGGTCGACTCCTCGAGCACGCGGCTAGGAGTTTCGCGTGTAGACACTTTGGACTGCGCGAATAAGCGCATCCGGGGTTGACTCCTCAAGCCCACGGGTAGGCATTTCGCGCGTCAACACCTCGGACTACGCGAATAAGCGCATCGAGGGTCGACTCCTCGAGGTCGCCGCTACGAATGTCGCGCGTCGACACCCCGGACTGCGCGAATAAACGCATCCAGGGTCGACTCCTCGAGCCCGTGGCTAGGGATTTCGCGCATCGACACCTCGGACTGTGCGAATAAGCGCATCGAGGGTCGACTCCTCGAGCCCGCAGCTAGGAATTTCGCGCGTCGGCCACTCGGACTGCGCGAATAAGCGCATCGAGGGTTGACTCCTCGAGCCCGCGGCTAGGCATTTCGCGCGTCGGCACCTCGGACTGCGCGAATAAGCGCATCGAGTGTCGACTCCTCGAGCCCGTGGCTAGGGATTTCGCGCATCGACACCTCGGACTGTGCGAATAAGCGCATCGAGGGTCGACTCCTCGAGCCCGCAGCTAGGAATTTCGCGCGTCGGCCACTCGGACTGCGCGAATAAGCGCATCGAGGGTCGACTCCTCGAGCCCGCGGCTAGGCATTTCGCGCGTCGGCACCTCGGACTGCGCGAATACGCGCATCGAGTGTCGACTCCTCGAGCCCGCGGCTAGGTATTTCGCGTGTAGACACTTAGGACTGCGTGAATAAGCGCATCCGGGGTTGACTCCTCAAACCCGCGGCTAGGCAATTCGCGCGTCGGCACCTCGGACTGCGCGAATCAGCGCATCGACCGTTGACTCCTCGAGCCCGCGGCTAGGAATTTCGCGTATCGACACCTCGTACTGCGCGAATAAGCGCATCGATGGTCGACTCCTCGAGCCCGCGGCTACGCATTTCGCGTATCGACACCTCGGACTGCGCGAATAAGCGCATCGAGGGTTCACTCCTCGAGCCCGCGGCTAGGAATTTCGCGCGTCGGCACCTCGGACTGCGCGAATAAGCGCATCGAGGGTTGACTCCTCGAGCCCGCGGCTAGGCATTTCGCGCGTCGGCACCTCGGACTGCGCGAATAAGCGCATCGAGTGTCGACTCCTCGAGCCCGCGGCCAGGTTTTTCGCGTGTAGACACTTAGGACTGCGTGAATAAGCGCATCCGGGGTTGACTCCTCAAACCCGCGGCTAGGCAATTCGCGCGTCGGCACCTTGGACTGCGCGAATCAGCGCATCGACCGTTGACTCCTCGAGCCCGCGGCTAGGCATTTCGCGTGTCGGCCCCTCGGACTTTGCGAATAAGCGCATCGAGGGTCGACTCCTCGAGCCCGCGGCTAGGTATTTCGCGTGTTGACACTTCGGACTGCGTGAATAAGCGCATCCGGGGTTGACTCCTCAAACCCGTGGCTAGGCATTTCGCGCGTCGACACCTCGGACTATGCGAATAAGCGCATCGAGGGTCGACTCCTCGAGGCCGCCGCTACGAATGTCGCGCGTCGACACCCCGGACTGCGCGAATAAGCGCATCGAGGGTTGACTCCTCGAGCCTGCGGCTAGGAACTTCGCGCATCGTCACCTCGGACTGCGCGAATAAGCGCATCAACGGTCGACTCCTCGAGCCCGTGGTTAGGCAATTCGCGCGTTGGCACCTTGGACTGCGCGAATAAGCGCATCGAGGGTCGATTCCTCGAGCCCGCGGCTAGGAATTTCGCGTGTTGACACCTCGGACTGCGCGAATAAGGGGTATCGAGGGTCGACTCCTCGAGCCCGCGGCTAGGCATTTCGCGCGTCGGCACCTAGGACTGCGCGAATAAGCGCATCGAGGGTCGACTCCTCGAGCCCGCGGCTAGGAATTTCGCGTGTCGATTCCTCGGACTGCGCGAATAGGTGCATCGAGGGTTGACTCCTCGAGCCCGCGGGTACGAATTTCGCGCGTCGACACCTCGCACTGCGCGAATAAGCGCATCCAGGGTTGACTCCTCGATCCCGCGGCTAGGCATTTCGCGAGCGGCACCTCGGACTGCGCGAATAAGCGCATCGAGGGTCGACTCCTCGAGCCCGCGGCTAGACATTTCGCGCGTCGGCTCCTCGGACTGCGCGAATAAGCGCATCGAGGGTCGACTCCTCGGGCCCGCGGCTAGGAATTTCGTGCGTCGGCACCTCGGACTGCACGAACAAGCGCATCGAGTGTCGACTCCTCGAGCCCGCGACTAGGCATTTCGCGCTTCGGCACCTCGGACTGCGCGAATAAGCGCATCGAGGGTCGACTCCTCGAGCCCGCGGCTAGGAATTTCGCGTGTCGACACCTAGGACTGCGCGAATAAGCGCATCGAGGGTCGACTCCTCGAGCCTGCGGCTACGCATTTCGCGCGTCGACACCCCGGACTGCGCGAATTAGCGCATCGAGGGTCGACTCCTCGAGCCCGCGGCTAGGAACTTCGCATATCGTCACCTCGGACTGCGCGAATAAGCGCATGGAGGGTGGACTCCTCGAGCCCGCGGTTAGGCAATTCGCGTGTTGGCACCTCGGACTACGCGAATAAGCGCATGGAGGGTCGATTCCTCGAGCCCGCGGCTAGGAATTTCACGTGTTGACACCTCGGGCTTCGCGAATAAGCGTATCGAGGGTCGACTCCTCGAGCCCGCGGTTAGGGAATTCGCCCGTTGGCACCTCGGACTGCGCGAATAAGCGCATCGAGGGTCGATTCCTCGAGCCCGCGACTAGGAATTGCGCGTGTTGACACCTCGGACTGCGCGAATAATCGTATCGAGGGTCGACTCCTCGAGCCCGCGGCTAGGAACTTCGCGCGTCGGCACCTCGGACTGCGCGAATAAGCCCATCGAGGGTCGACTCCTCGAGCCCGCGGCAAGGAATTTCGCGTGTCGACACCTCGGACTGCGCGAATAAGCGCATCGAAGGTCGACTCCTCGAGCCCGCGGCTAGGCATTTCGCGCCCCGGCACCTCGGACTGCGCGAATAAGCGCATCGAGGGTCGACTCCTCGAGCCCGCGGCTAGGAATTACGCGTATCGACACCTCGTACTGCGCGAATAAGCGCATCGATGGTCGACTCCTCGAGCCCGCGCCTACGCATTTCGCGTATCGACACCTCGGACTGCGCGAATCATCGCATCGAGGGTTCACTCCTCGAGCCCGCGGCTAGGAATTTCGCGCGTCGGCACCTCGGACTGCGCGAATAAGCGCATCGAGGGTTGACTCCTCGAGCCCGCGGCTAGGCATTTCGCGCGTCGGCACCTCGGACTGCGCGAATAAGCGCATCGAGTGTCGACTCCTCGAGCCCGCGGCTAGGTATTTCGCGTGTAGACACTTCGGACTGCGTGAATAAGCGCATCCGGGGTTGACTCCTCAAACCCGCGGCTAGACATTTCGCGCGTCGACACCTCGGACTACGCGAATAAGCGCATCGAGGGTCGACTCCTCGAGGCCGCCGCTACGAATGTCGCGCGTCGACACCCCGGACTGCGCGAATAAGCGCATCGAGGGTCGACTCCTCGAGCCCGCGGCTAGGAACTTCGCGCATCGTCACCTCGGACTGCGCGAATCAGCGCATCCGACCATTGACTCCTCAAACCCGCGGCTACGCATTTCGCGCGTCGGCCCCGCGGACTTTTGCGAATAAGCGCATCGAGGGTCGACTCCTCGAGCCCGGGGCTAGGAGTTTCGCGTGTAGACACTTCGGACTGCGCGAATAAGCGCATCCGGGGTTGACTCCTCAAGCCCACGGGTAGGCATTTCGCGCGTCAACACCTCGGACTACGCGAATAAGCGCATCGAGGGTCGACTCCTCGAGGTCGCCGCTACGAATGTCGCGCGTCGACACCCCGGACTGCGCGAATAAGCGCATCGAGGGTCGACTCCTCGAGCCCGTGGCTAGGTATTTCGCGCATCGACACCTCGGACTGTGCGAATAAGCGCACCGAGGGTCGACTCCTCGAGCCCGCAGCTAGGAATTGCGCGCGTCTGCCACTCGGACTGCGCGAATAAGCGCATCGAGGGTTGACTCCTCGAGCCAGCGGCCAGGCATTTCGCGAGTCGGCACCTCGGACTGCGCGAATAAGCGCATCGAGTGTCGACTCCTCGAGCCCGCAGCTAGGAATTTCGCGCGTCGGCACCTCGGACTGCGCGAATAAGCGCATCGAGGGTTGACTCCTCGAGCCCGCGGCTAGGCATTTCGCGCGTCGGCACCTCGGACTGCGCGAATAAGCGCATCGAGTGTCGACTCCTCGAGCCCGCGGCTAGGAATTTCGCGTGTCGATACCTCGGACTGCGCGAATAAGCGCATCGAGGGTCGACTCCTCGAGCCCGCGGTTAGGGAATTCGCCCGTTGGCACCTCGGACTGCGCGAATAAGCGCATCGAGGGTCGATTCCTCGAGCCCGCGACTAGGAATTGCGCGTGTTGACACCTCGGACTGCGCGAATAATCGTATCGAGGGTCGACTCCTCGAGCCCGCGGCTAGGAACTTCGCGCGTCGGCACCTCGGACTGCGCGAATAAGCCCATCGAGGGTCGACTCCTCGAGCCCGCGGCAAGGAATTTCGCGTGTCGACACCTCGGACTGCGCGAATAAGCGCATCGAAGGTCGACACCTCGAGCCCGCGGCTAGGCATTTCGCGCCCCGGCACCTCGGACTGCGCGAATAAGCGCATCGAGGGTCGACTGCTCGAGCCCGCGGCTAGGAATTACGCGTATCGACACCTCGTACTGCGCGAATAAGCGCATCGATGGTCGACTCCTCGAGCCCGCGGCTACGCATTTCGCGTATCGACACCTCGGACTGCGCGAATCATCGCATCGAGGGTTCGCTCCTCGAGCCCGCGGCTAGGAATTTCGCGCGTCGGCACCTCGGACTGCGCGAATAAGCGCATCGAGGGTTGACTCCTCGAGCCCGCGGCTAGGCATTTCGCGCGTCGGCACCTCGGACTGCGCGAATAAGCGAATCGAGTGTCGACTCCTCGAGCCCGCGGCTAGGTATTTCGCGTGTAGACACTTCGGACTGCGTGAATAAGCGCATCCGGGGTTGACTCCTCAAACCCGCGGCTAGACATTTCGCGCGTCGACACCCCGGACTGCGCGAATAAGCGCATCGAGGGTCGACTCCTCGAGCCCGCGGCTAGGAACTTCGCGCATCGTCACCTCGGACTGCGCGAATCAGCGCATCCGACCATTGACTCCTCAAACCCGCGGCTACGCATTTCGCGCGTCGGCCCCGCGGACTTTTGCGAATAAGCGCATCGAGGGTCGACTCCTCGAGCCCGCGGCTAGGAGTTTCGCGCATCGTCACCTCGGACTGCGCGAATAAGCGCATCCGACCATTGACTCCTCAAACCCGCGGCTACGCATTTCGCGCGTCGGCCCCGCGGACTTTTGCGTATAAGCGCATCGAGGGTCGACTCCTCGAGCCCGCGGCTAGGAGTTTCGCGTGTAGACACTTCGGACTGCGCGAATAAGCGCATCCGGGGTTGACTCCTCAAGCCCACGGGTAGGCATTTCGCGCGTCAACACCTCGGACTACGCGAATAAGCGCATCGAGGGTCGACTCCTCGAGGTCGCCGCTACGAATGTCGCGCGTCGACACCCCGGACTGCGCGAATAAGCGCATCGAGGGTCGACTCCTCGAGCCCGTGGCTAGGCATTTCGCGCATCGACACCTGGGACTGTGCGAATAAGCGCACCGAGGGTCGACTCCTCGAGCCCGCAGCTAGGAATTGCGCGCGTCTGCCACTCGGACTGCGCGAATAAGCGCATCGAGGGTTGACTCCTCGAGCCCGCGGCCAGGCATTTCGCGAGTCGGCACCTCGGACTGCGCGAATAAGCGCATCGAGTGTCGACTCCTCGAGCCCGCAGCTAGGAATTTCGCGCGTCGGCACCTCGGACTGCGCGAATAAGCGCATCGAGGGTTGACTCCTCGAGCCCGCGGCTAGGCATTTCGCGCGTCGGCACCTCGGACTGCGCGAATAAGCGCATCGAGTGTCGACTCCTCGAGCCCGCGGCTAGGAATTTCGCGTGTCGATACCTCGGACTGCGCGAATAAGCGCATCGAGTGTCGACTCCTCGAGCCCGCGGCTGGGGATATCGCGCGTCGGTACCTCGGACTGCGCGAATAAGCGTATCGAGGGTCGACTCCTTGATCTCGCGGCTACGCAATTCGCGCGTCGACACCTCGCACTGCGCGAATAAGCGCATCGCGGGTCGACTGCGCGAATAAGCGCTAGGGATATCGCGCGTCGGCTCCTCGGACTGCGCGAATAAGCGTATCGAGGGTCGACTCCTTGATCCCGCGACTACGCAATTCCCGCGTCGACACCTCGGACTGCGCGAATAAGCACATCGAGGGTCGACTGCGCGAATAAGCGTATCGAGGGTCGACTCCTTGATCCCGCGGCTACGCAATTCGCGCGTCGACACCTCGGACTGCGCGAATAAGCGCATCGAGGGTCGACTCCTCGAGCTCGCGACTAGGAATTTCGCGTGTCGACACCTCGGACTGCGCGAATAAGCGCAACGAGGGTCGGCTCCTCGAGCCCGCGGCTACGCATATCGCGCGTTGGCACCTCGGACTGCGCGAATCAGCGCATCCGACCATTGACTCCTCAAACCCGCGGCTAGACATTTCGCGCGTCGGCCCCGCGGACTTTGCGAATACGCGCATCGAGGGTCGACTCCTCGAGCCCGCGGCTAGGAATTTCGCGTGTAGACACTTCGGACTGCGCGAATAAGCGCATCCGGGGTTGACTCCTCAAGCCCACGGGTAGGCATTTCGCGCGACGACACCTCGGACTACGCGAATAAGCGCATCGAGGGTCGACTCCTCGAGGTCGTCGCTACGAATGTCGCGCGTCGACACCCCGGACTGCGCGAATAAGCGCATCGAGGGTCGACTCCTCGAGCCCGCGGCTAGGAACTTCGCGTATCGTCACCTCGGACTGCGCGAATAAGCGCATCGAGGGTCGACTCCTCGAGCCTGCGGCAAGGAATTTCGCGTGTCGACACCTCGGACTGCGCGAATAAGCGCATCGAGGGTTGACTCCTGGAGCCCGCCGCTAGGCATTTCGCGCGTGGGCACCTCGGACTGCGCGAATAAACGCATCGAAGGTCGACTCCTCGAGCCCGCGGCTAGGCATTTCACGCGCCGGCACCTCGGACTGCGCGAATAAGCGCATCGAGGGTCGACTCCTCGAGCCCGCGGCTAGGAATTTCGCGTATCGACACCTCGTACTGCGCGAATAAGCGCATCGATGGTCGACTCCTCGAGCCCGTGGCTAGGCATTTCGCGCATCGACACCTCGGACTGCGCGAATAAGCGCATCGAGGGTCGACTCCTAGAGCCCGCGGCTAGGAATTTCGCGCGTCGGCACCTCGGACTACGCGAATAAGCGCATCGAGGGTTGACTCCTCGAGCCCGCGGCTAGGCATTTCGCGCGTCGGCTCCTCGGACTGCGCGAATAAGCGCATCGAGTGTCGACTCCTCGAGCCCGCAGCTAGGAATTTCGCGCGTCGGCACCTCGGACTGCGCGAATAAGTGCATCGAGTGTCGACTCCTCGAGCCCGCGGCTAGGAATTTCGCGTGTCGATACCTCGGACTGCGCGAATAAGCGCATCGAGGGTCGACTCATGGAGCCCACGGCTAGGCATTTCGCGCGTCGACACCTCGGACTACGCGAATAAGCGCAACGAGGGTCGACTCCTAGAGGTCGCCGCTACGAATGTCGGGCGTCGACACCCCGGACTGCGCGAATAAGCGCATCGAGGGTCGACTCCTCGAGCCCGCGGCTAGGCAATTCGCGTGTTGACACCTCGGTCTGCGCGAATAAGCGTATCGAGGGTCGACTCCTCGAGCCCGCGGCTAGGAATTTCGCGTGTTGACACCTCGGACTGCGCGAATAAGCGTATCGATGGTCGACTCCTCGAGCCCGTGGCTAGGCATTTCGCGCATCGACACCTCGGACTGCGCGAATAAGCGCATCGAGGGTCGACTCCTCGAGCCCGCGGCTAGGAATTTCGCGCGTCGGCACCTCGGACTACGCGAATAAGCGCATCGAGGGTTGACTCCTCGAGCCCGCGGCTAGGCATTTCGCGCGTCGGCTCCTCGGACTGCGCGAATAAGCGCATCGAGTGTCGACTCCTCGAGCCCGCAGCTAGGAATTTCGCGCGTCGGCACCTCGGACTGCGCGAATAAGTGCATCGAGTGTCGACTCCTCGAGCCCGCGGCTAGGAATTTCGCGTGTCGATACCTCGGACTGCGCGAATAAGCGCATCGAGGGTCGACTCATGGAGCCCACGGCTAGGCATTTCGCGCGTCGACACCTCGGACTACGCGAATAAGCGCAACGAGGGTCGACTCCTAGAGGTCGCCGCTACGAATGTCGGGCGTCGACACCCAGGACTGCGCGAATAAGCGCATCGAGGGTCGACTCCTCGAGCCCGCGGCTAGGCAATTCGCGTGTTGACACCTCGGTCTGCGCGAATAAGCGTATCGAGGGTCGACTCCTCGAGCCCGCGGTTAGGGAATTCGCCCGTTGGCACCTCGGACTGCGCGAATAAGCGCATCGAGGGTCGATTCCTCGAGCCCGCGGCTAGGAATTTCGCGTGTTGACACCTCGGACTGCGCGAATAAGCGTATCGAGGGTCGACTCCTCGAGCCCGCGGCTAGGAACTTCGCGCGTCGGCACCTCGGACTGCGCGAATAAGCGCATCGAGGGTCGACTCCTCGAGCCCGCGGCAAGGAATTTCGCGTGTCGACACCTCGGACTGCGCGAATAAGCGCATCGAGTGTTGACTCCTGGAGCCCGCGGCTAGACATTTCGCGCGTGGGCACCTCGGACTGCGCGAATAAGCGCATCGAGGGTTGACTCCTCGAGCCCGCGGCCAGGCATTTCGCGAGTCGGCACCTCGGACTGCGCGAATAAGCGCATCGAGTGTCGACTCCTCGAGCCCGCGGCTGGGGATATCGCGCGTCGGCACCTCGGACTGCGCGAATAAGCGTATCGAGGGTCGACTCCTTGATCCCGCGGCTACGCAATTCGCGCGTCGACACCTCGGACTGCGCGAATAAGCGCATCGCGGGTCGACTGCGCGAATAAGCGCTAGGGATATCGCGCGTCGGCTCCTCGGACTGCGCGAATAAGCGTATCGAGGGTCGACTCCTTGATCCCGCGACTACGCAATTCCCGCGTCGACACCTCGGACTGCGCGAATAAGCACATCGAGGGTCGACTGCGCGAATAAGCGTATCGAGGGTCGACTCCTTGATCCCGCGGCTACGCAATTCGCGCGTCGACACCTCGGACTGCGCGAATAAGCGCATCGAGGGTCGACTCCTCGAGCTCGCGACTAGGAATTTCGCGTGTCGACACCTCGGACTGCGCGAATAAGCGCAACGAGGGTCGGCTCCTCGAGCCCGCGGCTACGCATATCGCGCGTCGGCACCTCGGACTGCGCGAATCAGCGCATCCGACCATTGACTCCTCAAACCCGCGGCTAGACATTTCGCGCGTCGGCCCCGCGGACTTTGCGAATACGCGCATCGAGGGTCGACTCCTCGAGCCCGCGGCTAGGAATTTCGCGTGTAGACACTTCGGACTGCGCGAAAAGCGCATCCGGGGTTGACTCCTCAAGCCCACGGGTAGGCATTTCGCGCGTCGACACCTCGGACTACGCGAATAAGCGCATCGAGGGTCGACTCCTCGAGGTCGTCGCTACGAATGTCGCGCGTCGACACCCCGGACTGCGCGAATAAGCGCATCGAGGGTCGACTCCTCGAGCCCGCGGCAAGGAACTTCGCGTATCGTCACCTCGGACTGCGCGAATAAGCGCATGGAGGGTCGACTCCTCGAGCCTGCGGCAAGGAATTTCGCGTGTCGAGACCTCGGACTGCGCGAATAAGCGCATCGAGGGTTGACTCCTGGAGCCCGCGGCTAGGCATTTCGCGCGTGGGCACCTCGGACTGCGCGAATAAGCGCATCGAAGGTCGACTCCTCGAGCCCGCGGCTAGGCATTTCACGCGCCGGCACCTCGGACTGCGCGAATAAGCGCATCGAGGGTCGACTCCTCGAGCCCGCGGCTAGGAATTTCGCGTATCGACACCTCGTACTGCGCGAATAAGCGCATCGATGGTCGACTCCTCGAGCCCGTGGCTAGGCATTTCGCGCATCGACACCTCGGACTGCGCGAATAAGCGCATCGAGGGTCGACTCCTCGAGCCCGCGGCTAGGAATTTCGCGCGTCGGCACCTCGGACTACGCGAATAAGCGCATCGAGGGTTGACTCCTCGAGCCCGCGGCTAGGCATTTCGCGCGTCGGCTCCTCGGACTGCGCGAATAAGCGCATCGAGTGTCGACTCCTCGAGCCCGCAGCTAGGAATTTCGCGCGTCGGCACCTCGGACTGCGCGAATAAGCGCATCGAGTGTCGACTCCTCGAGCCCGCGGCTAGGAATTTCGCGTGTCGATACCTCGGACTGCGCGAATAAGCGCATCGAGGGTCGACTCATGGAGCCCACGGCTAGGCATTTCGCGCGTCGACACCTCGGACTACGCGAATAAGCGCATCGAGGGTCGACTCCTAGAGGTCGCCGCTACGAATGTCGGGCGTCGACACCCCGGACTGCGCGAATAAGCGCATCGAGGGTCGACTCCTCGAGCCCGCGGCTAGGCAATTCGCGTGTTGACACCTCGGACTGCGCGAATAAGCGTATCGAGGATCGACTCCTCGAGCCCGCGGTTAGGGAATTCGCCCGTTGGCACCTCGGACTGCGCGAATAAGCGCATCGAGGGTCGATTCCTCGAGCCCGCGGCTAGGAATTTCGCGTGTTGACACCTCGGACTGCGCGAATAAGCGTATCGAGGGTCGACTCCTCGAGCCCGCGGCTAGGAACTTCGCGCGTCGGCACCTCGGACTGCGCGAATAAGCGCATCGAGGGTCGACTCCTCGAGCCCGCGGCAAGGAATTTCGCGTGTCGACACCTCGGACTGCGCGAATAAGCGCATCGAGTGTTGACTCCTGGAGCCCGCGGCTAGACATTTCGCGCGTGGGCACCTCGGACTGCGCGAATAAGCGCATCGAAGGTCGACTCCTCGAGCCCGCGGCTAGGCATTTCACGCGCCGGCACCTCGGACTGCGCGAATAAGCGCATCGAGGGTCGACTCCTCGAGCCCGCGGCTAGGAATTTCGCGTATCGACACCTCGTACTGCGCGAATAAGCGCATCGATGGTCGACTCCTCGAGCCCGTGGCTAGGCATTTCGCGCATCGACACCTCGGACTGCGCGAATAAGCGCATCGAGGGTCGACTCCTCGAGCCCGCGGCTAGGAATTTCGCGCGTCGGCACCTCGGACTACGCGAATAAGCGCATCGAGGGTTGACTCCTCGAGCCCGCTGCTAGGCATTTCGCGCGTCGGCTCCTCGGACTGCGCGAATAAGCGCATCGAGTGTCGACTCCTCGAGCCCGCAGCTAGGAATTTCGCGCGTCGGCACCTCGGACTGCGCGAATAAGCGCATCGAGTGTCGACTCCTCGAGCCCGCGGCTAGGAATTTCGCGTGTCGATACCTCGGACTGCGCGAATAAGCGCATCGAGGGTCGACTCATGGAGCCCACGGCTAGGCATTTCGCGCGTCGACACCTCGGACTACGCGAATAAGCGCATCGAGGGTCGACTCCTAGAGGTCGCCGCTACGAATGTCGGGCGTCGACACCCCGGACTGCGCGAATAAGCGCATCGAGGGTCGACTCCTCGAGCCCGCGGCTAGGCAATTCGCGTGTTGACACCTCGGACTGCGCGAATAAGCGTATCGAGGATCGACTCCTCGAGCCCGCGGTTAGGGAATTCGCCCGTTGGCACCTCGGACTGCGCGAATAAGCGCATCGAGGGTCGATTCCTCGAGCCCGCGGCTAGGAATTTCGCGTGTTGACACCTCGGACTGCGCGAATAAGCGTATCGAGGGTCGACTCCTCGAGCCCACGGCTAGGAACTTCGCGCGTCGGCACCTCGGACTGCGCGAATAAGCGCATCGAGGGTCGACTCCTCGAGCCCGCGGCAAGGAATTTCGCGTGTCGACACCTCGGACTGCGCGAATAAGCGCATCGAGTGTTGACTCCTGGAGCCCGCGGCTAGACATTTCGCGCGTGGGCACCTCGGACTGCGCGAATAAGCGCATCGAGTGTTGACTCCTGGAGCCCGCGGCTAGGAATTTCGCGCGTCGGCACCTCGGACTGCGCGAATAAGCGCATCGAGGGTTGACTCCTCGAGCCCGCGGCTAGGCATTTCGCGCGTCGGCACCTCGGACTGCGCGAATAAGCGCATCGAGTGTCGACTCCTCGAGCACGCAGCTAGGAATTTCGCGCGTCGGCCCCTCGGACTGCGCGAATAAGCGCATCGAGGGTCGACTCCTCGAGCCCGCGGCTAGGAATTTCGCGTGTCGATACCTCGGACTGCGCGAATAAGCGCATCGAGGGTCGACTCATGGAGCCCACGGCTAGGCATTTCGCGCGTCGACACCTCGGACTACGCGAATAAGCGCAACGAGGGTCGACTCCTAGAGGTCGCCGCTACGAATGTCGGGCGTCGACACCCAGGACTGCGCGAATAAGCGCATCGAGGGTCGACTCCTCGAGCCCGCGGCTAGGCAATTCGCGTGTTGACACCTCGGTCTGCGCGAATAAGCGTATCGAGGGTCGACTCCTCGAGCCCGCGGTTAGGGAATTCGCCCGTTGGCACCTCGGACTGCGCGAATAAGCGCATCGAGGGTCGATTCCTCGAGCCCGCGGCTAGGAATTTCGCGTGTTGACACCTCGGACTGCGCGAATAAGCGTATCGAGGGTCGACTCCTCGAGCCCGCGGCTAGGAACTTCGCGCGTCGGCACCTCGGACTGCGCGAATAAGCGCATCGAGGGTCGACTCCTCGAGCCCGCGGCAAGGAATTTCGCGTGTCGACACCTCGGACTGCGCGAATAAGCGCATCGAGTGTTGACTCCTGGAGCCCGCGGCTAGACATTTCGCGCGTGGGCACCTCGGACTGCGCGAATAAGCGCATCGAGGGTTGACTCCTCGAGCCCGCGGCCAGGCATTTCGCGAGTCGGCACCTCGGACTGCGCGAATAAGCGCATCGAGTGTCGACTCCTCGAGCCCGCGGCTGGGGATATCGCGCGTCGGCACCTCGGACTGCGCGAATAAGCGTATCGAGGGTCGACTCCTTGATCCCGCGGCTACGCAATTCGCGCGTCGACACCTCGGACTGCGCGAATAAGCGCATCGCGGGTCGACTGCGCGAATAAGCGCTAGGGATATCGCGCGTCGGCTCCTCGGACTGCGCGAATAAGCGTATCGAGGGTCGACTCCTTGATCCCGCGACTACGCAATTCCCGCGTCGACACCTCGGACTGCGCGAATAAGCACATCGAGGGTCGACTGCGCGAATAAGCGTATCGAGGGTCGACTCCTTGATCCCGCGGCTACGCAATTTGCGCGTCGACACCTCGGACTGCGCGAATAAGCGCATCGAGGGTCGACTCCTCGAGCTCGCGACTAGGAATTTCGCGTGTCGACACCTCGGACTGCGCGAATAAGCGCAACGAGGGTCGGCTCCTCGAGCCCGCGGCTACGCATATCGCGCGTCGGCACCTCGGACTGCGCGAATCAGCGCATCCGACCATTGACTCCTCAAACCCGCGGCTAGACATTTCGCGCGTCGGCCCCGCGGACTTTGCGAATACGCGCATCGAGGGTCGACTCCTCGAGCCCGCGGCTAGGAATTTCGCGTGTAGACACTTCGGACTGCGCGAAAAGCGCATCCGGGGTTGACTCCTCAAGCCCACGGGTAGGCATTTCGCGCGTCGACACCTCGGACTACGCGAATAAGCGCATCGAGGGTCGACTCCTCGAGGTCGTCGCTACGAATGTCGCGCGTCGACACCCCGGACTGCGCGAATAAGCGCATCGAGGGTCGACTCCTCGAGCCCGCGGCAAGGAACTTCGCGTATCGTCACCTCGGACTGCGCGAATAAGCGCATGGAGGGTCGACTCCTCGAGCCTGCGGCAAGGAATTTCGCGTGTCGAGACCTCGGACTGCGCGAATAAGCGCATCGAGGGTTGACTCCTGGAGCCCGCGGCTAGGCATTTCGCGCGTGGGCACCTCGGACTGCGCGAATAAGCGCATCGAAGGTCGACTCCTCGAGCCCGCGGCTAGGCATTTCACGCGCCGGCACCTCGGACTGCGCGAATAAGCGCATCGAGGGTCGACTCCTCGAGCCCGCGGCTAGGAATTTCGCGTATCGACACCTCGTACTGCGCGAATAAGCGCATCGATGGTCGACTCCTCGAGCCCGTGGCTAGGCATTTCGCGCATCGACACCTCGGACTGCGCGAATAAGCGCATCGAGGGTCGACTCCTCGAGCCCGCGGCTAGGAATTTCGCGCGTCGGCACCTCGGACTACGCGAATAAGCGCATCGAGGGTTGACTCCTCGAGCCCGCGGCTAGGCATTTCGCGCGTCGGCTCCTCGGACTGCGCGAATAAGCGCATCGAGTGTCGACTCCTCGAGCCCGCAGCTAGGAATTTCGCGCGTCGGCACCTCGGACTGCGCGAATAAGCGCATCGAGTGTCGACTCCTCGAGCCCGCGGCTAGGAATTTCGCGTGTCGATACCTCGGACTGCGCGAATAAGCGCATCGAGGGTCGACTCATGGAGCCCACGGCTAGGCATTTCGCGCGTCGACACCTCGGACTACGCGAATAAGCGCATCGAGGGTCGACTCCTAGAGGTCGCCGCTACGAATGTCGGGCGTCGACACCCCGGACTGCGCGAATAAGCGCATCGAGGGTCGACTCCTCGAGCCCGCGGCTAGGCAATTCGCGTGTTGACACCTCGGACTGCGCGAATAAGCGTATCGAGGATCGACTCCTCGAGCCCGCGGTTAGGGAATTCGCCCGTTGGCACCTCGGACTGCGCGAATAAGCGCATCGAGGGTCGATTCCTCGAGCCCGCGGCTAGGAATTTCGCGTGTTGACACCTCGGACTGCGCGAATAAGCGTATCGAGGGTCGACTCCTCGAGCCCGCGGCTAGGAACTTCGCGCGTCGGCACCTCGGACTGCGCGAATAAGCGCATCGAGGGTCGACTCCTCGAGCCCGCGGCAAGGAATTTCGCGTGTCGACACCTCGGACTGCGCGAATAAGCGCATCGAGTGTTGACTCCTGGAGCCCGCGGCTAGACATTTCGCGCGTGGGCACCTCGGACTGCGCGAATAAGCGCATCGAAGGTCGACTCCTCGAGCCCGCGGCTAGGCATTTCACGCGCCGGCACCTCGGACTGCGCGAATAAGCGCATCGAGGGTCGACTCCTCGAGCCCGCGGCTAGGAATTTCGCGTATCGACACCTCGTACTGCGCGAATAAGCGCATCGATGGTCGACTCCTCGAGCCCGTGGCTAGGCATTTCGCGCATCGACACCTCGGACTGCGCGAATAAGCGCATCGAGGGTCGACTCCTCGAGCCCGCGGCTAGGAATTTCGCGCGTCGGCACCTCGGACTACGCGAATAAGCGCATCGAGGGTTGACTCCTCGAGCCCGCTGCTAGGCATTTCGCGCGTCGGCTCCTCGGACTGCGCGAATAAGCGCATCGAGTGTCGACTCCTCGAGCCCGCAGCTAGGAATTTCGCGCGTCGGCACCTCGGACTGCGCGAATAAGCGCATCGAGTGTCGACTCCTCGAGCCCGCGGCTAGGAATTTCGCGTGTCGATACCTCGGACTGCGCGAATAAGCGCATCGAGGGTCGACTCATGGAGCCCACGGCTAGGCATTTCGCGCGTCGACACCTCGGACTACGCGAATAAGCGCATCGAGGGTCGACTCCTAGAGGTCGCCGCTACGAATGTCGGGCGTCGACACCCCGGACTGCGCGAATAAGCGCATCGAGGGTCGACTCCTCGAGCCCGCGGCTAGGCAATTCGCGTGTTGACACCTCGGACTGCGCGAATAAGCGTATCGAGGATCGACTCCTCGAGCCCGCGGTTAGGGAATTCGCCCGTTGGCACCTCGGACTGCGCGAATAAGCGCATCGAGGGTCGATTCCTCGAGCCCGCGGCTAGGAATTTCGCGTGTTGACACCTCGGACTGCGCGAATAAGCGTATCGAGGGTCGACTCCTCGAGCCCGCGGCTAGGAACTTCGCGCGTCGGCACCTCGGACTGCGCGAATAAGCGCATCGAGGGTCGACTCCTCGAGCCCGCGGCAAGGAATTTCGCGTGTCGACACCTCGGACTGCGCGAATAAGCGCATCGAGTGTTGACTCCTGGAGCCCGCGGCTAGACATTTCGCGCGTGGGCACCTCGGACTGCGCGAATAAGCGCATCGAGTGTTGACTCCTGGAGCCCGCGGCTAGGAATTTCGCGCGTCGGCACCTCGGACTGCGCGAATAAGCGCATCGAGGGTTGACTCCTCGAGCCCGCGGCTAGGCATTTCGCGCGTCGGCACCTCGGACTGCGCGAATAAGCGCATCGAGTGTCGACTCCTCGAGCACGCAGCTAGGAATTTCGCGCGTCGGCCCCTCGGACTGCGCGAATAAGCGCATCGAGGGTTGACTCCTCGAGCCCGCGGCTAGGCATTTCGCGCGTCGGCACCTCGGACTGCGCGAATAAGCGCATCGAGTGTCGACTCCTCGAGCCCGCGGCTAGGCATTTCGCGCGTCGACACCTCGGACTACGCGAATAAGCGCATTGAGGGTCGACTCCTCGAGGTCGCCGCTACGAATGTCGCGCGTCGACACCCCGGACTGCGCGAATAAGTGCATCGAGTGTCGACTCCTCGAGCCCGCAGCTAGGAATTTCGCGCGTCGGCACCTCGGACTGCGCGAATAAGCGCATCGAGGGTTGACTCCTCGAGCCCGCGGCTAGGCATTTCGCGCGTCGGCACCTCGGACTGCGCGAATAAGCGCATCGAGTGTCGACTCCTCGAACCCGCGGCTAGGAATTTCGCGTATCGACACCTCGTACTGCGCGAATAAGCGCATCGATGGTCGACTCCTCGAGCCCGTGGCTAGGCATTTCGCGCATCGACACCTCGGACTGCGCGAATAAGCGCATCGAGGGTCGACTCCTCGAGCCCGCGGCTAGGAATTTCGCGCGTCGGCACCTCGGACTACGCGAATAAGCGCATCGAGGGTTGACTCCTCGAGCCCGCGGCTAGGCATTTCGCGCGTCGGCTCCTCGGACTGCGCGAATAAGCGCATCGAGGGTTGACTCCTCGAGCCCGCGGCTAGGCATTTCGCGCGTCGGCACCTCGGACTGCGCGAATAAGCGCATCGAGTGTCGACTCCTCGAGCCCACGGCTAGGAATTTCGCGTGTCGATACCTCGGACTGCGCGAATAAGCGCATCGAGTGTCGACTCCTCGAGCCCGCGGCTGGGGATATCGCGCGTCGGCACCTCGGACTGCGCGAATAAGCGTATCGAGGGTCGACTCCTTGATCCCGCGGCTACGCAATTCGCGCGTCGACACCTCGGACTGCGCGAATAAGCGCATCGCGGGTCGACTGCGCGAATAAGCGCTAGAGATATCGCGCGTCGGCTCCTCGGACTGCGCGAATAAGCGTATCGAGGGTCGACTCCTTGATCCCGCGGCTACGCAATTCCCGCGTCGACACCTCGGACTGCGCGAATAAGCACATCGAGGGTCGACTGCGCGAATAAGCGTATCGAGGGTCGACTCCTTGATCCCGCGGCTACGCAATTCGCGCGTCGACACCTCGGACTGCGCGAATAAGCGCATCGAGGGTCGACTCCTCGAGCTCGCGACTAGGAATTTCGCGTGTCGACACCTCGGACTGCGCGAATAAGCGCAACGAGGGTCGGCTCCTCGAGCCGCGGCTACGCATATCGCGCGTCGGCACCTCGGACTGCGCGAATCAGCGCATCCGACCATTGACTCCTCAAACCCGCGGCTAGGCATTTCGCGCGTCGGCCCCGCGGACTTTGCGAATAAGCGCATCTAGGGTCGACTCCTCGAGCCCGCGGCTAGGAGTTTCGCGTGTAGACACTTCGGACTGCGCGAATAAGCGCATCCGGGGTTGACTCCTCAAGCCCACGGGTAGGCATTTCGCGCGTCAACACCTCGGACTACGCGAATAAGCGCATCGAGGCTCGACTCCTCGAGGTCGCCGCTACGAATGTCGCGCGTCGACACCCCGGACTGCGCGAATAAGCGCATCGAGGGTCGACTCCTCGAGCCCGTGGCTAGGCATTTCGCGCATCGACACCTCGGACTGTGCGAATAAGCGCATCGAGGGTCGACTCCTCGAGCCCGCAGCTACGAATTTCGCGCGTCGGCCACTCAGACTGCGCGAATAAGCGCATCGAGGGTTGACTCCTCGAGCCCGCGGCTAGGCATTTCGCGCGTCGACACCTCGGACTGCGCGAATAAGCGCATCGAGTGTCGACTCCTCGAGCCCGCGGCCAGGTATTTCGCGTGTAGACACTTAGGACTGCGTGAATAAGCGCATCCGGGGTTGACTCCTCAAACCCGCGGCTAGGCAATTCGCGCGTCGGCACCTTGGACTGCGCGAATCAGCGCATCGACCGTTGACTCCTCGAGCCCGCGGCTAGGCATTTCGCGTGTCGGCCCCTCGGACTTTGCGAATAAGCGCATCGAGGGTCGACTCCTCGAGCCCGCGGCTAGGTATTTCGCGTGTAGACACTTCGGACTGCGTGAATAAGCGCATCCGGGGTTGACTCCTCAAACCCGTGGCTAGGCATTTCGCGCGTCGACACCTCGGACTATGCGAATAAGCGCATCGAGGGTCGACTCCTCGAGGCCGCCGCTACGAATGTCGCGCGTCGACACCCCGGACTGCGCGAATAAGCGCATCGAGGGTCGACTCCTCGAGCCCGCGGCTAGGAACTTCGCGCATCGTCACCTCGGACTGCGCGAATAAGCGCACCAACGGTCGACTCCTCGAGCCCGTGGTTAGGCAATTCGCGCGTTGGCACCTTGGACTGCGCGAATAAGCGCATCGAGGGTCGATTCCTCGAGCCCGCGGCTAGGAATTTCGCGTGTTGACACCTCGGACTGCGCGAATAAGGGGTATCGAGGGTCGACTCCTCGAGCCCGCGGCTAGGCATTTCGCGCGTCGGCACCTAGGACTGCGCGAATAAGCGCATCGAGGGTCGACTCCTCGAGCCCGCGGCTAGGAATTTCGCGTGTCGATTCCTCGGACTGCGCGAATAGGCGCATCGAGGGTTGACTCCTCGAGCCCGCGGGTACGAATTTCGCGCGTCGACACCTCGCACTGCGCGAATAAGCGCATCCAGGGTTGACTCCTCGATCCCGCGGCTAGGCATTTCGCGAGCGGCACCTCGGACTGCGCGAATAAGCGCATCGAGGGTCGGCTCCTCGAGCCCGCGGCTAGACATTTCGCGCGTCGGCTCCTCGGACTGCGCGAATAAGCGCATCGAGGGTCGACTCCTCGGGCCCGCGGCTAGGAATTTCGTGCGTCGGCACCTCGGACTGCACGAACAAGCGCATCGAGTGTCGACTCCTCGAGCCCGCGACTAGGCATTTCGCGCTTCGGCACCTCGGACTGCGCGAATAAGCGCATCGAGGGTCGACTCCTCGAGCCCGCGGCTAGGAATTTCGCGTGTCGACACCTAGGACTGCGCGAATAAGCGCATCGAGGGTCGACTCCTCGAGCCCGCGGCTACGCATTTCGCGCGTCGACACCCCGGACTGCGCGAATTAGCGCATCGAGGGTCGACTCCTCGAGCCCGCGGCTAGGAACTTCGCATATCGTCACCTCGGACTACGCGAATAAGCGCATGGAGGGTGGACTCCTCGAGCCCGCGGTTAGGCAATTCGCGTGTTGGCACCTCGGACTGCGCGAATAAGCGCATGGAGGGTCGATTCCTCGAGCCCGCGGCTAGGAATTTCACGTGTTGACACCTCGGGCTTCGCGAATAAGCGTATCGAGGGTCGACTCCTCGAGCCCGCGGTTAGGGAATTCGCCCGTTGGCACCTCGGACTGCGCGAATAAGCGCATCGAGGGTCGTTTCCTCGAGCCCGCGACTAGGAATTGCACGTGTCGACACCTCGGACTGCGCGAATAAGCGCATCGAAGGTCGACTCCTCGAGCCCGCGGCTAGGCATTTCGCGCCCCGGCACCTCGGACTGCGCGAATAAGCGCATCGAGGGTCGACTCCTCGAGCCCGCGGCTAGGAATTACGCGTATCGACACCTCGTACTGCGCGAATAAGCGCATCGATGGTCGACTCCTCGAGCCCGCGGCTACGCATTTCGCGTATCGACACCTCGGACTGCGCGAATCATCGCATCGAGGGTTCACTCCTCGAGCCCGCGGCTAGGCATTTCGCGCGTCGGCACCTCGGACTGCGCGAATAAGCGCATCGAGTGTCGACTCCTCGAGCCCGCGGCTACGCAATTCGCGCGTCGACACCTCGGACTGCGCGAATAAGCGCATCGCGGGTCGACTGCGCGAATAAGCGCTAGAGATATCGCGCGTCGGCTCCTCGGACTGCGCGAATAAGCGTATCGAGGGTCGACTCCTTGATCCCGCGGCTACGCAATTCCCGCGTCGACACCTCGGACTGCGCGAATAAGCACATCGAGGGTCGACTGCGCGAATAAGCGTATCGAGGGTCGACTCCTTGATCCCGCGGCTACGCAATTCGCGCGTCGACACCTCGGACTGCGCGAATAAGCGCATCGAGGGTCGACTCCTCGAGCTCGCGACTAGGAATTTCGCGTGTCGACACCTCGGACTGCGCGAATAAGCGCAACGAGGGTCGGCTCCTCGAGCCGCGGCTACGCATATCGCGCGTCGGCACCTCGGACTGCGCGAATCAGCGCATCCGACCATTGACTCCTCAAACCCGCGGCTAGGCATTTCGCGCGTCGGCCCCGCGGACTTTGCGAATAAGCGCATCTAGGGTCGACTCCTCGAGCCCGCGGCTAGGAGTTTCGCGTGTAGACACTTCGGACTGCGCGAATAAGCGCATCCGGGGTTGACTCCTCAAGCCCACGGGTAGGCATTTCGCGCGTCAACACCTCGGACTACGCGAATAAGCGCATCGAGGCTCGACTCCTCGAGGTCGCCGCTACGAATGTCGCGCGTCGACACCCCGGACTGCGCGAATAAGCGCATCGAGGGTCGACTCCTCGAGCCCGTGGCTAGGCATTTCGCGCATCGACACCTAGGACTGAGCGAATAAGCGCATCGAGGGTCGACTCCTCGAGCCCGCAGCTACGAATTTCGCGCGTCGGCCACTCAGACTGCGCGAATAAGCGCATCGAGGGTTGACTCCTCGAGCCCGCGGCTAGGCATTTCGCGCGTCGACACCTCGGACTGCGCGAATAAGCGCATCGAGTGTCGACTCCTCGAGCCCGCGGCCAGGTATTTCGCGTGTAGACACTTAGGACTGCGTGAATAAGCGCATCCGGGGTTGACTCCTCAAACCCGCGGCTAGGCAATTCGCGCGTCGGCACCTTGGACTGCGCGAATCAGCGCATCGACCGTTGACTCCTCGAGCCCGCGGCTAGGCATTTCGCGTGTCGGCCCCTCGGACTTTGCGAATAAGCGCATCGAGGGTCGACTCCTCGAGCCCGCGGCTAGGTATTTCGCGTGTAGACACTTCGGACTGCGTGAATAAGCGCATCCGGGGTTGACTCCTCAAACCCGTGGCTAGGCATTTCGCGCGTCGACACCTCGGACTATGCGAATAAGCGCATCGAGGGTCGACTCCTCGAGGCCGCCGCTACGAATGTCGCGCGTCGACACCCCGGACTGCGCGAATAAGCGCATCGAGGGTCGACTCCTCGAGCCCGCGGCTAGGAACTTCGCGCATCGTCACCTCGGACTGCGCGAATAAGCGCACCAACGGTCGACTCCTCGAGCCCGTGGTTAGGCAATTCGCGCGTTGGCACCTTGGACTGCGCGAATAAGCGCATCGAGGGTCGATTCCTCGAGCCCGCGGCTAGGAATTTCGCGTGTTGACACCTCGGACTGCGCGAATAAGGGGTATCGAGGGTCGACTCCTCGAGCCCGCGGCTAGGCATTTCGCGCGTCGGCACCTAGGACTGCGCGAATAAGCGCATCGAGGGTCGACTCCTCGAGCCCGCGGCTAGGAATTTCGCGTGTCGATTCCTCGGACTGCACGAATAGGCGCATCGAGGGTTGACTCCTCGAGCCCGCGGGTACGAATTTCGCGCGTCGACACCTCGCACTGCGCGAATAAGCGCATCCAGGGTTGACTCCTCGATCCCGCGGCTAGGCATTTCGCGAGCGGCACCTCGGACTGCGCGAATAAGCGCATCGAGGGTCGGCTCCTCGAGCCCGCGGCTAGACATTTCGCGCGTCGGCTCCTCGGACTGCGCGAATAAGCGCATCGAGGGTCGACTCCTCGGGCCCGCGGCTAGGAATTTCGTGCGTCGGCACCTCGGACTGCACGAACAAGCGCATCGAGTGTCGACTCCTCGAGCCCGCGACTAGGCATTTCGCGCTTCGGCACCTCGGACTGCGCGAATAAGCGCATCGAGGGTCGACTACTCGAGCCCGCGGCTAGGAATTTCGCGTGTCGACACCTAGGACTGCGCGAATAAGCGCATCGAGGGTCGACTCCTCGAGCCCGCGGCTACGCATTTCGCGCGTCGACACCCCGGACTGCGCGAATTAGCGCATCGAGGGTCGACTCCTCGAGCCCGCGGCTAGGAACTTCGCATATCGTCACCTCGGACTACGCGAATAAGCGCATGGAGGGTGGACTCCTCGAGCCCGCGGTTAGGCAATTCGCGTGTTGGCACCTCGGACTGCGCGAATAAGCGCATGGAGGGTCGATTCCTCGAGCCCGCGGCTAGGAATTTCACGTGTTGACACCTCGGGCTTCGCGAATAAGCGTATCGAGGGTCGACTCCTCGAGCCCGCGGTTAGGGAATTCGCCCGTTGGCACATCGGACTGCGCGAATAAGCGCATCGAGGGTCGTTTCCTCGAGCCCGCGACTAGGAATTGCACGTGTCGACACCTCGGACTGCGCGAATAAGCGCATCGAAGGTCGACTCCTCGAGCCCGCGGCTAGGCATTTCGCGCCCCGGCACCTCGGACTGCGCGAATAAGCGCATCGAGGGTCGACTCCTCGAGCCCGCGGCTAGGAATTACGCGTATCGACACCTCGTACTGCGCGAATAAGCGCATCGATGGTCGACTCCTCGAGCCCGCGGCTACGCATTTCGCGTATCGACACCTCGGACTGCGCGAATCATCGCATCGAGGGTTCACTCCTCGAGCCCGCGGCTAGGCATTTCGCGCGTCGGCACCTCGGACTGCGCGAATAAGCGCATCGAGTGTCGACTCCTCGAGCCCGCGGCTAGGTATTTCGCGTGTAGACACTTCGGACTGCGTGAATAAGCGCATCCGGGGTTGACTCCTCAAACCCGCGGCTAGACATTTCGCGCGTCGACACCTCGGACTACGCGAATAAGCGCATCGAGGGTCGACTCCTCGAGGCCGCCGCTACGAATGTCGCGCGTCGACACCCCGGACTGCGCGAATAAGCGCATCGAGGGTCGACTCCTCGAGCCCGCGGCTAGGAACTTCGCGCATCGTCACCTCGGACTGCGCGAATCAGCGCATCCGACCATTGACTCCTCAAACCCGCGGCTACGCATTTCGCGCGTCGGCCCCGCGGACTTTTGCGAATAAGCGCATCGAGGGTCGACTCCTCGAGCCCGCGGCTAGGAGTTTCGCGTGTAGACACTTCGGACTGCGCGAATAAGCGCATCCGGGGTTGACTCCTCAAGCCCACGGGTAGGCATTTCGCGCGTCAACACCTCGGACTACGCGAATAAGCGCATCGAGGGTCGACTCCTCGAGGTCGCCGCTACGAATGTCGCGCGTCGACACCCCGGACTGCGCGAATAAGCGCATCGAGGGTCGACTCCTCGAGCCCGTGGCTAGGCATTTCGCGCATCGACACCTCGGACTGTGCGAATAAGCGCACCGAGGGTCGACTCCTCGAGCCCGCAGCTAGGAATTTCGCGCGTCTGCCACTCGGACTGCGCGAATAAGCGCATCGAGGGTTGACTCCTCGAGCCCGCGGCCAGGCATTTCGCGAGTCGGCACCTCGGACTGCGCGAATAAGCGCATCGAGTGTCGACTCCTCGAGCCCGCAGCTAGGAATTTCGCGCGTCGGCACCTCGGACTGCGCGAATAAGCGCATCGAGGGTTGACTCCTCGAGCCCGCGGCTAGGCATTTCGCGCGTCGGCACCTCGGACTGCGCGAATAAGCGCATCGAGTGTCGACTCCTCGAGCCCGCGGCTAGGAGTTTCGCGTGTCGATACCTCGGACTGCGCGAATAAGCGCATCGAGTGTCGACTCCTCGAGCCCGCGGCTGGGGATATCGCGCGTCGGCACCTCGGACTGCGCGAATAAGCGTATCGAGGGTCGACTCCTTGATCCCGCGGCTACGCAATTCGCGCGTCGACACCTCGGACTGCGCGAATAAGCGCATCGCGGGTCGACTGCGCGAATAAGCGCTAGGGATATCGCGCGTCGGCTCCTCGGACTGCGCGAATAAGCGTATCGAGGGTCGACTCCTTGATCCTGCGACTACGCAATTCCCGCGTCGACACCTCGGACTGCGCGAATAAGCACATCGAGGGTCGACTGCGCGAATAAGCGTATCGAGGGTCGACTCCTTGATCCCGCGGCTACGCAATTCGCGCGTCGACACCTCGGACTGCGCGAATAAGCGCATCGAGGGTCGACTCCTCGAGCTCGCGACTAGGAATTTCGCGTGTCGACACCTCGGACTGCGCGAATAAGCGCAACGAGGGTCGGCTCCTCGAGCCCGCGGCTACGCATTTCGCGCGTCGGCACCTCGGACTGCGCGAATCAGCGCATCCGACCATTGACTCCTCAAACCCGCGGCTAGACATTTCGCGCGTCGGCCCCGCGGACTTTGCGAATACGCGCATCGAGGGTCGACTCCTCGAGCCCGCGGCTAGGAATTTCGCGTGTAGACACTTCGGACTGCGCGAATAAGCGCATCCGGGGTTGACTCCTCAAGCCCCGGGTAGGCATTTCGCGCGTCGACACCTCGGACTACGCGAATAAGCGCATCGAGGGTCGACTCCTCGAGGTCGTCGCTACGAATGTCGCGCGTCGACACCCCGGACTGCGCGAATAAGCGCATCGAGGGTCGACTCCTCGAGCCCGCGGCTAGGAACTTCGCGTATCGTCACCTAGGACTGCGCGAATAAGCGCATCGAGGGTCGACTCCTCGAGCCTGCGGCAAGGAATTTCGCGTGTCGACACCTCGGACTGCGCGAATAAGCGCATCGAGGGTTGACTCCTGGAGCCCGCGGCTAGGCATTTCGCGCGTGGGCACCTCGGACTGCGCGAATAAGCGCATCGAAGGTCGACTCCTCGAGCCCGCGGCCAGGCATTTCACGCGCCGGCACCTCGGACTGCGCGAATAAGCGCATCGAGGGTCGACTCCTCGAGCCCGTGGCTAGGCATTTCGCGCATCGACACCTCGGACTGCGCGAATAAGCGCATCGAGGGTGGACTCCTCGAGCCCGCGGCTAGGAATTTCGCGCGTCGGCACCTCGGACTACGCGAATAAGCGCATCGAGGGTTGACTCCTCGAGCCCGCGGCTAGGCATTTCGCGCGTCGGCTCCTCGGACTGCGCGAATAAGCGCATCGAGTGTCGACTCCTCGAGCCCGCAACTAGGAATTTCGCGCGTCGGCACCTCGGACTGCGCGAATAAGCGCATCGAGTGTCGACTCCTCGAGCCCGCGGCTAGGAATTTCGAGTGTCGATACCTCGGACTGCGCGAATAAGCGCATCGAGGGTCGACTCATGGAGCCCACGGCTAGGCATTTCGCGCGTCGACACCTCGGACTACGCGAATAAGCGCATCGAGGGTCGACTCCTAGAGGTCGCCGCTACGAATGTCGGGCGTCGACACCCCGGACTGCGCGAATAAGCGCATCGAGGGTCGACTCCTCGAGCCCGCGGCTAGGCAATTCGCGTGTTGACACCTCGGACTGCGCGAATAAGCGTATCGAGGGTCGATTCCTCGAGCCCGCGGCTAGGAATTTCGCGTGTTGACACCTCGGACTGCGCGAATAAGCGTATCGAGGGTCGACTCCTCGAGCCCGCGGCTTGGAACTTCGCGCGTCGGCACCTCGGACTGCGCGAATAAGCGCATCGAGGGTCGACTCCTCGAGCCCGCGGCAAGGAATTTCGCGTGTCGACACCTCGGACTGCGCGAATAAGCGCATCGAGTGTTGACTCCTGGAGCCCGCGGCTAGACATTTCGCGCGTGGGCACCTCGGACTGCGCGAATAAGCGCATCGAGTGTTGACTCCTGGAGCCCGCGGCTAGGAATTTCGCGCGTCGGCACCTCGGACTGCGCGAATAAGCGCATCGAGGGTTGACTCCTCGAGCCCGCGGCTAGGCATTTCGCGCGTCGGCACCTCGGACTGCGCGAATAAGCGCATCGAGTGTCGACTCCTCGAGCACGCAGCTAGGAATTTCGCGCGTCGGCCCCTCGGACTGCGCGAATAAGCGCATCGAGGGTTGACTCCTCGAGCCCGCGGCTAGGCATTTCGCGCGTCGGTACCTCGGACTGCGCGAATAAGCGCATCGAGTGTCGACTCCTCGAGCCCGCGGCTAGGCATTTCGCGCGTCGACACCTCGGACTACGCGAATAAGCGTATTGAGGGTCGACTCCTCGAGGTCGCCGCTACGAATGTCGCGCGTCGACACCCCGGACTGCGCGAATAAGTGCATCGAGTGTCGACTCCTCGAGCCCGCAGCTAGGAATTTCGCGCGTCGGCACCTCGGACTGCGCGAATAAGCGCATCGAGGGTTGACTCCTCGAGCCCGCGGCTAGGCATTTCGCGCGTCGGCACCTCGGACTGCGCGAATAAGCGCATCGAGTGTCGACTCCTCGAGCCCGCGGCTAGGAACTTCGCGTATCGTCACCTCGGACTGCGCGAATAAGCGCATGGAGGGTCGACTCCTCGAGCCCGCGGTTAGGCAATTCGCGTGTTGGCACCTCGGACTGCGCGAATAAGCGCATCGAGGGTCGATTCCTCGAGCCCGCGGCTAGGAATTTCGCGTGTTGACACCTCGGACTGCGCGAATAAGCGCATCGAGTGTCGACTCCTCGAGCCCACAGCTAGGAATTTCGCGCGTCGGCACCTCGGACTGCGCGAATAAGCGCATCGAGGGTTGACTCCTCGAGCCTGCGGCTAGGCATTTCGCGCGTCGGCTCCTCGGACTGCGCGAATAAGCGCATCGAGTGTCGACTCCTCGAGCCCGCAGCTAGGAATTTCGCGCGTCGGCACCTCGGACTGCGCGAATAAGCGCATCGAGTGTCGACTCCTCGAGCCCGCGGCTAGGAATTTCGCGTGTCGATACCTCGGACTGCGCGAATAAGCGCATCGAGGGTCGACTCATGGAGCCCACGGCTAGGCATTTCGCGCGTCGACACCTCGGACTACGCGAATAAGCGCATCGAGGGTCGACTCCTAGAGGTCGCCGCTACGAATGTCGGGCGTCGACACCCCGGACTGCGCGAATAAGCGCATCGAGGGTCGACTCCTCGAGCCCGCGGCTAGGCAATTCGCGTGTTGACACCTCGGACTGCGCGAATAAGCGTATCGAGGGTCGACTCCTCGAGCCCGCGGTTAGGGAATTCGCCCGTTGGCACCTCGGACTGCGCGAATAAGCGCATCGAGGGTCGATTCCTCGAGCCCGCGGCTAGGAATTTCGCGTGTTGACACCTCGGACTGTGCGAATAAGCGTATCGAGGGTCGACTCCTCGAGCCCGCGGCTAGGAACTTCGCGCGTCGGCACCTCGGACTGCGCGAATAAGCGCATCGAGGGTCGACTCCTCGAGCCCGCGGCAAGGAATTTCGCGTGTCGACACCTCGGACTGCGCGAATAAGCGCATCGAGTGTTGACTCCTGGAGCCCGCGGCTAGACATTTCGCGCGTGGGCACCTCGGACTGCGCGAATAAGCGCATCGAGTGTTGACTCCTGGAGCCCGCGGCTAGGAATTTCGCGCGTCGGCACCTCGAACTGCGCGAATAAGCGCATCGAGGGTTGACTCCTCGAGCTCGCGGCTAGGCATTTCGCGCATCGGCACCTCGGACTGCGCGAATAAGCGCATCGAGTGTCGACTCCTCGAGCACGCAGCTAGGAATTTCGCGCGTCGGCCCCTCGGACTGCGCGAATAAACGCATCGAGGGTTGACTCCTCGAGCCCGCGGCTAGGCATTTCGCGCGTCGGCACCTCGGACTGCGCGAATAAGCGCATCGAGTGTCGACTCCTCGAGCCCGCGGCTAGGCATTTCGCGCGTCGACACCTCGGACTACGCGAATAAGCCCATTGAGGGTCGACTCCTCGAGGTCGCCGCTACGAATGTCGCGCGTCGACACCCCGGACTGCGCGAATAAGTGCATCGAGTGTCGACTCCTCGAGCCCGCAGCTAGGAATTTCGCGCGTCGGCACCTCGGACTGCGCGAATAAGCGCATCGAGGGTTGACTCCTCGAGCCCGCGGCTAGGCATTTCGCGCGTCGGCACCTCGGACTGCGCGAATAAGCGCATCGAGTGTCGACTCCTCGAGCCCGCGGCTAGGAACTTCGCGTATCGTCACCTCGGACTGCGCGAATAAGCGCATGGAGGGTCGACTCCTCGAGCCCGCGGTTAGGCAATTCGCGTGTTGGCACCTCGGACTGCGCGAATAAGCGCATCGAGGGTCGACTCCTCGAGGTCGCCGCTACGAATGTCGCGCGTCGACACCCCGGACTGCGCGAATAAGCGCATCGAGTGTCGACTCCTCGAGCCCGCAGCTAGGAATTTCGCGCGTCGGCACCTCGTACTGCGCGAATAAGCGCATCGATGGTCGACTCCTCGAGCCCGTGGCTAGGCATTTTGCGCATCGACACCTCGGACTGCGCGAATAAGCGTATCGAGTGTCGACTCCTCGAGCCCGCAGCTAGGAATTTCGCGCGTCGGCACCTCGGACTGCGCGAATAAGCGCATCGAGGGTTGACTCCTCGAGCCCGCGGCTAGGCATTTCGCGCGTCGGCACCTCGGACTGCGCGAATAAGCGCATCGAGTGTCGACTCCTCGAGCCCGCAGCTAGGAATTTCGCGCGTCGGCCCCTCGGACTGCGCGAATAAGCGCATCGAGGGTTGACTCCTCGAGCCCGCGGCTAGGCATTTCGCGCGTCGGCACCTCGGACTGCGCGAATAAGCGCATCGAGGGTCGACTCCTTGATCCCGCGGCTACGCAATTCGCGCGTCGACACCTCGGACTGCGCGAATAAGCGCATCGCGGGTCGACTGCGCGAATAAGCGCTAGGGATATCGCGCGTCGGCACCTCGGACTGCGCGAATAAGCGTATCGAGGGTCGACTCCTTGATCCCGCGGCTACGCAATTCCCGCGTCGACACCTCGGACTGCGCGAATAAGCACATCGAGGGTTGACTCCTCGAGCCCGCGGCTAGGCATTTCGCGCGTCGGCACCTCGGACTGCGCGAATAAGCGCATCGAGTGTCGACTCCTCGAGCCCGCGGCTAGGCATTTCGCGCGTCGACACCTCGGACTACGCGAATAAGCGCATTGAGGGTCGACTCCTCGAGGTCGCCGCTACGAATGTCGCGCGTCGACACCCCGGACTGCGCGAATAAGCGCATCGAGTGTCGACTCCTCGAGCCCGCAGCTAGGAATTTCGCGCGTCGGCACCTCGGACTGCGCGAATAAGCGCATCGAGGGTTGACTCCTCGAGCCCGCGGCTAGGCATTTCGCGCGTCGGCACCTTGGACTGCTCGAATAAGCGCATCGAGTGTCGACTCCTCGAGCCCGCGGCTAGGAACTTCGCGTATCGTCACCTCGGACTGCGCGAATAAGCGCATGGAGGGTCGACTCCTCGAGCCCGCGGTTAGGCAATTCGCGTGTTGGCACCTCGGACTGCGCGAATAAGCGCATCGAGGGTCGACTCCTCGAGGTCGCCGCTACGAATGTCGCGCGTCGACACCCCGGACTGCGCGAATAAGCGCATCGAGTGTCGACTCCTCGAGCCCGCAGCTAGGAATTTCGCGCGTCGGCACCTCGTACTGCGCGAATAAGCGCATCGATGGTCGACTCCTCGAGCCCGTGGCTAGGCATTTTGCGCATCGACACCTCGGACTGCGCGAATAAGCGCATCGAGTGTCGACTCCTCGAGCCCGCAGCTAGGAATTTCGCGCGTCGGCACCTCGGACTGCGCGAATAAGCGCATCGAGGGTTGACTCCTCGAGCCCGCGGCTAGGCATTTCGCGCGTCGGCACCTCGGACTGCGCGAATAAGCGCATCGAGTGTCGACTCCTCGAGCCCGCAGCTAGGAATTTCGCGCGTCGGCCCCTCGGACTGCGCGAATAAGCGCATCGAGGGTTGACTCCTCGAGCCCGCGGCTAGGCATTTCGCGCGTCGGCACCTCGGACTGCGCGAATAAGCGCATCGAGTGTCGACTCCTCGAGCCCGCGGCTAGGCATTTCGCGCGTCGACACCTCGGACTACGCGAATAAGCGCATTGAGGGTCGACTCCTCGAGGTCGCCGCTACGAATGTCGCGCGTCGACACCCCGGACTGCGCGAATAAGCGCATCGAGTGTCGACTCCTCGAGCCCACAGCTAGGAATTTCGCGCGTCGGCACCTCGGACTGCGCGAATAAGCGCATCGAGGGTTGACTCCTCGAGCCCGCGGCTAGGCATTTCGCGCGTCGGCACCTCGGACTGCTCGAATAAGCGCATCGAGTGTCGACTCCTCGAGCCCGCGGCTAGGAACTTCGCGTATCGTCACCTCGGACTGCGCGAATAAGCGCATGGAGGGTCGACTCCTCGAGCCCGCGGTTAGGCAATTCGCGTGTTGGCACCTCGGACTGCGCGAATAAGCGCATCGAGGGTCGACTCCTTGATCCCGCGGCTACGCAATTCGCGCGTCGACACCTCGGACTGCGCGAATAAGCGCATCGCGGGTCGACTGCGCGAATAAGCGCTAGGGATATCGCGCGTCGGCACCTCGGACTGCGCGAATAAGCGTATCGAGGGTCGACTCCTTGATCCCGCGGCTACGCAATTCCCGCGTCGACACCTCGGACTGCGCGAATAAGCACATCGAGGGTCGACTGCGCGAATAAGCGTATCGAGGGTCGACTCCTTGATCCCGCGGCTACGTAATTCGCGCGTCGACACCTCGGACTGCGCGAATAAGCGCATCGAGGGTCGACTCCTCGAGCTCGCGACTAGGAATTTCGCGTGTCGACACCTCGGACTGCGCGAATAAGCGCAATGAAGGTCGGCTCCTCGAGCCCGCGGCTACGCATATCGCGCGTCGGCACCTCGGACTGCGCGAATCAGCGCATCCGACCATTGAGTCCTCAAACCCGCGGCTAGGCATTTCGCGCGTCGGCCCCGCGGACTTTGCGAATAAGCGCATCGAGGGTCGACTCCTCGAGCCCGCGGCTAGGAGTTTCGCGTGTAGACACTTCGGACTGCGCCAATAAGCGCATCCGGGGTTGACTCCTCAACCCCACGGGTAGGCATTTCGCGCGTCAACACCTCGGACTACGCGAATAAGCGCATCGAGGGTCGACTCCTCGAGGTCGCCGCTACGAATGTCGCGCGTCGACACCCCGGACTGCGCGAATAAGCGCATCGAGGGTCGACTCCTCGAGCCCGTGGCTAGGCATTTCGCGCATCGACACCTCGGACTGTGCAAATAAGCGCATCGAGGGTCGACTCCTCGAGCCTGCAGCTAGGAATTTCGCGCGTCGGCCCCTCGGACTGCGCGAATAAGCGCATCGAGGGTTGACTCCTCGAGCCCGCGGCTAGGCATTTCGCGCGTCGGCACCTCGGACTGCGCGAATAAGCGCATCGAGTGTCGACTCCTCGAGCCCGCAGCTAGGAATTTCGCGCGTCGGCACCTCGGACTGCGCGAATAAGCGCATCGAGGGTTGACTCCTCGAGCCCGCGTCTAGGCATTTCGCGCGTCGGCACCTCGGACTGCGCGAATAAGCGCATCGAGTGTCGACTCCTCGAGCCCGCGGCTAGGAATTTCGCGTGTCGATACCTCGGACTGCGCGAATAAGCGCATCGAGTGTCGACTCCTCGAGCCCGCGGCTGGGGATATCGCGCGTCGGCACCTCGGAATGCGCGAATAAGCGTATCGAGGGTCGACTCCTTGATCCCGCGGCTACGCAATTCGCGCGTCGACACCTCGGACTGCGCGAATAAGCGCATCGCGGGTCGACTGCGCGAATAAGCGCTAGGGATATCGCGCGTCGGCACCTCGGACTGCGCGAATAAGCGTATCGAGGGTCGACTCCTTGATCCCGCGGCTACGCAATTCCCGCGTCGACACCTCGGACTGCGCGAATAAGCACATCGAGGGTCGACTGCGCGAATAAGCGTATCGAGGGTCGACTCCTCGAGCCCGCGGCTAGGAATTTCGCGTGTAGACACTTCGGACTGCGCGAATAAGCGCATCCGGGGTTGACTCCTCAAGCCCACGGGTAGGCATTTCGCGCGTCGACACCTCGGACTACGCGAATAAGCGCATCGAGGGTCGACTCCTCGAGGTCGCCGCTACGAATGTCGCGCGTCGACACCCCGGACTGCGCGAATAAGCGCATCGAGGGTCGACTCCTCGAGCCCGCGGCTAGGAACTTCGCGTATCGTCACCTCGGACTGCGCGAATAAGCGCATCGAGGGTCGACTCCTCGAGCCCGCGGCAAGGAATTTCGCGTGTCGACACCTCGGACTGCACGAATAAGCGCTTCGAGGGTTGACTCCTGGAGCCCGCGGCTAGGCATTTCGCGCGTGGGCCCCTCGGACTGCGCGAATAAGCGCATCGAAGGTCGACTCCTCGAGCCCGCGGCTAGGCATTTCGCGCGGCCGCACCTCGGACTGCGCGAATAAGCGCATCGAGGGTCGACTCCTCGAGCCCGCGGCTAGGAATTTCGCGTATCGTCACCTCGGACTGCGCGAATAAGCGCATCGAAGGTCGACTCCTCGAGCCCGCGGCTAGGCATTTCACGCGCCGGCACCTCGGACTGCGCGAATAAGCGCATCGAGGGTCGACTCCTCGAGCCCGCGGCTAGGAATTTCGCGTATCGACACCTCGTACTGCGCGAATAAGCGCATCGATGGTCGACTCCTCGAGCCCGCGGCTAGGAATTTCGCGCGTCGGCACCTCGGACTACGCGAATAAGCGCATCGAGGGTTGACTCCTCGAGCCCGCAGCTAGGAATTTCGCGCGTCGGCACCTCGGACTGCGCGAATAAGCGCATCGAGTGTCGACTCCTCGAGCCCGCGGCTAGGAATTTCGCGTGTCGATACCTCGGACTGCCGAATAAGCGCATCGAGGGTCGACTCATGGAGCCCACGGCTAGGCATTTCGCGCGTCGACACCTCGGACTACGCGAATAAGCGCATCGAGGGTCGACTCCTCGAGGTCGCCGCTACGAATGTCGGGCGTCGACACCCCGGACTGCGCGAATAAGCGCATCGAGGGTCGACTCCTCGAGCCCGCGGCTAGGCAATTCGCGTGTTGACACCTCGGACTGCGCGAATAAGCGTATCGAGGGTCGACTCCTCGAGCCCGCGGTTAGGGAATTCGCCCGTTGGCACCTCGGACTGCGCGAATAAGCGCATCGAGGGTCGATTCCTCGAGCCCGCGGCTAGGAATTTCGCGTGTTGACACCTCGGACTGCGCGAATAAGCGTATCGAGGGTCGACTCCTCGAGCCCGCGGCTAGGAACTTCGCGCGTCGGCACCTCGGAGTGCGCGAATAAGCGCATCGAGGGTCGACTCCTCGAGCCCGCGGCAAGGAATTTCGCGTGTCGACACCTCGGACTGCGCGAATAAGCGCATCGAGTGTTGACTCCTGGAGCCCGCGGCTAGGCATTTCGCGCGTGGGCACCTCGGACTGCGCGAATAAGCGCATCGAGTGTTGACTTCTGGAGCCCGCGGCTAGGCATTTCGCGCGTGGGCACCTCGGACTGCGCGAATAAGCGCATCGAAGATCGACTCCTCGAGCCCGCGGCTAGGCATTTCGCGCGCCGGCACCTCGGACTGCGCGAATAAGCGCATCGAGGGTCGACTCCTCGAGCCCGCGGCTAGGAATTTCGCGCGTCGGCACCTCGGACTGCGCGAATAAGCGCATCGAGGGTTGACTCCTCGAGCCCGCGGCTAGGCATTTCGCGCGTCGGCACCTCGGACTGCGCGAATAAGCGCATCGAGTGTCGACTCCTCGAGCCCGCAGCTAGGAATTTCGCGCGTCGGCCCCTCGGACTGCGCGAATAAGCGCATCGAGGGTTGACTCCTCGAGCCCGCGGCTAGGCATTTCGCGCGTCGGCACCTCGGACTGCGCGAATAAGCGCATCGAGTGTCGACTCCTCGAGCCCGCGGCTAGGCATTTCGCGCGTCGACACCTCGGACTACGCGAATAAGCGCATTGAGGGTCGACTCCTCGAAGTCGCCGCTACGAATGTCGCGCGTCGACACCCCGCACTGCGCGAATAAGCGCATCGAGTGTCGACTCCTCGAGCCCGCAGCTAGGAATTTCGCGCGTCGGCACCTCGGACTGCGCGAATAAGCGCATCGAGGGTTGACTCCTCGAGCCCGCGGCTAGGCATTTCGCGCGTCGGCACCTCGGACTGCGCGAATAAGCGCATCGAGTGTCGACTCCTCGAGCCCGCGGCTAGGAACTTCGCGTATCGTCACCTCGGACTGCGCGAATAAGCGCATGGAGGGTCGACTCCTCGAGCCCGCGGTTAGGCAATTCGCGTGTTGGCACCTCGGACTGCGCGAATAAGCGCATCGAGGGTCGATTCCTCGAGCCCGCGGCTAGGAATTTCGCGCGTCGGCACCTCGGACTGCGCGAATAAGCGCATCGAGGGTTGACTCCTCGAGCCCGCGGCTAGGCATTTCGCGCGTCGGCACCTCGGACTGCGCGAATAAGCGCATCGAGTGTCGACTCCTCGAGCCCGCGGCTAGGAATTTCGCGTGTCGATACCTCGGACTGCGCGAATAAGCGCATCGAGTGTCGACTCCTCGAGCCCGCGGCTGGGGATATCGCGCGTCGGCACCTCGGACTGCGCGAATAAGCGTATCGAGGGTCGACTGCGCGAATAAGCGCTAGGGATATCGCGCGTCGGCACCTCGGACTGCGCGAATAAGCGTATCGAGGGTCGACTCCTTGATCCCGCGGCTACGCAATTCCCGCGTCGACACCTCGGACTGCGCGAATAAGCACATCGAGGGTCGACTGCGCGAATAAGCGTATCGAGGGTCGACTCCTTGATCCCGCGGCTACGCAATTCGCGCGTCGACACCTCGGACTGCGCGAATAAGCGCATCGAGGGTCGACTCCTCGAGCTCGCGACTAGGAATTTCGCGTGTCGACACCTCGGACTGCGCGAATAAGCGCAACGAGGGTCGGCTCCTCGAGCCCGCGGCAACGCATATCGCGCGTCGGCACCTCGGACTGCGCGAATCAGCGCATCCGACCATTGACTCCTCAAACCCGCGGCTAGGCATTTCGCGCGTCGGCCCCGCGGACTTTGCGAATAAGCGCATCGAGGGTCGACTCCTCGAGCCCGCGGCTAGGAGTTTCAAGTGTAGACACTTCGGACTGCGCGAATAAGCGCATCCGGGGTTGACTCCTCAAGCCCACGGGTAGGCATTTCGCGCGTCAACACCTCGGACTACGCGAATAAGCGCATCGAGGGTCCACTCCTCGTGGTCGCCGCTACGAATGTCGCGCGTCGACACCCCGGACTGCGCGAATAAGCGCATCGAGGGTCGACTCCTCGAGCCCGTGGCTAGGCATTTCGCGCATCGACACCTCGGACTGTGCAAATAAACGCATCGAGGGTCGACTCCTCGAGCCCGCAGCTAGGAATTTCGCGCGTCGGCCCCTCGGACTGCGCGAATAAGCGCATCGAGGGTTGACTCCTCGAGCCCGCGGCTAGGCATTTCGCGCGTCGGCACCTCGGACTGCGCGAATAAGCGTATCGAGGGTCGACTCCTTGATCCCGCGGCTACGCAATTCCCGCGTCGACACCTCGGACTGCGCGAATAAGCACATCGAGGGTCGACTGCGCGAATAAGCGTATCGAGGGTCGACTCCTTGATCCCGCGGCTACGCAATTCGGGCGTCGGCACCTCGGACTGCGCGAATAAGCGCATCGAGGGTTGACTCCTCGAGCCAGCGGCTAGGCATTTCGCGCGTCGGCACCTCGGACTGCGCGAATAAGCGCAACTTTGGTCGGCTCCTCAAGCCCGCGGCTACGCATATCGCGCGTCGACACCTCGGACTGCGCGAATAAGCGCATCGCGGGTCGACTGCGCGAATAAGCGGTAGGGATATCGCGCGTCGGCACCTCGGACTGCGCGAATAAGCGTATCGAGGGTCGACTCCTTGATCCCGCGGCTACGCAATTCCCGCGTCGACACCTCGGACTGCGCGAATAAGCACATCGAGGGTCGACTGCGCGAATAAGCGTATCGAGGGTCGACTCCTTGATCCCGCGGCTACGCAATTCGCGCGTCGACACCTCGGAATGCGCGAATAAGCGCATCGAGGGTCGACTCCTCGAGCTCGCGACTAGGAATTTCGCGTGTCGACACCTCGGACTGCGCGAATAAGCGCAACGAGGGTCGGCTCCTCGAGCCCGCGGCTACGCATATCGCGCGTCGGCACCTCGGACTGCGCGAATCAGCGCATCCGACCATTGACTCCTCAAACCCGCGGCTAGGCATTTCGCGCGTCGGCCCCGCGGACTTTGCGAATAAGCGCATCGAGGGTCGACTCCTCGAGCCCGCGGCTAGGAGTTTCAAGTGTAGACACTTCGGACTGCGCGAATAAGCGCATCCGGGGTTGACTCCTCAAGCCCACGGGTAGGCATTTCGCGCGTCAACACCTCGGACTACGCGAATAAGCGCATCGAGGGTCCACTCCTCGAGGTCGCCGCTACGAATGTCGCACGTCGACACCCCGGACTGCGCGAATAAGCGCATCGAGGGTCGACTCCTCGAGCCCGTGGCTAGGCATTTCGCGCATCGACACCTCGGACTGTGCAAATAAGCGCATCGAGGGTCGACTCCTCGAGCCCGCAGCTAGGAATTTCGCGCGTCGGCCCCTCGGACTGCGCGAATAAGCGCATCGAGGGTTGACTCCTCGAGCCCGCGGCTAGGCATTTCGCGCGTCGGCACCTCGGACTGCGCGAATAAGCGTATCGAGGGTAGACTCCTTGATCCCGCGGCTACGCAATTCCCGCGTCGACACCGCGGACTGCGCGAATAAGCACATCGAGGGTCGACTGCGCGAATAAGCGTATCGAGGGTCGACTCCTTGATCCCGCGGCTACGCAATTCGGGCGTCGACACCTCGGAATGCGCGAATAAGTGCATCGAGGGTCGACTCCTCGAGCTCGCGACTAGGAATTTCGCGTGTCGACACCTCGGACTGCGCGAATAAGCGCAACGAGGGTCGGCTCCTCGAGCCCGCGGCTACGCATATCGCGCGTCGGCACCTCGGACTGCGCGAATCAGCGCATCCGACCATTGACTCCTCAAACCCGCGGCTAGGCATTTCGCGCGTCGGCCCCGCGGACTTTGCGAATAAGCGCATCGAGGGTCGACTCCTCGAGCCCGCGGCTAGGAGTTTCAAGTGTAGACACTTCGGACTGCGCGAATAAGCGCATCCGGGGTTGACTCCTCAAGCCCACGGGTAGGCATTTCGCGCGTCAACACCTCGGACTACGCGAATAAGCGCATCGAGGGTCGACTCCTCGAGGTCGCCGCTACGAATGTCGCGCGTCGACACCCCGGACTGCGCGAATAAGCGCATCGAGGGTCGACTCCTCGAGCCCGTGGCTAGGCATTTCGCGCATCGACACCTCGGACTGTGCAAATAAGCGCATCGAGGGTCGACTCCTCGAGCCCGCAGCTAGGAATTTCGCGCGTCGGCTCTCGGACTGCGCGAATAAGCGCATCGAGGGTTGACTCCTCGAGCCCGCGGCTAGGCATTTCGCGCGTCGGCACCTCGGACTGCGCGAATAAGCGCATCGAGTGTCGACTCCTCGAGCCCGCAGCGAGGAATTTCGCGCGTCGGCACCTCGGACTGCGCGAATAAGCGCATCGAGGGTTGACTCCTCGAGCCCGCGGCTAGGCATTTCGCGCGTCGGCACCTCGGACTGCGCGAATAAGCGCCTCGAGTGTCGACTCCTCGAGCCCGCGGCTAGGAATTTCGCGTGTCGATACCTCGGACTGCGCGAATAAGCGCATCGAGTGTCGACTCCTCGAGCCCGCGGCTGGGGATATCGCGCGTCGGCACCTCGGACTGCGCGAATAAGCGTATCGAGGGTCGACTCCTTGATCCCGCGGCTACGCAATTCGCGCGTCGACACCTCGGACTGCGCAAAAAAGCGCATCGCGGGTCGACTGCGCGAAGAAGCGCTAGGGATATCGCGCGTCGGCACCTCGGACTGCGCGAATAAGCGTATCGAGGGTCGACTCCTTGATCCCGCGGCTACGCAATTCCCGCGTCGACACCTCGGACTGCGCGAATAAGCACATCGAGGGTCGACTGCGCGAATAAGCGTATCGATGGTCGACTCCTCGAGCCCGCGGCTAGGAATTTCGCGTGTAGACACTTCGGACTGCGCGAATAAGCGCATCCGGGGTTGACTCCTCAAGCCCACGGGTAGGCATTTCGCGCGTCGACACCTCGGACTACGCGAATAAGCGCATCGAGGGTCGACTCCTCGAGCCCGCGGCTAGGAACTTCGCGTATCGTCACCTCGGACTGCGCGAATAAGCGCATCGAGGGTCGACTCCTCGAGCCCGCGGCAAGGAATTTCGCGTGTCGACACCTCGGACTGCGCGAATAAGCGCATCGAGGGTTGACTCCTGGAGCCCGCGGCTAGGCATTTCGCGCGTGGGCCCCTCGGACTGCGCGAATAAGCGCATCGAAGGTCGACTCCTCGAGCCCGCGGCTAGGCATTTCGCGCGGCCGCACCTCGGACTGCGCGAATAAGCGCATCGAGGGTCGACTCCTCGAGCCCGCGGCTACGAATTTCGCGTGTCGATACCTCGGACTGCGCGAATAAGCGCATCGAGTGTCGACTCCTCGAGCCCGCGGCTGGGGATATCGCGCGTCGGCACCTCGGACTGCGCGAATAAGCGTATCGAGGGTCGACTCCTTGATCCCGCGGCTACGCAATTCGCGCGTCGACACCTCGGACTGCGCGAATAAGCGCATCGCGGGTCGACTGCGCGAATAAGCGCTAGGGATATCGCACGTCGGCACCTCGGACTGCGCGAATAAGCGTATCGAGGGTCGACTCCTTGATCCCGCGGCTACGCAATTCCCGCGTCGACACCTCGGACTGCGCGAATAAGCGCATGGAGGGTCGACTCCTCGAGCCCGCGGTTAGGCAATTCGCGTGTTGGCACCTCGGACTGCGCGAATAAGCGCATCGAGTGTCGACTCCTCGAGCCCGCAGCTAGGAATTTCGCGCGTCGGCACCTCGGACTGCGCGAATAAGCGCATCGAGGGTTGACTCCTCGAGCCCGCGGCTAGGCATTTCGCGCGTCGGCACCTCGGACTGCGCGAATAAGCGCATCGAGTGTCGACTCCTCGAGCCCGCGGCTAGGAATTTCGCGTGTCGATACCTCGGACTGCGCGAATAAGCGCATCGAGTGTCGACTCCTCGAGCCCGCGGCTGGGGATATCGCGCGTCGGCACCTCGGACTGCGCGAATAAGCGTATCGAGGGTCGACTCCTTGATCCCGCGGCTACGCAATTCGCGCGTCGACACCTCGGACTGCGCGAATAAGCGCATCGCGGGTCGACTGCGCGAATAAGCGCTAGGGATATCGCGCGTCGGCACCTCGGACTGCGCGAATAAGCGTATCGAGGGTCGACTCCTTGATCCCGCGGCTACGCAATTCCCGCGTCGACACCTCGGACTGCGCGAATAAGCGCATCGAGGGTCGACTCCTCGAGCCCGTGGCTAGGCATTTCGCGCATCGACACCTCGGACTGTGCAAATAAGCGCATCGAGGGTCGACTCCTCGAGCCCGCAGCTAGGAATTTCGCGCGTCGGCCCCTCGGACTGCGCGAATAAGCGCATCGAGGGTTGACTCCTCGAGCCCGCGGCTAGGCATTTCGCGCGTCGGCACCTCGGACTGCGCGAAAAAGCGTATCGAGGGTCGACTCCTTGATCCCGCGGCTACGCAATTCCCGCGTCGACACCTCGGACTGCGCGAATAAGCACATCGAGGGTCGACTGCGCGAATAAGCGTATCGAGGGTCGACTCCTTGATCCCGCGGCTACGCAATTCGGGCGTCGGCACCTCGGACTGCGCGAATAAGCGCATCGAGGGTTGACTCCTCGAGCCCGCGGCTAGGCATTTCGCGCGTCGGCACCTCGGACTGCGCGAATAAGCGCAACGAGGGTCGGCTCCTCGAGCGCGCGGCTACGCATATCGCGCGTCGGCACCTCGGACTGCGCGAATCAGCGCATCCGACCATTGACTCCTCAAACCCGCGGCTAGGCATTTCGCGCGTCGGCCCCGCGGACTTTGCGAATAAGCGCATCGAGGGTCGACTCCTCGAGCCCGCGGCTAGGAGTTTCGCGTGTAGACACTTCGGACTGCACGAATAAGCGCATCCGGGGTTGACTCCTCAAGCCCACGGGTAGGCATTTCGCGCGTCAACACCTCGGACTACGCGAATAAGCGCATCGAGGGTCGACTCCTCGAGGTCGCTGCTACGAATGTCGCGCGTCGACACCCCGGACTGCGCGAATAAGCGCATCGAGGGTCGACTCCTCGAGCCCGTGGCTAGGCATTTCGCGCATCGACACCTCGGACTGTGCAAATAAGCGCATCGAGGGTCGACTCCTCGAGCCCGCAGCTAGGAATTTCGCGCGTCGGCCCCTCGGACTGCGCGAATAAGCGCATCGAGGGTTGACTCCTCGAGCCCGCGGCTAGGCATTTCGCGCGTCGGCACCTCGGACTGCGCGAATAAGCGCATCGAGTGTCGACTCCTCGAGCCCGCGGCTAGGAATTTCGCGTGTCGATACCTCGGACTGCGCGAATAAGCGCATCGAGTGTCGACTCCTCGAGCCCGCGGCTGGGGATATCGCGCGTCGGCACCTCGGACTGCGCGAATAAGCGTATCGAGGGTCGACTCCTTGATCCCGCGGCTACGCAATTCGCGCATCGACACCTCGGACTGCGCGAATAAGCGCATCGCGGGTCGACTGCGCGAATAAGCGTATCGAGGGTCGACTCCTCGAGCCCGCGGCTAGGAATTTCGCGTGTAGACACTTCGGACTGCGCGAATAAGCGCATCCGGGGTTGACTCCTCAAGCCCACGGGTAGGCATTTCGCGCGTCGACACCTCGGACTACGCGAATAAGCGCATCGAGGGTCGACTCCTCGAGGTCGCCGCTACGAATGTCGCGCGTCGACACCCCGGACTGCGCGAATAAGCGCATCGAGGGTCGACTCCTCGAGCCCGCGGCTAGGAACTTCGCGTATCGTCACCTCGGACTGCGCGAATAAGCGCATCGAGGGTGGACTCCTCGAGCCCGCGGCAAGGAATTTCGCGTGTCGACACCTCGGACTGCGCGAATAAGCGCATCGAGGGTTGACTCCTGGAGCCCGCGGCTAGGCATTTCGCGCGTGGGCCCCTCGGACTGCGCGAATAAGCGCATCGAAGGTCGACTCCTCGAGCCCGCGGCTAGGCATTTCGCGCGGCCGCACCTCGGACTGCGCGAATAAGCGCATCGAGGGTCGACTCCTCGAGCCCGCGGCTAGGAATTTCGCGTATCGTCACCTCGGACTGCGCGAATAAGCGCATCGAAGGTCGACTCCTCGAGCCCGCGGCTAGGCATTTCACGCGCCGGCACCTCGGACTGCGCGAATAAGCGCATCGAGGGTCGACTCCTCGAGCCCGCGGCTAGGAATTTCGCGTATCGACACCTCGTACTGCGCGAATAAGCGCATCGATGGTCGACTCCTCGAGCCCGCGGCTAGGAATTTCGCGCGTCGGCACCTCGGACTACGCGAATAAGCGCATCGAGGGTTGACTCCTCGAGCCCGCGGCTAGGCATTTCGCGCGTCGGCTCCTCGGACTGCGCGAATAAGCGCATCGAGTGTCGACTCTTCGAGCCCGCAGCTAGGAATTTCGCGCGTCGGCACCTCGGACTGCGCGAATAAGCGCATCGAGTGTCGACTCCTCGAGCCCGCGGCTAGGAATTTCGCGTGTCGATACCTCGGACTGCGCGAATAAGCGCATCGAGGGTCGACACATGGAGCCCACGGCTAGGCATTTCGCGCGTCGACACCTCGGACTACGCGAATAAGCGCATCGAGGGTCGACTCCTCGAGGTCGCCGCTACGAATGTCGGGCGTCGACACCCCGGACTGCGCGAATAAGCGCATCGAGGGTCGACTCCTCGAGCCCGCGGCTAGGCAATTCGCGTGTTGACACCTCGGACTGCGCGAATAAGCGTATCGAGGGTCGACTCCTCGAGCCCGCGGTTAGGGAATTCGCCCGTTGGCACCTCGGACTGCGCGAATAAGCGCATCGAGGGTCGATTCCTCGAGCCCGCGGCTAGGAATTTGGCGTGTTGACACCTCGGACTGCGCGAATAAGCGTATCGAGGGTCGACTCCTCGAGCCCGCGGCTAGGAACTTCGCGCGTCGGCACCTCGGACTGCGCGAATAAGCGCATCGAGGGTCGACTCCTCGAGCCCGCGGCAAGGAATTTCGCGTGTCGACACCTCGGACTGCGCGAATAAGCGCATCGAGTGTTGACTCCTGGAGCCCGCGGCTAGGCATTTCGCGCGTGGGCACCTCGGACTGCGCGAATAAGCGCATCGAGTGTTGACTCCTGGAGCCCGCGGCTAGGCATTTCGCGCGTGGGCACCTCGGACTGCGCGAATAAGCGCATCGAAGATCGACTCCTCGAGCCCGCGGCTAGGCATTTCGCGCGCTGGCACCTCGGACTGCGCGAATAAGCGCATCGAGGGTCGACTCCTCGAGCCCGCGGCTAGGAATTTCGCGTATCGTCACCTCGGACTGCGCGAATAAGCGCATCGAAGGTCGACTCCTCGAGCCCGCGGCTAGGCATTTCACGCGCCGGCACCTCGGACTGCGCGAATAAGCGCATCGAGGGTCGACTCCTCGAGCCCGCGGCTAGGAATTTCGCGTATCGACACCTCGTACTGCGCGAATAAGCGCATCGATGGTCGACTCCTCGAGCCCGCGGCTAGGAATTTCGCGCGTCGGCGCCTCGGACTACGCGAATAAGCGCATCGAGGGTTGACTCCTCGAGCCCGCGGCTAGGCATTTCGCGCGTCGGCTCCTCGGACTGCGCGAATAAGCGCATCGAGTGTCGACTCTTCGAGCCCGCAGCTAGGAATTTCGCGCGTCGGCACCTCGGGCTGCGCGAATAAGCGCATCGAGTGTCGACTCCTCGAGCCCGCGGCTAGGAATTTCGCGTGTCGATACCTCGGACTGCGCGAATAAGCGCATCGAGGGTCGACTCATGGAGCCCACGGCTAGGCATTTCGCGCGTCGACACCTCGGACTGCGCCAATAAGCGCATCGAGTGTTGACTCCTGGAGCCCGCGGCTAGGCATTTCGCGCGTGGGCACCTCGGACTGCGCGAATAAGCGCATCGAGTGTTGACTCCTGGAGCCCGCGGCTAGGCATTTCGCGCGTGGGCACCTCGGACTGCGCGAATAAGCGCATCGATGATCGACTCCTCGAGCCCGCGGCTAGGCATTTCGCGCGCCGGCACCTCGGACTGCGCGAATAAGCGCATCGAGGGTCGACTCCTCGAGCCCGCGGCTAGGAATTTCGCGTATCGACACCTCGTACTGCGCGAATAAGCGCATCGATGGTCGACTCCTCGAGCCCGTGGCTAGGCATTTTGCGCATCGACACCTCGGACTGTGCGAATAAGCGCATCGAGGGTCGACTCCTCGAGCCCGCGGCTAGGAATTTCGCGCGTCGGCACCTCGGACTGCGCGAATAAGCGCATCGAGGGTTGACTCCTCGAGCCCACGGCTAGGCATTTCGCGCGTCGGCACCTCGGACTGCTCGAATAAGCGCATCGAGTGTCGACTCCTCGAGCCCGCAGCTAGGAATTTCGCGCGTCGGCCCCTCGGACTGCGCGAATAAGCGCATCGAGGGTTGACTCCTCGAGCCCGCGGCTAGGAATTTCGCGCGTCGGCACCTCGGACTGCGCGAATAAGCGCATCGAGGGTTGACTCCTCGAGCCCGCGGCTAGACATTTCGCGCGTCGGCACCTCGGACTGCGCGAATAAGCGCATCGAGTGCCGACTCCTCGAGCCCGCGGCTAGGCATTTCGCGCGTCGACACCTCGGACTACGCGAATAAGCGCATTGAGGGTCGACTCCTCGAGGTCGCCGCTACGAATGTCGCGCGTCGACACCCCGCACTGCGCGAATAAGCGCATCGAGTGTCCACTCCTCGGGCCCGCAGCTAGGAATTTCGCGCGTCGGCACCTCGGACTGCGCGAATACGCGCATCGAGGGTTGACTCCTCGAGCCCGCGGCTAGGCATTTCGCGCGTCGGCACCTCGGACTGCGCGAATAAGCGCATCGAGTGTCGACTCCTCGAGCCCGCGGCTAGGAACTTCGCGTATCGTCACCTCGGACTGCGCGAATAAGCGCATGGAGGGTCGATTCCTCGAGCCCGCGGCTAGGAATTTCGCGTGTTGACACCTCGGACTGCGCGAATAAGCGCATCGAGTGTCGACTCCTCGAGCCCGCAGCTAGGAATTTCGCGCGTCGGCACCTCGGACTGCGCGAATAAGCGCATCGAGGGTTGACTCCTCGAGCCCGCGGCTAGGCATTTCGCGCGTCGGCACATCGGACTGCGCGAATAAGCGCATCGAGTGTCGACTCCTCGAGCCCGCGGCTAGGAATTTCGCGTGTCGATACCTCGGACTGCGCGAATAAGCGCATCGAGTGTCGACTCCTCGAGCCCGCGGCTGGGGATATCGCGCGTCGGCACCTCGGACTGCGCGAATAAGCGTATCGAGGGTCGACTCCTTGATCCCGCGGCTACGCAATTCGCGCGTCGACACCTCGGACTGCGCGAATAAGCGCATCGCGGGTCGACTGCGCGAATAAGCGCTAGGGATATCGCGCGTCGGCACCTCGGACTGCGCGAATAAGCGTATCGAGGGTCGACTCCTTGATCCCGCGGCTACGCAATTCCCGCGTCTACACCTCGGACTGCGCGAATAAGCACATCGAGGGTCGACCGCGCGAATAAGCGTATCGAGGGTCGACTCCTTGATCCCGCTTCTACGCAATTCGCGCGTCGACACCTCGGACTGCGCGAATAAGCGCATCGAGGGTCGACTCTTCGAGCTCGCGACTAGGAATTTCGCGTGTCGACACCTCGGACTGCGCGAATAAGCGCAACGAGGGTCGGCTCCTCGAGCCCGCGGCAACGCATATCGCGCGTCGGCACCTCGGACTGCGCGAATCAGCGCATCCGACCATTGACTCCTCAAACCCGCGGCTAGGCATTTCGCGCGTCGGCCCCGCGGACTTTGCGAATAAGCGCATCGAGGGTCGACTCCTCGAGCCCGCGGCTAGGAGTTTCAAGTGTAGACACTTCGGACTGCGCGAATAAGCGCATCCGGGGTTGACTCCTCAAGCCCACGGGTAGGCATTTCGCGCGTCAACACCTCGGACTACGCGAATAAGCGCATCGAGGGTCCACTCCTCGAGGTCGCCGCTACGAATGTCGCGCGTCGACACCCCGGACTGCGCGAATAAGTACATCGAGGGTCGACTCCTCGAGCCCGTGGCTAGGCATTTCGCGCATCGACACCTCGGACTGCGCAAATAAGCGCATCGAGGGTCGAGTCCTCGAGCCCGCAGCTAGGAATTTCGCGCGTCGGCCCCTCGGACTGCGCGAATAAGCGCATCGAGTGTTGACTCCTCCAGCCCGCGGCTAGGCATTTCGCGCGTCGGCACCTCGGACTGCGCGAATAAGCGTATCGAGGGTCGACTCCTTGATCCCGCGGCTACGCAATTCCCGCGTCGACACCTCGGACTGCGCGAATAAGCACATCGAGGGTCGACTGCGCGAATAAGCGTATGAAGGGTCGACTCCTTGATCCCGCGGCTACGCAATTCGGGCGTCGGCACCTCGGACTGCGCGAATAAGCGCATCGAGTGTCGACTCCTCGAGCCCGCGGCTAGGAATTTCGCGTGTCGATACCTCGGACTGCGCGAATAAGCGCATCGAGGGTCGACTCATGGAGCCCACGGCTAGGCATTTCGCGCGTCGACACCTCGGACTGCGCCAATAAGCGCATCGAGTGTTGACTCCTGGAGCCCGCGGCTAGGCATTTCGCGCGTGGGCACCTCGGACTGCGCGAATAAGCGCATCGAGTGTTGACTCCTGGAGCCCGCGGCTAGGCATTTCGCGCGTGGGCACCTCGGACTGAGCGAATAAGCGCATCGATGATCGACTCCTCGAGCCCGCGGCTAGGCATTTCGCGCGCCGGCACCTCGGACTGCGCGAATAAGCGCATCGAGGGTCGACTCCTCGAGCCCGCGGCTAGGAATTTCGCGTATCGACACCTCGTACTGCGCGAATAAGCGCATCGATGGTCGACTCCTCGAGCCCGTGGCTAGGCATTTTGCACATCGACACCTCGGACTGTGCGAATAAGCGCATCGAGGGTCGACTCCTCGAGCCCGCGGCTAGGAATTTCGCGCGTCGGCACCTCGGACTGCGCGAATAAGCGCATCGAGGGTTGACTCCTCGAGCCCACGGCTAGGCATTTCGCGCGTCGGCACCTCGGACTGCTCGAATAAGCGCATTGAGGGTCGACTCCTCGAGGTCGCCGCTACGAATGTCGCGCGTCGACACCCCGCACTGCGCGAATAAGCGCATCGAGTGTCCACTCCTCGGGCCCGCAGCTAGGAATTTCGCGCGTCGGCACCTCGGACTGCGCGAATACGCGCATCGAGGGTTGACTCCTCGAGCCCGCGGCTAGGCATTTCGCGCGTCGGCACCTCGGACTGCGCGAATAAGCGCATCGAGTGTCGACTCCTCGAGCCCGCGGCTAGGAACTTCGCGTATCGTCACCTCGGACTGCGCGAATAAGCGCATGGAGGGTCGATTCCTCGAGCCCGCGGCTAGGAATTTCGCGTGTTGACACCTCGGACTGCGCGAATAAGCGCATCGAGTGTCGACTCCTCGAGCCCGCAGCTAGGAATTTCGCGCGTCGGCACCTCGGACTGCGCGAATAAGCGCATCGAGGGTTGACTCCTCGAGCCCGCGGCTAGGCATTTCGCGCGTCGGCACATCGGACTGCGCGAATAAGCGCATCGAGTGTCGACTCCTCGAGCCCGCGGCTAGGAATTTCGCGTGTCGATACCTCGGACTGCGCGAATAAGCGCATCGAGTGTCGACTCCTCGAGCCCGCGGCTGGGGATATCGCGCGTCGGCACCTCGGACAGCGCGAATAAGCGTATCGAGGGTCGACTCCTTGATCCCGCGGCTACGCAATTCGCGCGTCGACACCTCGGACTGCGCGAATAAGCGCATCGCGGGTCGACTGCGCGAATAAGCGCTAGGGATATCGCGCGTCGGCACCTCGGACTGCGCGAATAAGCGTATCGAGGGTCGACTCCTTGATCCCGCGGCTACGCAATTCCCGCGTCTACACCTCGGACTGCGCGAATAAGCACATCGAGGGTCGACTGCGCGAATAAGCGTATCGAGGGTCGACTCCTTGATCCCGCGGCTACGCAATTCGCGCGTCGACACCTCGGTCTGCGCGAATAAGCGCATCGAGGGTCGACTCTTCGAGCTCGCGACTAGGAATTTCGCGTGTCGACACCTCGGACTGCGCGAATAAGCGCAACGAGGGTCGGCTCCTCGAGCCCGCGGCAACGCATATCGCGCGTCGGCACCTCGGACTGCGCGAATCAGCGCATCCGACCATTGACTCCTCAAACCCGCGGCTAGGCATTTCGCGCGTCGGCCCCGCGGACTTTGCGAATAAGCGCATCGAGGGTCGACTCCTCGAGCCCGCGGCTAGGAGTTTCAAGTGTAGACACTTCGGACTGCGCGAATAAGCGCATCCGGGGTTGACTCCTCAAGCCCACGGGTAGGCATTTCGCGCGTCAACACCTCGGACTACGCGAATAAGCGCATCGAGGGTCCACTCCTCGAGGTCGCCGCTACGAATGTCGCGCGTCGACACCCCGGACTGCGCGAATAAGTACATCGAGGGTCGACTCCTCGAGCCCGTGGCTAGGCATTTCGCGCATCGACACCTCGGACTGTGCAAATAAGCGCATCGAGGGTCGAGTCCTCGAGCCCGCAGCTAGGAATTTCGCGCGTCGGCCCCTCGGACTGCGCGAATAAGCGCATCGAGGGTTGACTCCTCGAGCCCGCGGCTAGGCATTTCGCGCGTCGGCACCTCGGACTGCGCGAATAAGCGTATCGAGGGTCGACTCCTTGATCCCGCGGCTACGCAATTCCCGCGTCGACACCTCGGACTGCGCGAATAAGCACATCGAGGGTCGACTGCGCGAATAAGCGTATGAAGGGTCGACTCCTTGATCCCGCGGCTACGCAATTCGGGCGTCGGCACCTCGGACTGCGCGAATAAGCGCATCGAGGGTTGACTCCTCGAGCCCGCGGCTAGGCATTTCGCGCGTCGGCACCTCGGACTGCGCGAATAAGCGCAACGAGGGTCGGCTCCTCGAGCCCGCGGCTACGCATATCGCGCGTCGGCACCTCGGACTGCGCGAATAAGCGTATCGAGGGTCGACTCCTTGATCCCGCGGCTACGCAATTCGCGCGTCGACACCTCGGACTGCGCGAATAAGCGCATCGCGGGTCGACTGCGCGAATAAGCGCTAGGGATATCGCGCGTCGGCACCTCGGACTGCGCGAATAAGCGTATCGAGGGTCGACTCCTTGATCCCGCGGCTACGCAATTCCCGCGTCGACACCTCGGACTGCGCGAATAAGCACATCGAGGGTCGCCTGCGCGAATAAGCGCATCGAGGGTCGACTCTTCGAGCTCGCGACTAGGAATTTCGCGTGTCGACACCTCGGACTGCGCGAATAAGCGCAACGAGGGTCGGCTCCTCGAGCCCGCGGCAACGCATATCGCGCGTCGGCACCTCGGACTGCGCGAATCAGCGCATCCGACCATTGACTCCTCAAACCCGCGGCTAGGCATTTCGCGCATCGACACCTCGGACTGTGCAAATAAGCGCATCGAGGGTCGACTCCTCGAGCCCGCAGCTAGGAATTTCGCGCGTCGGCCCCTCGGACTGCGCGAATAAGCGCATCGAGGGTTGACTCCTCGAGCCCGCGGCTAGGCATTTCGCGCGTCGGCACCTCGGACTGCGCGAATAAGCGTATCGAGGGTCGACTCCTTGATCCCGCGGCTACGCAATTCCCGCGTCGACACCTCGGACTGCGCGAATAAGCACATCGAGGGTCGACTGCGCGAATAAGCGTATCGAGGGTCGACTCCTTGATCCCGCGGCTACGCAATTCGGGCGTCGGCACCTCGGACTGCGCGAATAAGCGCATCGAGGGTTGACTCCTCGAGCCCGCGGCTAGGCATTTCGCGCGTCGGCACCTCGGACTGCGCGAAGCGCAACGAGGGTCGGCTCCTCGAGCCCGCGGCTACGCATATCGCACGTCGGCACCTCGGACTGCGCGAATCAGCGCATCCGACGATTGACTCCTCAAACCCGCGGCTAGGCATTTCGCGCGTCGGCCCCGCGGACTTTGCGAATAAGCGCATCGAGGGTCGACTCCTCGAGCCCGCGGCTAGGAGTTTCGCGTGTAGACACTTCGGACTGCGCGAATAAGCGCATCCGGGGTTGACTCCTCAAGCCCACGGGTAGGCATTTCGCGCGTCAACACCTCGGACTACGCGAATAAGCGCATCGAGGGTCGACTCCTCGAGGTCGCCGCTACGAATGTCGCGCGTCGACACCCCGGACTGCGCGAATAAGGGCATCGAGGGTCGACTCCTCGAGCCCGTGGCTAGGCATTTCGCGCATCGACACCTCGGACTGTGCAAATAAGCGCATCGAGGGTCGACTCCTCGAGCCCGCAGCTAGGAATTTCGCGCGTCGGCCCCTCGGACTGCGCGAATAAGCGCATCGAGGGTTGACTCCTCGAGCCCGCGGCTAGGCATTTCGCGCGTCGGCACCTCGGACTGCGCGAATAAGCGCATCGAGTGTCGACTCCTCGAGCCCGCAGCGAGGAATTTCGCGCGTCGGCACCTCGGACTGCGCGAATAAGCGCATCGAGGGTTGACTCCTCGAGCCCGCGGCTAGGCATTTCGCGCGTCGGCACCTCGGACTGCGCGAATAAGCGCATCGAGTGTCGACTCCTCGAGCCCGCGGCTAGGAATTTCGCGTGTCGATACCTCGGACTGCGCGAATAAGCGCATCGAGTGTCGACTCCTCGAGCCCGCGGCTGGGGATATCGCGCGTCGGCACCTCGGACTGCGCGAATAAGCGTATCGAGGGTCGACTCCTTGATCCCGCGGCTACGCAATTCGCGCGTCGACACCTCGGACTGCGCGAATAAGCGCATCGCGGGTCGACTGCGCGAATAAGCGCTAGGGATATCGCGCGTCGGCACCTCGGACTGCGCGAATAAGCGTATCGAGGGTCGACTCCTTGATCCCGCGGCTACGCAATTCCCGCGTCGACACCTCGGACTGCGCGAATAAGCACATCGAGGGTCGACTGCGCGAATAAGCGTATCGAGGGTCGACTCCTCGAGCCCGCGGCTAGGAATTTCGCGTGTAGACACTTCGGACTGCGCGAATAAGCGCATCCGGGGTTGACTCCTCAAGCCCACGGGTAGGCATTTCGCGCGTCGACACCTCGGACTACGCGAATAAGGGCATCGAGGGTCGACTCCTCGAGGTCGCCGCTACGAATGTCGCGCGTCGACACCCCGGACTGCGCGAATAAGCGCATCGAGGGTCGACTCCTCGAGCCCGCGGCTAGGAACTTCGCGTATCGTCACCTCGGACTGCGCGAATAAGCGCATCGAGGGTCGACTCCTCGAGCCCGCGGCAAGGAATTTCGCGTGTCGACACCTCGGACTGCGCGAATAAGCGCATCGAGGGTTGACTCCTGGAGCCCGCGGCTAGGCATTTCGCGCGTGGGCCCCTCGGACTGCGCGAATAAGCGCATCGAAGGTCGACTCCTCGAGCTCGCGCCTAGGCATTTCGCGCGGCCGCACCTCGGACTGCGCGAATAAGCGCATCGAGGGTCGACTCCTCGAGCCCGTGGCTAGGCATTTCGCGCATCGACACCTCGGACTGTGCGAATAAGCGCATCGAGGGTCGACTCCTCGAGCCCGCGGCTAGGAATTTCGCGCGTCGGCACCTCGGACTGCGCGAATAAGCGCATCGAGTGTCGACTCCTCGAGCCCGCGGCTACGAATTTCGCGTGTCGATACCTCGGACTGCGCGAATAAGCGCATCGAGTGTCGACTCCTCGAGCCCGCGGCTGGGGATATCGCGCGTCGCCACCTCGGACTGCGCGAATAAGCGTATCGAGGGTCGACTCCTTGATCCCGCGGCTACGCAATTCGCGCGTCGACACCTCGGACTGCGCGAATAAGCGCATCGCGGGTCGACTGCGCGAATAAGCGCTAGGGATATCGCGCGTCGGCACCTCGGACTGCGCGAATAAGCGTATCGAGGGTCGACTCCTTGATCCCGCGGCTACGCAATTCCCGCGTCGACACCTCGGACTGCGCGAATAAGCACATCGAGGGTCGACTGCGCGAATAAGCGTATCGAGGGTCGACTCCTTGATCCCGCGGCTACGCAATTCGCGCGTCGACACCTCGGACTGCGCGAATAAGCGCATCGAGGGTCGACTCCTCGAGCTCGCGACTAGGAATTTCGCGTGTCGACACCTCGGACTGCGCGAATAAGCGCAACGAGGGTCGGCTCCTCGAGCCCGCGGCTACGCATATCGCGCGTCGGCACCTCGGACTGCGCGAATCAGCGCATCCGACCATTGACTCCTCAAACCCGCGGCTAGGCATTTCGCGCGTCGGCCCCGTGGACTTTGCGAATAAGCGCATCGAGGGTCGACTCCTCGAGCCCGCGGCTAGGAGTTTCGCGTGTAGACACTTCGGACTGCGCGAATAAGCGCATGCGGGGTTGACTCCTCAAGCCCACGGGTAGGCATTTCGCGCGTCAACACCTCGGACTACGCGAATAAGCGCATCGAGGGTCGACTCCTCGAGGTCGCCGCTACGAATGTCGCGCGTCGACACCCCGGACTGCGCGAATAAGCGCATCGAGGGTCGACTCCTCGAGCCCGTGGCTAGGCATTTCGCGCATCGACACCTCGGACTGTGCAAATAAGCGCATCGAGGGTCGACTCCTCGAGCCCGCAGCTAGGAATTTCGCGCGTCGGCCCCTCGGACTGCGCGAATAAGCGTATCGAGGGTCGACTCCTTGATCCCGCGGCTACGCAATTCCCGCGTCGACACCTCGGACTGCGCGAATAAGCACATCGAGGGTCGACTGCGCGAATAAGCGTATCGAGGGTCGACTCCTTGATCCCGCGGCTACGCAATTCGCGCGTCGGCACCTCGGACTGCGCGAATAAGCGCATCGAGGGTTGACTCCTCGAGCCCGCGGCTAGGCATTTCGCGCGTCGGCACCTCGGACTGCGCGAATAAGCGCAACGAGGGTCGGCTCCTCGAGCCCGCGGCTACGCATATCGCGCGTCGGCACCTCGGACTGCGCGAATCAGCGCATCCGACCATTGACTCCTCAAACCCGCGGCTAGGCATTTCGCGCGTCGGCCCCGCGGACTTTGCGAATAAGCGCATCGAGGGTCGACTCCTCGAGCCCGCGGCTAGGAGTTTCGCGTGTAGACACTTCGGACTGCGCGAATAAGCGCATCCGGGGTTGACTCCTCAAGCCCACGGGTAGGCATTTCGCGCGTCAACACCTCGGACTACGCGAATAAGCGCATCGAGGGTCGACTCCTCGAGGTCGCCGCTACGAATGTCGCGCGTCAACACCTCGGACTACGCAAATAAGCGCATCGAGGGTCGACTCCTCGAGGTCGCCGCTACGAATGTCGCGCGTCGACACCCCGGACTGCGCGAATAAGCGCATCGAGGGTCGACTCCTCGAGCCCGTGGCTAGGCATTTCGCGCATCGACACCTCGGACTGTGCAAATAAGCGCATCGAGGGTCGACTCCTCGAGCCCGCAGCTAGGAATTTCGCGCGTCGGCCCCTCGGACTGCGCGAATAAGCGCATCGAGGGTTGACTCCTCGAGCCCGCGGCTAGGCATTTCGCGCGTCGGCACCTCGGACTGCGCGAATAAGCGCATCGAGTGTCGACTCCTCGAGCACGCAGCTAGGAATTTCGCGCGTGGGCACCTCGGACTGCGCGAATAAGCGCATCGAGGGTTGACTCCTCGAGCCCGCGGCTAGGCATCTCGCGCGTCGGCACCTCGGACTGCGCGAATAAGCGCATCGAGTGTCGACTGCTCGAGCCCGCGGCTAGGAATTTCGCGTGTCGATACCTCGGACTGCGCGAATAAGCGCATCGAGTGTCGACTCCTCGAGCCCGCGGCTGGGGATATCGCGCGTCGGCACCTCGGACTGCGCGAATAAGCGTATCGAGGGTCGACTCCTTGATCCCGCGGCTACGCAATTCGCGCGTCGACACCTCGGACTGCGCGAATAAGCGCATCGCGGGTCGACTGCGCGAATAAGCGCTAGGGATATCGCGCGTCGGCACCTCGGACTGCGCGAATAAGCGTATCGAGGGTCGACTCCTTGATCCCGCGGCTACGCAATTCCCGCGTCGACACCTCGGACTGCGCGAATAAGCACATCGAGGGTCGACTGCGCGAATAAGCGTATCGAGGGTCGACTCCTCGAGCCCGCGGCTAGGAATTTCGCATGTAGACACTTCGGACTGCGCGAATAAGCGCATCCGGGGTTGACTCCTCAAGCCCACGGGTAGGCATTTCGCGCGTCGACACCTCGGACTACGCGAATAAGCGCATCGAGGGTCGACTCCTCGAGGTCGCCGCTGCGAATGTCGCGCGTCGACACCCCGGACTGCGCGAATAAGCGCATCGAGGGTCGACTCCTCGAGCCCGCGGCTAGGAACTTCGCGTATCGTCACCTCGGACTGCGCGAATAAGCGCATCGAGGGTCGACTCCTCGAGCCCGCGGCAAGGAATTTCGCGTGTCGACACCTCGGACTGCGCGAATAAGCGCATCGAGGGTTGACTCCTGGAGCCCGCGGCTAGGCATTTCGCTAGTGAGAAACTATCACCTCCTTGGCCTGCGGTGTGCGACACTCGAGGAATGCTTATACCCCAGTGGTTGTGCATCTAAACGTGATCAGGCCCATCGCGCCCTACTAACCTTTCTAGAGCTAACTAACTTAAGTTCACGTTTGTAGCGTGAACGTTCAACATTCTGTAGTAGCGTGACCTTCAGTGACCGGCCCTACTGTGTGTGATCTGTACTGTGTCCTAACGCTTCTTCCTTCGAAGATGGGAAGTGGCGGGTTCAAACACCTTGTAGTGTATATTGTGAACCGACTACCAGTGAAACGGTGATTGCGTGCAGCTATACTTGGCGTCTCATCGTGGAGCGCACAATTAGCCGCGTAGCAAACTAGCCATGGATGTGATTGATAATTGTGGAGGCTGTTCGATGCGGCGTCACTTTAATTCCGGCTGCAGAGTCGAAACTCGGCGGAACAACGTGCTAGTGTACTGTGTTCTACTTTAGTCTTTAGATTTGTCCTGTTGCTCTTCCTTTCCTCTTTCCTCCCTTCCTTCTTATCTTCCATTTCTGTGTTGCTGTCACCTCCCTTCAGAAGAGTAGGCAGGCGTTGTGCCCCTTCCGGTGGCAGTTGCCAGCCTGCTCCTCGCCTTACCTTTCCTGTTAACTGTATATATGTGTATATGTGTTCAAAACAAATAATAATAATAATAATTCGCGCGTGGGCCCCTCGGACTGCGCGAATAAGCGCATGGAAGGTCGACTCCTCGAGCCCGCGGCTAGGCATTTCGCGCGGCCGCACCTCGGACTGCGCGAATAAGCGCATCGAGGGTCGACTCCTCGAGCCCGCGGCTAGGAATTTCGCGTATCGACACCTCGTACTGCGCGAATAAGCGCATCGATGGTCGACTCCTCGAGCCCGTGGCTAGGCATTTGGCGCATCGACACCTCGGACTGTGTGAATAAGCGCATCGAGGGTCGACTCCTCGAGCCCGCGGCTAGGAATTTCGCGCGTCGGCACCTCGGACAGCGCGAATAAGCGCATCGAGGGTTGACTCCTCGAGCCCGCGGCTAGGCATTTCGCGCCTCGGCACCTCGGACTGCGCGAATAAGCGCATCGAGTGTCGACTCCTCGAGCCCGCAGCTAGGAATTTCGCGCGTCGGCACCTCGGACTGCGCGAATAAGCGCATCGAGGGTTGACTCCTCGAGCCCGCGGCTTGGCATTTCGCGCGTCGGCACCTCGGACTGCGCGAATAAGCGCATCGAGTGTCGACTCCTCGAGCCCGCGGCTAGGAATTTCGCGTGTCGATACCTCGGACTGCGCGAATAAGCGCATCGAGGGTCGACTCCTCGAGGTCGCCGCTACGAATGTCGGGCGTCGACACCCCGGACTGCGCGAATAAGCGCATCGAGGGTCGACTCCTCGAGCCCGCGGCTGGGGATATCGCGCGTCGGCACCTCGGACTGCGCGAATAAGCGTATCGAGGGTCGACTCCTTGATCCCGCGGCTACGCAATTCGCGCGTCGACACCTCGGACTGCGCGAATAAGCGCATCGCGGGTCGACTGCGCGAATAAGCGCTAGGGATATCGCGCGTCGGCACCTCGGACTGCGCGAATAAGCGTATCGAGGGTCGACTCCTTGATCCCGCGGCTACGCAATTCCCGCGTCGACACCTCGGACTGCGCGAATAAGCACATCGAGGGTCGACTGCGCGAATAAGCGTATCGAGGGTCGACTCCTCGAGCCCGCGGATAGGAATTTCGCGTGTAGACACTTCGGACTGCGCGAATAAGCGCATCCGGGGTTGACTCCTCAAGCCCACGGGTAGGCATTTCGCGCGTCGACACCTCGGACTACGCGAATAAGCGCATCGAGGGTCGACTCCTCGAGGTCGCCGCTACGAATGTCGCGCGTCGACACCCCGGACTGCGCGAATAAGCGCATCGAGGGTCGACTCCTCGAGCCCGCGGCTAGGAACTTCGCGTATCGTCACCTCGGACTGCGCGAATAAGCACATCGAGGGTCGACTCCTCGAGCCCACGGCAAGGAATTTCGCGTGTCGACACCTCGGACTGCGCGAATAAGCGCATCGAGGGTTGACTCCTGGAGCCCGCGGCTAGGCATATCGCGCGTGGGCCCCTCGGACTGCGCGAATAAGCGCATCGAAGGTCGACTCCTCGAGCCCGCGGCTAGGCATTTCGCGCGGCCGCACCTCGGACTGCGCGAATAAGCGCATCGAGGGTCGACTCCTCGAGCCCGCGGCTAGGAATTTCGCGTATCGACACCTCGTACTGCGCGAATAAGCGCATCGATGGTCGACTCCTCGAGCCCGTGGCTAGGCATTTCGCGCATCGACACCTCGGACTGTGCGAATAAGCGCATCGAGGGTCGACTCCTCTAGCCCGCGGCTAGGAATTTCGCGCGTCGGCACCTCGGACTGCGCGAATAAGCGCATCGAGGGTTGACTCCTCGAGCCCGCGGCTAGGCATTTCGCGCCTCGGCACCTCGGACTGCGCGAATAAGCGCATCGAGTGTCGACTCCTCGAGCCCGCAGCTAGGAATTTCGCGCGTCGGCACCTCGGACTGCGCGAATAAGCGCATCGAGGGTTGACTCCTCGAGCCCGCGGCTAGGCATTTCACGCGTCGGCACCTCGGACTGCGCGAATAAGCGCATCGAGGGTCGACTCCTCGAGGTCGCCGCTACGAATGTCGGGCGTCGACACCCCGGACTGCGCGAATAAGCGCATCGAGGGTCGAGTCCTCGAGCCCGCGGCTAGGAATTTCGCGTGTTGACACCTCGGACTGCGCGAATAAGCGTATCGAGGGTCGACTCCTCGAGCCCGCGGTTAGGGAATTCGCCCGTTGGCACCTCGGACTGCGCGAATAAGCGCATCGAGGGTCGATTCCTCGAGCCCGCGGCTAGGAATTTCGCGTGTTGACACCTCGGACTGCGCGAATAAGCGTATCGAGAGTCGACTCCTCGAGCCCGCGGCTAGGAACTTCGCGCGTCGGCACCTCGGACTGCGCGAATAAGCTCATCGAGGGTCGACTCCTCGAGCGCGCGGCAAGGAATTTCGCGTGTCGACACCTCGGACTGCGCGAATAAGCGCATCGAGTGTTGACTCCTGGAGCCCGCGGCTAGGCATTTCGCGCGTGGGCACCTCGGACTGTGCGAATAAGCGCATCGAGGGTCGACTCCTCGAGCCCGCGGCTAGGAATTTCGCGCGTCAGCACCTCGGACTGCGCGAATAAGCGCATCGAGGGTTGACTCCTCGAACCCGCGGCTAGGCATTTCGCGCGTCGGCACCTCGGACTGCGCGAATAAGCGCATCGAGTGTCGACTCCTCGAGCCCGCAGGTAGGAATTTCGCGCGTCGGCACCTCGGACTGCGCGAATAAGCGCATCGAGGGTTGACTCCTCGAGCCCGCGGCTAGGCATTTCGCGCGTCGGCACCTCGGACTGCGCGAATAAGCGCATCGAGTGTCGACTCCTCGAGCCCGCGGCTAGGAATTTCGCGTGTCGATACCTCGGACTGCGCGAATAAGCGCATCGAGGGTCGACTCCTCGAGGTCGCCGCTACGAATGTCGGGCGTCGACACCCCGGACTGCGCGAATAAGCGCATCGAGGGTCGACTCCTCGAGCCCGCGGCTGGGGATATCGCGCGTCGGCACCTCGGACTGCGCGAATAAGCGCATCGAGGGTCGACTCCTTGATCCCGCGGCTACGCAATTCGCGCGTCGACACCTCGGACTGCGCGAATAAGCGCATCGCGGGTCGACTGCGCGAATAAGCGCTAGGGATATCGCGCGTCGGCACCTCGGACTGCGCGAATAAGCGTATCGAGGGTCGACTCCTTGATCCCGCGGCTACGCAATTCCCGCGTCGACACCTCGGACTGCGCGAATAAGCACATCGAGGGTCGACTGCGCGAATAAGCGTATCGAGGGTCGACTCCTCGAGCCTGCGGATAGGAATTTCGCGTGTAGACACTTCGGACTGCGCGAATAAGCGCATCCGGGGTTGACTCCTCAAGCCCACGGGTAGGCATTTCGCGCGTCGACACCTCCGACTACGCGAATAAGCGCATCGAGGGTCGACTCCTCGAGGTCGCCGCTACGAATGTCGCGCGTCGACACCCCGGACTGCGCGAATAAGCGCATCGAGGGTCGACTCCTCGAGCCCGCGGCTAGGAACTTCGCGTATCGTCACCTCGGACTGCGCGAATAAGCACATCGAGGGTCGACTCCTCGAGCCCACGGCAAGGAATTTCGCGTGTCGACACCTCGGACTGCGCGAATAAGCGCATCGAGGGTTGACTCCTGGAGCCCGCGGCAGGCATATCGCGCGTGGGCCCCTCGGACTGCGCGAATAAGCGCATCGAAGGTCGACTCCTCGAGCCCGCGGCTAGGCATTTCGCGCGGCCGCACCTCGGACTGCGCGAATAAGCGCATCGAGGGTCGACTCCTCGAGCCCGCGGCTAGGAATTTCGCGTATCGACACCTCGTACTGCGCGAATAAGCGCATCGATGGTCGACTCCTCGAGCCCGTGGCTAGGCATTTCGCGCATCGACACCTCGGACTGTGCGAATAAGCGCATCGAGGGTCGACTCCTCGAGCCCGCGGCTAGGAATTTCGCGCGTCGGCACCTCGGACTGCGCGAATAAGCGCATCGAGGGTTGACTCCTCGAGCCCGCGGCTAGGCATTTCGCGCCTCGGCACCTCGGACTGCGCGAATAAGCGCATCGAGTGTCGACTCCTCGAGCCCGCAGCTAGGAATTTCGCGCGTCGGCACCTCGGACTGCGCGAATAAGCGCATCTAGGGTTGACTCCTCGAGCCCGCGGCTAGGCATTTCACGCGTCGGCACCTCGGACTGCGCGAATAAGCGCATCGAGGGTCGACTCCTCGAGGTCGCCGCTACGAATGTCGGGCGTCGACACCCCGGACTGCGCGAATAAGCGCATCGAGGGTCGATTCCTCGAGCCCGCGGCTAGGAATTTCGCGTGTTGACACCTCGGACTGCGCGAATAAGCGTATCGAGGGTCGACTCCTCGAGCCCGCGGTTAGGGAATTCGCCCGTTGGCACCTCGGACTGCGCGAATAAGCGCATCGAGGGTCGATTCCTCGAGCCCGCGGCTAGGAATTTCGCGTGTTGACACCTCGGACTGCGCGAATAAGCGTATCGAGGGTCGACTCCTCGAGCCCGCGGCTAGGAACTTCGCGCGTCGGCACCTCGGACTGCGCGAATAAGCTCATCGAGGGTCGACTCCTCGAGCCCGCGGCAAGGAATTTCGCGTGTCGACACCTCGGACTGCGCGAATAAGCGCATCGAGTGTTGACTCCTGGAGCCCGCGGCTAGGCATTTCGCGCGTGGGCACCTCGGACTGTGCGAATAAGCGCATCGAGGGTCGACTCCTCGAGCCCGCGGCTAGGAATTTCGCGCGTCAGCACCTCGGACTGCGCGAATAAGCGCATCGAGGGTTGACTCCTCGAACCCGCGGCTAGGCATTTCGCGCGTCGGCACCTCGGACTGCGCGAATAAGCGCATCGAGTGTCGACTCCTCGAGCCCGCAGCTAGGAATTTCGCGCGTCGGCCCCTCGGACTGCGCGAATAAGCGAATCGAGGGTTGACTCCTCGAGCCCGCGGCTAGGCATTTCGCGCGTCGGCACCTCGGACTGCGCGAATAAGCGCATCGAGTGTCGACTCCTCGAGCCCGCGGCTAGGCATTTCGCGCGTCGACACCTCGGACTGCGCGAATAAGCGCATCGAGGGTTGACTCCTCGAGCCCGCGGCTAGGCATTTCGCGCGTCGGCACCTCGGACTGCGCGAATAAGCGCATCGAGTGTCGACTCCTCGAGCTCGCGGCTAGGAACTTCGCGTATCGTCACCTCGGACTGCGCGAATAAGCGCATGGAGGGTCGACTCCTCGAGCCCGCGGTTAGGCAATTCGCGTGTTGGCACCTCGGACTGCGCGAATAAGCGCATCGAGGGTCGATTCCTCGAGCCCGCGGCTAGGAATTTCGCGTGTTGACACCTCGGACTGCGCGAATAAGCGTTTCGAGGGTCGACTCCTCGAGCCCGTGGTTAGGGATATCGCGCGTCGGCACCTCGGACTGCGCGAATAAGCGTATCGAGTGTCGACTCCTTGATCCCGCGGCAACGCAATTCGCGCGTCGACACCTCGGACTGCGCGAATAAGCGCATCGCGGGTCGACTGCGCGAATAAGGGCTAGGGATATCGCTCGTCGGCACCTCGGACTGCGCGAATAAGCGTATCGAGGGTCGACTCCTTGAACCCGCGGCTACGCAATTCCCGCGTCGACACCTCGGATTGCGCGAATAAGCACATCGAGGTACGACTGCGCGAATAAGCGTATCGAGGGTCGACTCCTCGAGCCCGCGGCTAGGAATTTCGCGTGTAGACACTTCGGACTGCGCGAATAAGCGCATCCGGGGTTGACTCCTCAAGCCCACGGGTAGGCATTTCGCGCGTCGACACCTCGGACTACGCGAATAAGCGCATCGAGGGTCGACTCCTCGAGGTCACCGCTACGAATGTCGCGCGTCGACACCCCGGACTGCGCGAATAAGCGCATCGAGGGTCGACTCCTCGAGCCCGCGGCTAGGAACTTCGCGTATCGTCACCTCGGAGTGCGCGAATAAGCGCATCGAAGGTCTACTCCTCGAGCCCGCGGCTAGGCATTTCGCGCGCCGGCACCTCGGACTGCGCGAATAAGCGCATCGAGGGTCGACTCCTCGAGCCCGCGGCTAGGAATTTCGCGTATCGACACCTCGTACTGCGCGAATAAGCGCATCGATGGTCGACTCCTCGAGCCCGTGGCTAGGCATTTCGCGCGTCGGCACCTCGGACTGCCCGATTAAGCGCATCGAGGGTTGACTCCTCGAGCTCGCGGCTAGGCATTTCGCGCCTCGGCACCTCGAACTGCGCGAATAAGCGCATCGAGTGTCGACTCCTCGAGCCCGCAGCTAGGAATTTCGCGCGTCGGCACCTCGGACTGCGCGAATAAGCGCATCGAGGGTTGACTCCTCGAGCCCGCGGCTAGGCATTTCGCGCGTCGGCACCTCGGACTGCGCGAATAAGCGCATCGAGTGTCGACTCCTCGAGCCCGCGGCTAGGAATTTCGCGTGTCGATACCTCGGACTGCGCGAATAAGCGCATCGAGGGTCGACTCCTCGAGGTCGCCGCTACGAATGTCGGGCGTCGACACCCCGGACTGCGCGAATAAGCGCATCGAGGGTCGACTCCTCGAGCCCGCGGCTAGGCAATTCGCGTGTTGGCACCTCGGACTGCGCGAATAAGCGCATCGAGGGTCGATTCCTCGAGCCCGCGGCTAGGAATTTCGCGTGTTGACACCTCGGACTGCGCGAATAAGCGTATCGAGGGTCGACTCCTCGAGCCCGCGGCTAGGAACTTCGCGCGTCGGCACCTCGGACTGCGCGAATAAGCTCATCGAGGGTCGACTCCTGGAGCCCGCGGCAAGGAATTTCGCGTGTCGACACCTCGGACTGCGCGAATAAGCGCATCGAGTGTTGACTCCTGGAGCCCGCGGCTAGGCATTTCGCGCGGGGGCACCTCGGACTGCGCGAATAAGCGCATCGAGTGTTGACTCCTGGAGCCCGCGGCTAGGCATTTCGCGCGTGGGCACCTCGGACTGCGCGAATAAGCGCATCGAAGATCGACTCCTCGAGCCCGCGGCTAGGCATTTCGCGCGCCGGCACCTCGGACTGCGCGAATAAGCGCATCGAGGGTCGACTCCTCGAGCCCGCGGCTAGGAATTTCGCGTATCGACGCCTCGTACTGCGCGAATAAGCGCATCGATGGTCGACTCCTCGAGCCCGCGGCTAGGCATTTCGCGCGTCGGCACCTCGGACTGCACGAATAAGCGCATCGAGTGTCGACTCCTCGAGCCCGCGGCTAGGAATTTCGCGTATCGTCACCTCGGACTGCGCGAATAAGCGCATGGAGGGTCGACTCCTCGAGCCCGCGGTTAGGCAATTCGCGTGTTGGCACCTCGGACTGCGCGAATAAGCGCATCGAGGGTCGATTCCTCGAGCCCGCGGCTAGGAATTTCGCGTGTTGACACCTCGGACTGCGCGAATAAGCGTATCGAGGGTCGACTCCTCGAGCCCGTGGTTAGGGATATCGCGCGTCGGCACCTCGGACTGTGCGAATAAGCGTATCGAGGGTCGACTCCTTGATCCCGCGGCTACGCAATTCGCGCGTCGACACCTCGGACTGCGCGAATAAGCGCATCGCGGGTCGACTGCGCGAATAAGCGCTAGGGATATCGCGCGTCGGCACCTCGGACTGCGCGAATAAGCGTATCGAGGGTCGACTCCTTGAACCCGCGGCTACGCAATTCCCGCGTCGACACCTCGGACTGCGCGAATAAGCACATCGAGGGTCGACTGCGTGAATAAGCGTATCGAGGGTCGACTCCTTGATCCCGCGGCTACGCAATTCGCGCATCGACACCTCGGACTGCGCGAATAAGCGCATCGAGGGTCGACTCCTCGAGCTCGCGACTAGGAATTTGGCGTGTCGACACCTCGGACTCCGCGAATAAGCGCAACGAGGGTCGGCTCCTCGAGCCCGCGGCTACGCATATCGCGCGTCGGCACCTCGGACTGCGCGAATCAGCGCATCCGACCATTGACTCCTCAAACCAGCGGCTAGGCATTTCGCGCGTCGGCCCCGCGGACTTTGCGAATAAGCGCATCGAGGGTGGACTCCTCGAGCCCGCGGCTAGGAATTTCGCGTGTAGACACTTCGGACTGCGCGAATAAGCGCATCCGGGGTTGACTCCTCAAGCCCACGGGTAGGCATTTCGCGCGTCGACACCTCGGACTACGCGAATAAGCGCATCGAGGGTCGACTCCTCGAGGTCGCCGCTACGAATGTCGCGCGTCGACACCCCGGACTGCGCGAATAAGCGCATCGAGGGTCGACTCCTCGAGCCCGCGGCTAGGAACTTCGCGTATCGTCACCTCGGACTGCGCAAATAAGCGCATCGAGGGTCGACTCCTCGAGCCCGCGGCAAGGAATTTCGCGTGTCGACACCTCGGACTGCGCGAATAAGCGCATCGAGGGTTGACTCCTGGAGCCCGCGGCTAGGCATTTCGCGCGTGGGCACCTCGGACTGCGCGAATAAGCGCATCGAAGGTCCACTCCTCGAGCCCGCGGCTAGGCATTTCGCGCGCCGGCACCTCGGACTGCGCGAATAAGCGCATCGAGGGTCGACTCCTCGAGCCCGCGGCTAGGAATTTCGCGTATCGACACCTCGTACTGCGCGAATAAGCGCATCGATGGTCGACTCCTCGAGCCCGCGGCTAGGAATTTCGCGCGTGGGCACCTCGGACTGCGCGAATAAGCGCATCGAGGGTTGACTCCTCGAGCCCGCGGCTAGGCATTTCGCGCGTCGGCACCTCGGACTGCGCGAATAAGCGCATCGAGGGTTGACTCCTCGAGCCCGCGGCTAGGCATTTCGCGCTTCGGCACCTCGGACTGCGCGAATAAGCGCATCGAGTGTCGACTCCTCGAGCCCGCGGCTAGAAATTTCGCGTGTCGATACCTCGGACTGCGCGAATAAGCGCATCGAGGGTCGACTCCTCGAGCCCGCGGCTAGGCATTTCGCGCGTCGACACCTCGGACTACGCGAATAAGCGCATCGAGGGTCGACTCCTCGAGGTCGCCGCTACGAATGTCGCGCGTCGACACCCCGGACTGCGCGAATAAGCGCATCGATGGTCGACTCCTCGAGCCCGCGGCTAGGAATTTCGCGCGTCGGCACCTCGGACTGCGCGAATAAGCGCATCGAGGGTTGACTCCTCGAGCCCGCGGCTAGGCATTTCGCGCGTCGGCACCTCGGACTGCGCGAATAAGCGCATCGAGTGTCGACTCCTCGAGCCCGCAGCTAGGAATTTCGCGCGTCGGCACCTCGGACTGCGCGAATAAGCGCATCGAGGGTCGAATCCTCGAGCCCGCGGCTTGGCAATTCGCGTGTTGGCACCTCGGACTGCGCGAATAAGCGCATCGAGGGTCGATTCCTCGAGCCCGCGGCTAGGAATTTCGCGTGTTGACACCTCGGACTGCGCGAATAAGCGTATCGAGGGTGGACTCCTCGAGCCCACGGCTAGGAACTTCGCGCGTCGGCACCTCGGACGGCGCGAATAAGCGCATCGAAGGTCGACTCCTCGAGCCCGCGGCTAGGCAGTTCGCGCGCCGGCACTTCGGACTGCGCGAATAAGCGCATCGAGGGTCGACTCCTCGAGCCCGCAGCTAGGAATTACGCGTATCGACACCTCGTACTGCGCGAATAAGCGCATCGAGGGTCGACTCCTCGAGCCCGCGGCTAGAAATTTCGCGTGTCGATACCTCGGACTGCGCGAATAAGCGCATCGAGGGTCGACTCCTCGAGCCCGCGGCTAGGCATTTCGCGCGTCGACACCTCGGACTACGCGAATAAGCGCATCGAGGGTCGACTCCTCGAGGTCGCCGCTACGAATGTCGCGCGTCGACACCCCGGACTGCGCGAATAAGCGCATCGATGGTCGACTCCTCGAGCCCGCGGCTAGGAATTTCGCGCGTCGGCACCTCGGACTGCGCGAATAAGCGCATCGAGGGTTGACTCCTCGAGCCCGCGGCTAGGCATTTCGCGCGTCGGCACCTCGGACTGCGCGAATAAGCGCATCGAGTGTCGACTCCTCGAGCCCGCAGCTAGGAATTTCGCGCGTCGGCACCTCGGACTGCGCGAATAAGCGCATCGAGGGTCGACTCCCCGAGCCCGCCGCTTGGCAATTCGCGTGTTGGCACCTCGGACTGCGCGAATAAGCGCATCGAGGGTCGATTCCTCGAGCCCGCGGCTAGGAATTTCGCGTGTTGACACCTCGGACTGCGCGAATAAGCGTATCGAGGGTGGACTCCTCGAGCCCACGGCTAGGAACTTCGCGCGTCGGCACCTCGGACGGCGCGAATAAGCGCATCGAAGGTCGACTCCTCGAGCCCGCGGCTAGGCAGTTCGCGCGCCGGCACTTCGGACTGCGCGAATAAGCGCATCGAGGGTCGACTCCTCGAGCCCGCAGCTAGGAATTACGCGTATCGACACCTCGTACTGCGCGAATAAGCGCATCGAGGGTCGACTCCTCGAGCCCGCGGCTAGGAATTTCGCGCGTCGGCACCTCGGACTGCGCGAATAAGCGCATCGAGGGTTGACTCCTCGAGCCCGCGGCTAGGCATTTCGCGCGTCGGCACCTCGGACTGCGCGAATAAGCGCATCGAGGGTCGACTCCTCGAGGTCGCCGCTACGAATGTCGCGCGTCGACACCCCGGACTGCGCGAATAAGCGCATCGAGTGTCGACTCCTCGAGCCCGCAGCTAGGAATTTCGCGCTTCGGCACCTCGGACTGCGCGAATAAGCGCATCGAGGGTTGACTCCTCGAGCCCGCGGCTAGGCATTTCGCGCGTCGGCACCTCGGACTGCGCGAATAAGCGCATCGAGTGTCGACTCCTCGAGGTCGCCGCTACGAATGTCGCGCGTCGACACCCCGGACTGCGCGAATAAGCGCATCGAGTGTCGACTCCTCGAGCCCGCAGCTAGGAATTTCGCGCTTCGGCACCTCGGACTGCGCGAATAAGCGCATCGAGGGTTGACTCCTGGAGCCCGCGGCTAGGCATTTCGCGCGTCGGCACCTCGGACTGCGCGAATAAGCGCATCGAGTGTCGACTCCTCGAGCCCGCGGCTAGGAACTTCGCGTATCGTCACCTAGGACTGCGCGAATAAGCGTATCGAGGGTCGACTCCTTGATCCCGCGGCTACGCAATTCGCGCGTCGACACCTCGGACTGCGCGAATAAACGCATCGCTGGTCGACTGCGCGAATAAGCGCTAGGCATATCGCGCGTCGGCACCTCGGAGACTCCTCGAGCCCGCGACTAGGCATTTCGCGCGTCGGCACCTCGGACTGCGCGAATAAGCGCATCGTGGGTTGACTCCTCGAGCCTGCGGCTACGCAATTCGCGCGTCGGCACCTAGGACTGCGCGAGTACGCGCATCGAGGTTGACTCCTCGAGCCCGCAGCTAGGCATATCGCGCGTCGGCACCTCGCACTGCGCGAATAAGCGCATCAAGGGTTGACTCCTCGAGCCCACGGCTAGGAACTTCACGTGTCGGCACCTCGGACTGCGCGAATAAGCGCATCGAGGGTTGACTCATCGAGCCCGCGGCGAGGCAATTCGCGCGTCGGCACTTCGGCTTGCGCGAATAAGTCCATCGAAGGTTGACTCCTCGAGCCCGCGGCTAGGCATTTAGCGCGTCGGCACCTCGGACTGCGCGAATAAGCGCATCGAGGGTCGACTCCTCGAGCCCGCGGCTAGGAATTTCGCGTGTGGACACCTCGTTCTGCGAAAATCAGCGCATGGAGGGTTGACTCCTCGAGCCCGCGGCTAAGCATTTCGCGCGTAGGCACCTCGGACTGCGCGAATAAGCGCATCGAGGGTCGACACCTCGAGCCCGCGGCTAGGCATTTCGCGCGTAGGCACCTCGGACTGCACGAATAAACGCATCGAGGGTTGACTCCTCGAGCCCGCGGCTAGGAATTTCGCGTGTGGACACCTCGTTCTGCGAAAATCAGCGCATGGAGGGTTGACTCCTCGAGCCCGCGGCTAAGCATTTCGCGCGTAGGCACCTCGGACTGCGCGAATAAGCGCATCGAGGGTCGACACCTCGAGCCCGCGGCTAGGCATTTCGCGCGTAGGCACCTCGGACTGCACGAATAAGCGCATCGAGGGTTGACTCCTCGAGCCCGAGGCTAGGAATTTCGCGTGTCGACACCTGGGACTGCGCGAACAAGCGCATCGAGGGTTGACTCCTCGAGCCCGCGGCTAGACACTTCGCGAGCGGCACCTCGGACTACGCGAATAAGCGCATCCTGGGTGGACTCCTCGAGCCCGCGGCTGGTCATTTCGCGCGTCGGCAACTCGGACTGCGCGAATAAGCTCATCGAGGGTCGACTCCTCGAGCCCGCGGCGAGGCATTTCGCGCGTCGAAACCACGGACTGCGCGTATAAGCGCATCGAGGGTCGACTCCTCGAGCCAGCGTCTAGGCATTTCGCGCGTCGGCACCTCCGACTGCGTGAATGAGCGCATCGAGGGTCGACTCCTCGAGCCCGCGACTAGGCATTTCGCGCGTCGGCACCTCGGACTGCGCGAATAAGCGCATCGAGGGTCGACTCCTCGAGCCCGCGGCTGGTCATTTCGCGCGCCGGCACCTCAGACTGCGCGAATAAGCGCATCGAGGGTCGACTCGTCGAGGCCGCGGCTACGAATTTCGCGCGTGGGCACCTCGGACTGCGCGAATAAGCGCATCGAGAGTCGACTCCTCGAGCCCGCGGCTAGGAATTTCACGTATCGACACCTCGGACTGCCCGAATCAGCGCATCGAGGGTTGACTCCTCGAGCCCGCGGCTAGGTATTTCGCGCGTCGGCACCTCGGACTGCGCGAATAAGCGCATCGAGGGTCGACTCCTCGAGCCCGCGGCAAGGCATTTCGCGCGTAGGCACCTCGGACTGCGCGAATAAGCGTATCGAGGGTGGACTCCTCGAGCCCGCAGCTAGGAATTTCGCGTGTCGACACCTCGGACTGAGAGAATCAGCGCATCGAGGGTCGACACCTCGAGCCCGCGGCTAGGCATTTCGCGCGTAGGCACCTCGGACTGCACGAATAAGCGCATCGAGGGTTGACTCCTCGAGCCCGAGGCTAGGAATTTCGCGTGTCGACACCTCGGACTGCCCGAATCAGCGCATCGAGGGTTGACTCCTCGAGCCCGCGGCTAGGCATTTCGCGCGTCGGCACCTCAGACTGAGCGAATAAGCTCATCGAGGGTCGACTCCTCGAGCCCGCGGAGAGGCATTTCGCGCGTCGAAACCGCGGACTGCGCGTATAAGCGCATCTAGGGTCGACTCCTCGAGCCCGCGTCTAGGCATTTCGCGAGTCGGCACCTCCGACTGCGTCAATAAGCGCTTCGAGTGTCGACAACTCGTGCCCGCGGCTAGGGATATCGCGCGTCGGCACTTCGGACTGCCCGAATCAGCGCATCGAGGGTTGACTCCTCGAGCCCACGGCTTGGCATTTCGCGAGTCGGCACCTCGGACTGCGCGAATAAGCGCATCGAGGGTCGACTCCTTGAGCCCGCGGCTAGGCATTTCGCGCGTAGGCACCTCAGACTGCGCGAATAAGCGCTTCGAGTGTTGACTCCTCGAGCCCGCGGCTAGGCATTTCGCGCGTCGGTACCTCGGACTGCGCGAATAAGCGCATCGAGGGTCGACTCCTCGAGCCCGTGGCTAGGAATTTCGCGTGTCGATACCTTGGACTGCGCGAAAAAGCGCGTGGTGTGTCGACTCCTCGAGACCGCGGCTAGGAATTTCGCGTGTCGACACCTGGGACTGCGCGGAGAAGCGCATCGAGGGTCGACTCCTCGAACCCGCGGTTAGGCATTTCGCGCGTTGGCACCTCGGACTGCGCGAATAAGCACATCCAGGGTTGACTCCTCGAGCTGGGGGCTAGGCATTTCGCGCGTCGGCACCTCGGACTGCGCGAATAAGCGCATCGAGGGTTGACTCCTCGAGCCTGCGGCTACACAATTCGCGCGTCGGCACGTAGGACTGCGCGAGTACGCGCATCGAGGTTGACTCCTCGAGCCCGCCGCTAGGCATTTCGCGCGTCGGCACCTCGGACTGCGCGAATAAGCGCATCGAGGGTCGACTTCTCGAGCCCGCGGCTAGGAATTTCGCGCGTCGGCACCTCGGACTGCGCGAACAAGCTGATCGGGGGTCGACTCCTCGAACCCGCGGTTAGGCATTTCGCGCGTTGGCACCTCGGACTGCGCGAATAAGCACATCGAGGGTTGACTCCTCGGGCCCGCGACTAGGCATTTCGCGCGTCGGCACCTCGGACTGCGCGAATAAGCGCATCGTGGGTCGACTCCTCGAGCCCGCGGAGAGGCATTTCGCGCGTCGAAACCGCGGACTGCGCGTAAAAGCGCATCTAGGGTCGACTCCTCGAGCCCGCGTCTAGGCATTTCGCGAGTCGGCACCTCCGACTGCGTGAATAAGCGCTTCGAGTGTCGACAACTCGTGCCCGCGGCTAGGGATATCGCGCGTCGGCACTTCGGACTGCCCGAATCAGCGCATCGAGGGTTGACTCCTCGAGCCCACGGCTTGGCATTTCGCGAGTCGGCACCTCGGACTGCGCGAATAAGCGCATCGAGGGTCGACTCCTCGAGCCCGCGGCTAGGCATTTCGCGCGTAGGCACCTCGGACTGCGCGAATAAGCACTTCGAGTGTTGACTCCTCGAGCCCGCGGCTAGGCATTTCGCGCGTCGGTACCTCGGACTGCGCGAATAAGCGCATCGAGGGTCGACTCCTCGAGCCCGTGGCTAGGAATTTCGCGTGTCGATACCTCGGACTGTGCGAACTAGCACGTGGAGTGTCGACTCCTCGAGACCGCGGCTGGGAATTTCGCGTGTCGACACCTGGGACTGCGCGGAGAAGCGCATCGAGGGTCGACTCCACGAACCCGCGGTTAGGCATTTCGCGCGTTGGCACCTCGGACTGCGCGAATAAGCACATCGAGGGTTGACTCCTCGAGCCCGCGGCTAGGCATTTCGCGCGTCGGCACCTCGGACTGCGTGAATAAGCGCATCGAGGGTTGACTCCTCGAGCCCGCGGCTAGGAACTTCACGTGTCGGCACCTCGGACTGCGCGAATAAGCGCATCGAGGGTTGACTCCTCGAGCCCGCGGCGAGGCAATTCGCGCGTCGGCACTTCGGCTTGCACGAATAAGTCCATCGAAGGTTGACTCCTCGAGCCCGCGGCTAGGCATTTCGCGCGTAGGCACCTCGGACTGCGCGAATAAGCGCTTCGAGGGTTGACTCCTCGAGCCCGCGGCTAGCCATTTCGCGCGTCGGTACCTCGGACTGCGCGAATAACCGCAGCGAGGGTCGACTTTTCGAGCCCGTGGCTAGGAATTTCGCGTGTCGATACCTCGGACTGTGCGAACTAGCACGTGGTGTGTCGACACCTCGAGACCGCGGCCGGGAATTTCGCGTGTCGACACCTGGGACTGCGCGGAGAAGCGCATCGAGGGTCGACTCCTCGAACCCGCAGTTAGGCATTTCGCGCGTTGGCACCTCGGACTGCGCGAATAAGCACATCCAGGGTTGACTCCTCGAGCCCGCGGCTAGGCATTTCGGGCGTCGGCACCTCGGACTGCGCGAATAAGCGCATCGAGGGTTGACTCCTCGAGCCTGCGGCTACACAATTCGCGCGTCGGCACCTAGGACTGCGCGAGTACGCGCATCGAGGTTGACTCCTCGAGCCCGCAGCTAGGCATATCGCGCGTCGGCACCTCGGACTGCGCGAATAAGCGCATCATGGGTTGACTCCTCGAGCCCGCGGCTAGGAACTTCACGTGTCGGCACCTCAGACTGCGCGAATAAGCGCATCGAGGGTTGACTCCTCGAGCCCGCGGCGAGGCAATTCGCGCGTCAGCACTTCGGCTTGCGCGAATAAGTCCATCGAAGGATGACTCCTCGTGCCCGCGGCTAGGCATTTAGCGCGTCGGCATCTCGGACTGCGCGAATAAGCGCATCGAGGGTCGACTCCTCGAGACCGCGGCTAGGAATTTCGCGTGTCGACACCTGGGACTGCGCGGAGAAGCGCATCGAGGGTCGACTCCTCGAACCCGCGGTTAGGCATTTCGCGCGTTGGCACCTCGGACTGCGCGAATAAGCACATCCAGGGTTGACTCCTCGAGCCGTCGGCTAGGCATTTCGCGCGTCGGCACCTCGGACTGCGCGAATAAGCGCATCGAGGGTTGACTCCTCGAGCCTGCGGCTACGCAATTCGCGCGTCGGCACCTAGGACTGCGCGAGTACGCGCATCGAGGTTGACTCCTCGAGCCCGCAGCTAGGCATATCGCGCGTCGGCACCTCGCACTGCGCGAATAAGCGCATCAAGGGTTGACTCCTCGAGCCCACGGCTAGGAACTTCACGTGTCGGCACCTCGGACTGCGCGAATAAGCGCATCGAGGGTTGACTCCTCGAGCCCGCGGCGAGGCAATTCGCGCGTCGGCACTTCGGCTTGCGCGAATAAGTCCATCGAAGGTTGACTCCTCGAGCCCGCGGCTAGGCATTTAGCGCGTCGGCACCTCGGACTGCGCGAATAAGCGCATCGAGGGTCGACTCCTCGAGCCCGCGGCTAGGAATTTCGCGTGTGGACACCTCGTTCTGCGAAAATCAGCGCATGGAGGGTTGACTCCTCGAGCCCGCGGCTAAGCATTTCGCGCGTAGGCACCTCGGACTGCGCGAATAAGCGCATCGAGGGTCGACTTCTCGAGCCCGCGGCTAGGAATTTCGCGCGTCGGCACCTCGGACTGCGCGAATAAGCGCATCGAGGGTCGACTTCTCGAGCCCGCGGCTAGGAATTTCGCGCGTCGGCACCTCGGACTGCGCGAACAAGCTCATCGGGGGTCGACTCCTCGAACCCGCGGTTAGGCATTTCGCGCGTTGGCACCTCGGACTGCGCGAATAAGCACATCGAGGGTTGACTCCTCGAGCCCGCGACTAGGCATTTCGCGCGTCGGCACCTCGGACTGCGCGAATAAGCGCATCGTGGGTTGACTCCTCGAGCCTGCGGCTACGCAATTCGCGCGTCGGCACCTAGGACTGCGCGAGTACGCGCATCGAGGTTGACTCCTCGAGCCCGCAGCTAGGCATATCGCGCGTCGGCACCTCGCACTGCGCGAATAAGCGCATCAAGGGTTGACTCCTCGAGCCCACGGCTAGGAACTTCACGTGTCGGCACCTCGGACTGCGCGAATAAGCGCATCGAGGGTTGACTCCTCGAGCCCGCGGCGAGGCAATTCGCGCGTCGGCACTTCGGCTTGCGCGAATAAGTCCATCGAAGGTCGACTCCTCGAGCCCGCGGCTAGGAATTTCGCGTGTGGACACCTCGTTCTGCGAAAATCAGCGCATGGAGGGTTGACTCCTCGAGCCCGCGGCTAAGCATTTCGCGCGTAGGCACCTCGGACTGCGCGAATAAGCGCATCGAGGGTCGACACCTCGAGCCCGCGGCTAGGCATTTCGCGCGTAGGCACCTCGGACTGCACGAATAAGCGCATCGAGGGTTGACTCCTCGAGCCCGCGGCTAGGAATTTCGCGTGTGGACACCTCGTTCTGCGAAAATCAGCGCATGGAGGGTTGACTCCTCGAGCCCGCGGCTAAGCATTTCGCGCGTAGGCACCTCGGACTGCGCGAATAAGCGCATCGAGGGTCGACACCTCGAGCCCGCGGCTAGGCATTTCGCGCGTAGGCACCTCGGACTGCACGAATAAGCGCATCGAGGGTTGACTCCTCGAGCCCGAGGCTAGGAATTTCGCGTGTCGACACCTGGGACTGCGCGAACAAGCGCATCGAGGGTTGACTCCTCGAGCCCGCGGCTAGACACTTCGCGAGCGGCACCTCGGACTACGCGAATAAGCGCATCCTGGGTGGACTCCTCGAGCCCGCGGCTGGTCATTTCGCGCGTCGGCAACTCGGACTGCGCGAATAAGCTCATCGAGGGTCGACTCCTCGAGCCCGCGGCGAGGCATTTCGCGCGTTGAAACCACGGACTGCGCGTATAAGCGCATCGAGGGTCGACTCCTCGAGCCAGCGTCTAGGCATTTCGCGCGTCGGCACCTCCGACAGCGTGAATGAGCGCATCGAGGGTCGACTCCTCGAGCCCGCGACTAGGCATTTCGCGCGTCGGCACCTCGGACTGCGCGAATAAGCGCATCGAGGGTCGACTCCTCGAGCCCGCGGCTGGTCATTTCGCGCGCCGGCACCTCAGACTGCGCGAATAAGCGCATCGAGGGTCGACTCGTCGAGGCCGCGGCTACGAATTTCGCGCGTGGGCACCTCGGACTGCGCGAATAAGCGCATCGAGAGTCGACTCCTCGAGCCCGCGGCTAGGAATTTCACGTATCGACACCTCGGACTGCCCGAATCAGCGCATCGAGGGTTGACTCCTCGAGCCCGCGGCTAGGCATTTCGCGCGTCGGCACCTCGGACTGCGCGAATAAGCGCATCGAGGGTCGACTCCTCGAGCCCGCGGCAAGGCATTTCGCGCGTAGGCACCTCGGACTGCGCGAATAAGCGTATCGAGGGTGGACTCCTCGAGCCCGCAGCTAGGAATTTCGCGTGTCGACACCTCGGACTGAGAGAATCAGCGCATCGAGGGTCGACACCTCGAGCCCGCGGCTAGGCATTTCGCGCGTAGGCACCTCGGACTGCACGAATAAGCGCATCGAGGGTTGACTCCTCGAGCCCGAGGCTAGGAATTTCGCGTGTCGACACCTCGGACTGCCCGAATCAGCGCATCGAGGGTTGACTCCTCGAGCCCGCGGCTAGGCATTTCGCGCGTCGGCACCTCAGACTGAGCGAATAAGCTCATCGAGGGTCGACTCCTCGAGCCCGCGGAGAGGCATTTCGCGCGTCGAAACCGCGGACTGCGCGTATAAGCGCATCTAGGGTCGACTCCTCGAGCCCGCGTCTAGGCATTTCGCGAGTCGGCACCTCCGACTGCGTCAATAAGCGCTTCGAGTGTCGACAACTCGTGCCCGCGGCTAGGGATATCGCGCGTCGGCACTTCGGACTGCCCGAATCAGCGCATCGAGGGTTGACTCCTCGAGCCCACGGCTTGGCATTTCGCGAGTCGGCACCTCGGACTGCGCGAATAAGCGCATCGAGGGTCGACTCCTCGAGCCCGCGGCTAGGCATTTCGCGCGTAGGCACCTCAGACTGCGCGAATAAGCGCTTCGAGTGTTGACTCCTCGAGCCCGCGGCTAGGCATTTCGCGCGTCGGTACCTCGGACTGCGCGAATAAGCGCATCGAGGGTCGACTCCTCGAGCCCGTGGCTAGGAATTTCGCGTGTCGATACCTTGGACTGCGCGAAAAAGCGCGTGGTGTGTCGACTCCTCGAGACCGCGGCTAGGAATTTCGCGTGTCGACACCTGGGACTGCGCGGAGAAGCGCATCGAGGGTCGACTCCTCGAACCCGCGGTTAGGCATTTCGCGCGTTGGCACCTCGGACTGCGCGAATAAGCACATCCAGGGTTGACTCCTCGAGCTGGGGGCTAGGCATTTCGCGCGTCGGCACCTCGGACTGCGCGAATAAGCGCATCGACGGTTGACTCCTCGAGCCTGCGGCTACACAATTCGCGCGTCGGCACGTAGGACTGCGCGAGTACGCGCATCGAGGTTGACTCCTCGAGCCCGCCGCTAGGCATTTCGCGCGTCGGCACCTCGGACTGCGCGAATAAGCGCATCGAGGGTCGACTTCTCGAGCCCGCGGCTAGGAATTTCGCGCGTCGGCACCTCGGACTGCGCGAACAAGCTCATCGGGGGTCGACTCCTCGAACCCGCGGTTAGGCATTTCGCGCGTTGGCACCTCGGACTGCGCGAATAAGCACATCGAGGGTTGACTCCTCGAGCCCGCGACTAGGCATTTCGCGCGTCGGCACCTCGGACTGCGCGAATAAGCGCATCGTGGGTTGACTCCTCGAGCCTGCGGCTACGCAATTCGCGCGTCGGCACCTAGGACTGCGCGAGTACGCGCATCGAGGTTGACTCCTCGAGCCCGCAGCTAGGCATATCGCGCGTCGGCACCTCGCACTGCGCGAATAAGCGCATCAAGGGTTGACTCCTCGAGCCCACGGCTAGGAACTTCACGTGTCGGCACCTCGGACTGCGCGAATAAGCGCATCGAGGGTTGACTCCTCGAGCCCGCGGCGAGGCAATTCGCGCGTCGGCACTTCGGCTTGCGCGAATAAGTCCATCGAAGGTTGACTCCTCGAGCCCGCGGCTAGGCATTTAGCGCGTCGGCACCTCGGACTGCGCGAATAAGCGCATCGAGGGCCGACTCCTCGAGCCCGCGGCTAGGAATTTCGCGTGTGGACACCTCGTTCTGCGAAAATCAGCGCATGGAGGGTTGACTCCTCGAGCCCGCGGCTAAGCATTTCGCGCGTAGGCACCTCGGACTGCGCGAATAAGCGCATCGATGGTCGACACCTCGAGCCCGCGGCTAGGCATTTCGCGCGTAGGCACCTCGGACTGCACGAATAAGCGCATCGAGGGTTGACTCCTCGAGCCCGAGGCTAGGAATTTCGCGTGTCGACACCTGGGACTGCGCGAACAAGAGGGTCGAGTGTCGACTCCTCGAGCCCGCGGCTAGGGATATCGCGCGTCGGCACCTCGGACTGCGCGAATAAGCGCATCGAGGGTTGACTCCTCGAGCCCGCGGCTAGACACTTCGTGAGCGGCACCTCGGACTACGCGAATAAGCGCATCCTAGGTGGACTCCTCGAGCCCGCGGCTGGTCATTTCGCGCGTCGGCAACTCGGACTGCGCGAATAAGCTCATCGAGGGTCGACTCCTCGAGCCCGCGGCGAGGCATTTCGCGCGTCGAAACCACGGACTGCGCGTATAAGCGCATCGAGGGTCGACTCCTCGAGCCAGCGTCTAGGCATTTCGCGCGTCGGCACCTCCGACTGCGTGAATGAGCGCATCGAGGGTCGACTCCTCGAGCCCGCGACTAGGCATTTCGCGCGTCGGCACCTCGGACTGCGCGAATAAGCGTATCGAGGGTCGACTCCTCGAGCCCGCGGCTGGTCATTTCGCGCGCCGGCACCTCGGACTGCGCGAATAAGCGCATCGAGAGTCGACTCCTCGAGCCCGCGGCTAGGAATTTCACGTATCGACACCTCGGACTGCCCGAATCAGCGCATCGAGGGTTGACTCCTCGAGCCCGCGGCTAGGCATTTCGCGCGTCGGCACCTCGGACTGCGCGAATAAGCGCATCGAGGGTCGACTCCTCGAGCCCGCGGCAAGGCATTTCGCGCGTAGGCACTTCGGACTGCGCGAATAAGCGTATCGAGGGTGGAGTCCTCGAGCCCGCAGCTAGGAATTTCGCGTGTCGACACCTCGGACTGAGAGAATCAGCGCATCGAGGGTCGACACCTCGAGCCCGCGGCTAGGCATTTCGCGCGTAGGCACCTCGGACTGCACGAATAAGCGCATCGAGGGTTGACTCCTCGAGCCCGAGGCTAGGAATTTCGCGTGTCGACACCTCGGACTGCCCGAATCAGCGCATCGAGGGTTGACTCCTCGAGCCCGCGGCTAGGCATTTCGCGCGTCGGCACCTCAGACTGAGCGAATAAGCTCATCGAGGGTCGACTCCTCGAGCCCGCGGAGAGGCATTTCGCGCGTCGAAACCGCGGACTGCGCGTATAAGCGCATGTAGGGTCGACTCCTCGAGCCCGCGTCTAGGCATTTCGCGAGTCGGCACCTCCGACTGCGTCAATAAGCGCTTCGAGTGTCGACACCTCGAGCCCGCGGCTAGGCATTTCGCGCGTAGGCACCTCGGACTGCGCGAATAAGCGCATCGAGGGTCGACTCCTCGAGCCCGTGGCTAGGAATTTCGCGTGTCGATACCTCGGACTGTGCGAACTAGCACGTGGAGTGTCGACTCCTCGAGACCGCGGCTGGGAATTTCTCGTGTCGACACCTGGGACTGCGCGGAGAAGCGCATCGAGGGTCGACTCCTCGAACCCGCAGTTAGGCATTTCGCGTGTTGGCACCTCGGACTGCGCGAATAAGCACATCCAGGGTTGACTCCTCGAGCCCGCGGCTAGGCATTTCGGGCGTCGGCACCTCGGACTGCGCGAATAAGCGCATCGAGGGTTGACTCCTCGAGCCTGCGGCTACACAATTCGCGCGTCGGCACCTAGGACTGCGCGAGTACGCGCATCGAGGTTGACTCCTCGAGCCCGCAGCTAGGCATATCGCGCGTCGGCACCTCGGACTGCGCGAATAAGCGCATCATGGGTTGACTCCTCGAGCCCGCGGCTAGGAACTTCACGTGTCGGCACCTCAGACTGCGCGAATAAGCGCATCGAGGGTTGACTCCTCGAGCCCGCGGTGAGGCAGTTCGCGCGTCAGCACTTCGGCTTGCGCGAATAAGTCCATCGAAGGATGACTCCTCGTGCCCGCGGCTAGGCATTTAGCGCGTCGGCATCTCGGACTGCGCGAATAAGCGCATCGAGGGTCGACTCCTCGAGCCCGCGGCTAGGAATTTCGCGTGTCGATACCTTGGACTGCGCGAAAAAGCGCGTGGTGTGTCGACTCCTCGAGACCGCGGCTAGGAATTTCGCGTGTCGACACCTGGGACTGCGCGGAGAAGCGCATCGAGGGTCGACTCCTCGAACCCGCGGTTAGGCATTTCGCGCGTTGGCACCTCGGACTGCGCGAATAAGCACATCCAGGGTTGACTCCTCGAACGGCGGCTAGGCATTTCGCGCGTCGGCACCTCGGACTGCGCGAATAAGCGCATCGAGGGTTGACTCCTCGAGCCTGCGGCTACACAATTCGCGCGTCGGCACGTAGGACTGCGCGAGTACGCGCATCGGGGTTGACTCCTCGAGCCCGCCGCTAGGCATTTCGCGCGTCGGCACCTCGGACTGCGCGAATAAGCGCATCGAGGGTCGACTTCTCGAGCCCGCGGCTAGGAATTTCGCGCGTCGGCACCTCGGACTGCGCGAACAAGCTCATCGAGGGTCGACTCCTCGAGCCCGCGGAGAGGCATTTCGCGCGTCGAAACCGCGGACTGCGCGTATAAGCGCATCGAGGGTCGACTCCTCGAGCCCGCGTCTAGGCATTTCGCGAGTCGGCACCTCCGACTGCGTGAATAAGGGCTTCGAGTGTCGACAACTCGTGCCCGCGGCTAGGGATATCGCGCGTCGGCACCTCGGACTGCCCGAATCAGCGCATCGAGGGTTGACTCCTCGAGCCCACGGCTTGGCATTTCGCGAGTCGGCACCTCGGACTGCGCGAATAAGCGCATCGAGGGTCGACTCCTCGAGCCCACGGCTAGGCATTTCGCGCGTAGGCACCTCGGATTGCGCGAATAAGCGCTTCGAGGGTTGACTCCTCGAGCCCGCGGCTAGGCATTACGCGCGTCGGTACCTCGGACTGCGCGAATAAGCGCATCGAGGGTCGACTCCTCGAACCCGCGGTTAGGCATTTCGCGCGTCGGCACCTCGGACTGCGCGAATAAGCACATCGAGGGTTGACTCCTCGAGTCCGCGGCTAGGCATTTCGCGCGTCGGCACCTCGGACTGCGCGAATAAGCGCATCGAGGGTTGACTCCTCGAGCCTGCGGCTACACAATTCGCGCGTCGGCACCTAGGACTGCGCGAGTACGCGCATCGAGGTTGACTCCTCGAGCCCGCAGCTAGGCTTATCGCGCGTCGGCACCTCGGACTGCGCGAATAAGCGCATCAAGGGTTGACTCCTCGAGCCCGCGGCTAGGAACTTCACGTGTCGGCACCTCAGACTGCGCGAATAAGCGCATCGAGGGTTGACTCCTCGAGCCCGCGGCGAGGCAATTCGCGCGTCAGCACTTCGGCTTGCGCGAATAAGGCCATCGAAGGTTGACTCCTCGAGCCCGCGGCTAGGCATTTAGCGCGTCGGCACCTCGGACTGCGCGAATAACCGCATCGAGGGTCGACTCCTCGAGCACGCGGCTAGGAATTTCGCGTGTCGACACCTCGGACTGCGAAAATGAGCGCATGGAGGGTTGACTCCTCGAGCCCGCGGCTAAGCATTTCGCGCGTAGGCACCTCGGACTGCGCGAATAAGCACATCCAGGGTTCACTCCTCGAGCCGGCGGCTAGGCATTTCGTGCGTCGGCACCTCGGACTGCGCGAATAAGCGCATCGAGGGTTGACTCCTCCAGCCTGCGGCTACACAATTCGCGCGTCGGCACCTAGGACTGCGCGAATACGCGCATCGAGGTTGACTCCTCGAGCCCGCAGCTAGGCATATCGCGCGTCGGCACCTCGCACTGCGCGAATAAGCGCATCAAGGGTTGACTCCTCGAGCCCACGGCTAGGAACTTCACGTATCGGCACCTCGGACTGCGCGAATAAGCGCATCGAGGGTTGACTCCTCGAGCCCGCGGCGAGGCAATTCGCACGTCGGCACTTCGGCTTGCGCGAATAAGTCCATCGAAGGTTGACTCCTCGAGCCCGCGGCTAGGCATTAAGCGCGACGGCACCTCGGACTGCGCGAATAAGCGCATCGAGGGTCGACTCCTCGAGCCCGCGGCTAGGAATTTCGCGTGTCGACACCTCGTTCTGCGAAAATCAGCGCATGGAGGGTTGACTCCTCGAGCCCGCGGCTAAGCATTTCGCGCGTAGGCACCTCGGAGTGCGCGAATAAGCGCATCGAGGGTCGACACCTCGAGCCCGCGGCTAGGCATTTCGCGCGTAGGCACCTCGTACTGCACGAATAAGCGCATCGAGGGTTGACTCCTCGAGCCCGAGGCTAGGAATTTCGCGTGTCGACACCTGGGACTGCGCGAACAAGCGGGTCGAGTGTCGACTCCTCGAGCCCGCGGCTAGGGATATCGCGCGTCGGCACCTCGGACTGCGCGAATAAGCGCATCGAGGGTTGACTCCTCGAGCCCGCGGCTAGACACTTCGCGAGCGGCACCTCGGACTACGCGAATAAGCGCATCCTGGGTGGACTCCTCGAGCCCGCGGCTGGTCATTTCGCGCGTCGGCAACTCGGACTGCGCGAATAAGCTCATCGAGGGTCGACTCCTCGAGCCCGCGGCGAGGCATTTCGCGCGTCGAAACCACGGACTGCGCGTATAAGCGCATCGAGGGTCGACTCCTCGAGCCAGCGTCTAGGCATTTCGCGCGTCGGCACCTCCGACTGCGTGAATGAGCGCATCGAGGGTCGACTCCTCGAGCCCGCGACTAGGCATTTCGCGCGTCGGCACCTCGGACTGCGCGAATAAGCGCATCGAGGGTCGACTCCTCGAGCCCGCGGCTGGTCATTTCGCGCGCCGGCACCTCAGACTGCGCGAATAAGCGCATCGAGGGTCGACTCGTCGAGGCCGCGGCTACGAATTTCGCGCGTGGGCACCTCGGACTGCGCGAATAAGCGCATCGAGAGTCGACTCCTCGAGCCCGCGGCTAGGAATTTCACGTATCGACACCTCGGACTGCCAGAATCAGCGCATCGAGGGTTGACTCCTCGAGCCCGCGGCTAGGCATTTCGCGCGTCGGCACCTCGGACTGCGCGAATAAGCGCATCGAGGGTCGACTCCTCGAGCCCGCGGCAAGGCATTTCGCGCGTAGGCACCTCGGACTGCGCGAATAAGCGTATCGAGGGTCGACTCCTCGAGCCCGCAGCTAGGAATTTCGCGTGTCGACACCTCGGACTGAGAGAATCAGCGCATCGAGGGTCGACACCTCGAGCCCGCGGCTAGGCATTTCGCGCGTAGGCACCTCGGACTGCGCGAATAAGCGCATCGAGGGTCGACTCCTCGAGACCGCGGCTGGGAAGTTCGCGTGTCGACACCTGGGACTGCGCGGAGAAGCGCATCGAGGGTCGACTCCTCGAACCCGCGGTTAGGCATTTCGCGCGTTGGCACCTCGGACTGCGCGAATAAGCACATCGAGGGTTGACTCCTCGAGTCCGCGGCTAGGCATTTCGCGTGTCGGCACCTCGGACTGCGCGAATAAGCGCATCGAGGGTTGACTCCTCGAGCCTGCGGCTACACAATTCGCGCGTCGGCACCTAGGACTGCGCGAGTACGCGCATCGAGGTTGACTCCTCGAGCCCGCAGCTAGGCATATCGCGCGTCGGCACCTCGGACTGCGCGAATAAGCGCATCAAGGGTTGACTCCCCGAGCCCGCGGCTAGGAACTTCACGTGTCGGCATCTCGGACTGCGCGAATAAGCGCATCGAGGGTTGACTCCTCGAGCCCGCGGCGAGGCAATTCGCGCGTCGGCACTTCGGCTTGCGCGAATAAGTCCATCGAAGGTTGACTCCTCGAGCCCGCGGCTAGGCATTTCGCGCGTAGGCACCTCGGACTGCGCGAATAAGCGCTTCGAGGGTTGACTCCTCGAGCCCGCGGCTAGGCATTTGGCGCGTCGGCACCTCGGACTGCGCGAATAAGCGCATCGAGGGTCGACTCCTCGAGCCCGTGGCTAGGAATTTCGCGTGTCGATACCTCGGTCTGTGCGAACTAGCACGTGGTGTGTCGACTCCTCGAGACCGCGGCCGGGAATTTCGCGTGTCGACACCTGGGACTGCGCGGAGAAGCGCATCGAGGGTCGACTCCTCGAACCCGCGGTTAGGCATTTCGCGCGTTGGCACCTCGGACTGCGCAAATAAGCGCATCGAGGGTTGACTCCTCGAGCCTGCGGCTACACAATTCGCGCGTCGGCACCTAGGACTGCGCGAGTACGCGCATCGAGGTTGACTCCTCGAGCCCGCAGCTAGGCTTATCGCGCGTCGGCACCTCGGACTGCGCGAATAAGCGCATCAAGGGTTGACTCCTCGAGCCCGCGGCTAGGAACTTCACGTGTCGGCACCTCAGACTGCGCGAATAAGCGCATCGAGGGTTGACTCCTCGAGCCCGCGGCGAGGCAATTCGCGCGTCAGCACTTCGGCTTGCGCGAATAAGGCCATCGAAGGTTGACTCCTCGAGCCCGCGGCTAGGCATTTAGCGCGTCGGCACCTCGGACTGCGCGAATAAGCGCATCGAGGGTCGACTCCTCGAGCACGCGGCTAGGAATTTCGCGTGTCGACACCTCGCACTGCGAAAATCAGCGCATGGAGGGTTGACTCCTCGAGCCCGCGGCTAAGCATTTCGCGCGTAGGCACCTCGGACTGCGCGAATAAGCGCATCGAGGGTCGACTCCTCGAGCCCGTGGCTAGGAATTTCGCGTGTCGATACCTTGGACTGCGCGAAAAAGCGCGTGGTGTGTCGACTCCTCGATACCGCGGCTAGGAATTTCGCGTGTCGACACCTGGGACTGCGCGGAGAAGCGCATCGAGGGTCGACTCCTCGAACCCGCGGTTAGGCATTTCGCGCGTAAGCACCTCGGACTGCGCGAATAAGCACATCCAGGGTTCACTCCTCGAGCCGGCGGCTAGGCATTTCGCGCGTCGGCACCTCGGACTGCGCGAATAAGCGCATCGAGGGTTGACTCCTCGAGCCTGCGGCTACACAATTCGCGCGTCGGCACCTAGGACTGCGCGAATACGCGCATCGAGGTTGACTCCTCGAGCCCGCAGCTAGGCATATCGCGCGTCGGCACCTCGCACTGCGCGAATAAGCGCATCAAGGGTTGACTCCTCGAGCCCACGGCTAGGAACTTCACGTGTCGGCACCTCGGACTGCGCGAATAAGCGCATCGAGGGTTGACTCCTCGAGCCTGCGGCTACACAATTCGCGCGTCGGCACCTAGGACAGCGCGAATACGCGCATCGAGGTTGACTCCTCGAGCCCGCAGCTAGGCATATCGCGCGTCGGCACCTCGCACTGCGCGAATAAGCGCATCAAGGGTTGACTCCTCGAGCCCACGGCTAGGAACTTCACGTGTCGGCACCTCGGACTGCGCGAATAAGCGCATCGAGGGTTGACTCCTCGAGCCCGCGGCGAGGCAATTCGCACGTCGGCACTTCGGCTTGCGCGAATAAGTCCATCGAAGGTTGACTCCTCGAGCCCGCGGCTAGGCATTAAGCGCGTCGGCACCTCGGACTGCGCGAATAAGCGCATCGAGGGTCGACTCCTCGAGCCCGCGGCTAGGAATTTCGCGTGTCGACACCTCGTTCTGCGAAAATCAGCGCATGGAGGGTTGACTCCTCGAGCCCGCGGCTAAGCATTTCGCGCGTAGGCACCTCGGAGTGCGCGAATAAGCGCATCGAGGGTCGACACCTCGAGCCCGCGGCTAGGCATTTCGCGCGTAGGCACCTCGTACTGCACGAATAAGCGCATCGAGGGTTGACTAGCCCGAGGCTAGGAATTTCGCGTGTCGACACCTGGGACTGCGCGAACAAGCGGGTCGAGTGTCGACTCCTCGAGCCCGCGGCTAGGGATATCGCGCGTCGGCACCTCGGACTGCGCGAATAAGCGCATCGAGGGTTGACTCCTCGAGCCCGCGGCTAGACACTTCGCGAGCGGCACCTCGGACTACGCGAATAAGCGCATCCTGGGTGGACTCCTCGAGCCCGCGGCTGGTCATTTCGCGCGTCGGCAACTCGGACTGCGCGAATAAGCTCATCGAGGGTCGACTCCTCGAGCCCGCGGCGAGGCATTTCGCGCGTCGAAACCACGGACTGCGCGTATAAGCGCATCGAGGGTCGACTCCTCGAGCCAGCGTCTAGGCATTTCGCGCGTCGGCACCTCCGACTGCGTGAATGAGCGCATCGAGGGTCGACTCCTCGAGCCCGCGACTAGGCATTTCGCGCGTCGGCACCTCGGACTGCGCGAATAAGCGCATCGAGGGTCGACTCCTCGAGCCCGCGGCTGGTCATTTCGCGCGCCGGCACCTCAGACTGCGCGAATAAGCGCATCGAGGGTCGACTCGTCGAGGCCGCGGCTACGAATTTCGCGCGTGGGCACCTCGGACTGCGCGAATAAGCGCATCGAGAGTCGACTCCTCGAGCCCGCGGCTAGGAATTTCACGTATCGACACCTCGGACTGCCAGAATCAGCGCATCGAGGGTTGACTCCTCGAGACCGCGGCTAGGCATTTCGCGCGTCGGCACCTCGGACTGCGCGAATAAGCGCATCGAGGGTCGACTCCTCGAGCCCGCGGCAAGGCATTTCGCGCGTAGGCACCTCGGACTGCGCGAATAAGCGTATCGAGGGTCGACTCCTCGAGCCCGCAGCTAGGAATTTCGCGTGTCGACACCTCGGACTGAGAGAATCAGCGCATCGAGGGTCGACACCTCGAGCCCGCGGCTAGGCATTTCGCGCGTAGGCACCTCGGACTGCGCGAATAAGCGCATCGAGGGTCGACTCCTCGAGACCGCGGCTGGGAATTTCGCGTGTCGACACCTGGGACTGCGCGGAGAAGCGCATCGAGGGTCGACTCCTCGAACCCGCGGTTAGGCATTTCGCGCGTTGGCACCTCGGACTGCGCGAATAAGCACATCGAGGGTTGACTCCTCGAGTCCGCGGCTAGGCATTTCGCGCGTCGGCACCTCGGACTGCGCGAATAAGCGCATCGAGGGTTGACTCCTCGAGCCTGCGGCTACACAATTCGCGCGTCGGCACCTAGGACTGCGCGAGTACGCGCATCAAGGTTGACTCCTCGAGCCCGCAGCTAGGCATATCGCGCGTCGGCACCTCGGACTGCGCGAATAAGCGCATCAAGGGTTGACTCCTCGAGCCCGCGGCTAGGAACTTCACGTGTCGGCACCTCGGACTGCGCGAATAAGCGCATCGAGGGTTGACTCCTCGAGCCCGCGGCGAGGCAATTCGCGCGTCGGCACTTCGGCTTGCGCGAATAAGTCCATCGAAGGTTGACTCCTCGAGCCCGCGGCTAGGCATTTCGCGCGTAGGCACCTCGGACTGCGCGAATAAGCGCTTCGAGGGTTGACTCCTCGAGCCCGCGGCTAGGCATTTGGCGCGTCGGTACCTCGGACTGCGCGAATAAGCGCATCGAGGGTCGACTCCTCGAGCCCGTGGCTAGGAATTTCGCGTGTCGATACCTCGGACTGTGCGAACTAGCACGTGGTGTGTCGACTCCTCGAGACCGCGGCCGGGAATTTCGCGTGTCGACACCTGGGACTGCGCGGAGAAGCGCATCGAGGGTCGACTCCTCGAACCCGCGGTTAGGCATTTCGCGCGTTGGCACCTCGGACTGCGCAAATAAGCGCATCGAGGGTTGACTCCTCGAGCCTGCGGCTACACAATTCGCGCGTCGGCACCTAGGACTGCGCGAGTACGCGCATCGAGGTTGACTCCTCGAGCCCGCAGCTAGGCTTATCGCGCGTCGGCACCTCGGACTGCGCGAATAAGCGCATCAAGGGTTGACTCCTCGAGCCCGCGGCTAGGCACTTCACGTGTCGGCACCTCAGACTGCGCGAATAAGCGCATCGAGGGTTGACTCCTCGAGCCCGCGGCGAGGCAATTCGCGCGTCAGCACTTCGGCTTGCGCGAATAAGGCCATCGAAGGTTGACTCCTCGAGCCCGCGGCTAGGCATTTAGCGCGTCGGCACCTCGGACTGCGCGAATAAGCGCATCGAGGGTCGACTCCTCGAGCAGGCGGCTAGGAATTTCGCGTGTCGACACCTCGGACTGCGAAAATCAGCGCATGGAGGGTTGACTCCTCGAGCCCGCGGCTAAGCATTTCGCGCGTAGGCACCTCGGACTGCGCGAATAAGCGCATCGAGGGTCGACTCCTCGAGCCCGTGGCTAGGAATTTCGCGTGTCGATACCTTGGACTGCGCGAAAAAGCGCGTGGTGTGTCGACTCCTCGAGACCGCGGCTAGGAATTTCGCGTGTCGACACCTGGGACTGCGCGGAGAAGCGCATCGAGGGTCGACTCCTCGAACCCGCGGTTAGGCATTTCGCGCGTTGGCACCTCGGACTGCGCGAATAAGCACATCCAGGGTTCACTCCTCGAGCCGGCGGCTAGGCATTTCGTGCGTCGGCACCTCGGACTGCGCGAATAAGCGCATCGAGGGTTGACTCCTCGAGCCTGCGGCTACACAATTCGCGCGTCGGCACCTAGGACTGCGCGAATACGCGCATCGAGGTTGACTCCTCGAGCCCGCAGCTAGGCATATCGCGCGTCGGCACCTCGCACTGCGCGAATAAGCGCATCAAGGGTTGACTCCTCGAGCCCGCGGCGAGGCAATTCGCACGTCGGCACTTCGGCTTGCGCGAATAAGTCCATCGAAGGTTGACTCCTCGAGCCCGCGGCTAGGCATTAAGCGCGTCGGCACCTCGGACTGCGCGAATAAGCGCATCGAGGGTCGACTCCTCGAGCCCGCGGCTAGGAATTTCGCGTGTCGACACCTCGTTCTGCGAAAATCAGCGCATGGAGGGTTGACTCCTCGAGCCCGCGGCTAAGCATTTCGCGCGTAGGCACCTCGGACTGCACGAATAAGCGCATCGAGGGTTGACTCCTCGAGCCCGAGGCTAGGAATTTCGCGTGTCGACACCTGGGACTGCGCGAACAAGCGGGTCGAGTGTCGACTCCTCGAGCCCGCGGCTAGGGATATCGCGCGTCGGCACCTCGGACTGCGCGAATAAGCGCATCGAGGGTTGACTCCTCGAGCCCGCGGCTAGACACTTCGCGAGCGGCACCTCGGACTACGCGAATAAGCGCATCCTGGGTGGACTCCTCGAGCCCGCGGCTGGTCATTTCGCGCGTCGGCAACTCGGACTGCGCGAATAAGCTCATCGAGGGTCGACTCCTCGAGCCCGCGGCGAGGCATTTCGCGCGTCGAAACCACGGACTGCGCGTATAAGCGCATCGAGGGTCGACTCCTCGAGCCAGCGTCTAGGCATTTCGCGCGTCGGCACCTCCGACTGCGTGAATGAGCGCATCGAGGGTCGACTCCTCGAGCCCGCGACAAGGCATTTCGCGCGTCGGCACCTCGGACTGCGCGAATAAGCGCATCGAGGGTCGACTCCTCGAGCCCGCGGCTGGTCATTTCGCGCGCCGGCACCTCAGACTGCGCGAATAAGCGCATCGAGGGTCGACTCGTCGAGGCCGCGGCTACGAATTTCGCGCGTGGGCACCTCGGACTGCGCGAATAAGCGCATCGAGAGTCGACTCCTCGAGCCCGCGGCTAGGAATTTCACGTATCGAGACCTCGGACTGCCCGAATCAGCGCATCGAGGGTTGACTCCTCGAGCCCGCGGTAGGCATTTCGCGCGTCGGCACCTCGGACTGCGCGAATAAGCGCATCGAGGGTCGACTCCTCGAGCCCGCGGCAAGGCATTTCGCGCGTAGGCACCTCGGACTGCGCGAATAAGCGTATCGAGGGTCGACTCCTCGAGGCCGCAGCTAGGAATTTCGCGTGTCGACACCTCGGACTGAGAGAATCAGCGCATCGAGGGTCGACACCTCGAGCCCGCGGCTAGGCATTTCGCGCGTAGGCACCTCGGACTGCACGAATAAGCGCATCGAGGGTTGACTCCTCGAGCCCGAGGCTAGGAATTTCGCGTGTCCACACCTCGGACTGCCCGAATCAGCGCATCGAGGGTTGACTCCTCGAGCCCGCGGCTAGGCATTTCGCGCGTCGGCACCTCAGACTGAGCGAATAAGCTCATCGAGGGTCGACTCCTCGAGCCCGCGGAGAGGCATTTCGCGCGTCGAAACCGCGGACTGCGCGTATAAGCGCATCTAGGGTCGACTCCTCGAGCCCGCGTCTAGGCATTTCGCGAGTCGGCACCTCCGACTGCGTCAATAAGCGCTTCGAGTGTCGACAACTCGTGCCCGCGGCTAGGGATATCGCGCGTCGGCACTTCGGACTGCCCGAATCAGCGCATCGAGGGTTGACTCCTCGAGCCCACGGCTTGGCATTTCGCGAGTCGGCACCTCGGACTGCGCGAATAAGCGCATCGAGGGTCGACTCCTCGAGCCCGCGGCTAGGCATTTCGCGCGTAGGCACCTCGGACTGCGCGAATAAGCGCTTCGAGTGTTGACTCCTCGAGCCCGCGGCTAGGCATTTCGCGCGTCGGTACCTCGGACTGCGCGAATAAGCGCATCGAGGGTCGACTCCTCGAGCCCGTGGCTAGGAATTTCGCGTGTCGATACCTCGGACTGTGCGAACTAGCACGTGGAGTGTCGACTCCTCGAGACCGCGGCTGGGAATTTCGCGGGTCGACACCTGGGACTGCGCGGAGAAGCGCATCGAGGGTCGACTCCACGAACCCGCGGTTAGGCATTTCGCGCGTTGGCACCTCGGACTGCGCGAATAAGCACATCGAGGGTTGACACCTCGAGCCCGCGGCTAGGCATTTCGCGCGTCGGCACCTCGGACTGCGCGAATAAGCGCATCGAGGGTTGACTCCTCGAGCCCGCGGCTAGGAACTTCACGTGTCGGCACCTCGGACTGCGCGAATAAGCGCATCGAGGGTTGACTCCTCGAGCCCGCGGCTAGGCAATTCGCGCGTCGGCACTTCGGCTTGCACGAATAAGTCCATCGAAGGTTGACTCCTCGAGCCCGCGGTTAGGCATTTCGCGCGTAGGCACCTCGGACTGCGCGAATAAGCGCTTCGAGGGTTGACTCCTCGAGCCCGCGGCTAGGCATTTCGCGCGTCGGTACCTCGGACTGCGCGAATAACCGCATCGAGGGTCGACTTTTCGAGCCCGTGGCTAGGAATTTCGCGTGTCGATACCTCGGACTGTGCGAACTAGCACGTGGTGTGTCGACTCCTCGAGACCGCGGCCGGGAATTTCGCGTGTCGACACCTGGGACTGCGCGGAGAAGCGCATCGAGGGTCGACTCCTCGAACCCGCTGTTAGGCATTTCGCGCGTTGGCACCTCGGACTGCGCGAATAAGCACATCCAGGGTTGACTCCTCGAGCCCGCGGCTAGGCATTTCGGGCGTCGGCACCTCGGACTGCGCGAATAAGCGCATCGAGGGTTGACTCCTCGAGCCTGCGGCTACACAATTCGCGCGTCGGCACCTAGGACTGCTCGAGTACGCGCATCGAGGTTGACTCCTCGAGCCCGCAGCTAGGCATATCGCGCGTCGGCACCTCGGACTGCGCGAATAAGCGCATCATGGGTTGACTCCTCGAGCCCGCGGCTAGGAACTTCACGTGTCGGCACCTCAGACTGCGCGAATAAGCGCATCGAGGGATGACTCCTCGAGCCCGCGGCGAGGCAATTCGCGCGTCAGCACTTCGGCTTGCGCGAATAAGTCCATCGAAGGTTGACTCCTCGTGCCCGCGGCTAGGCATTTAGCGCGTCGGCATCTCGGACTGCGCGAATAAGCGCATCGAGGGTCGACTCCTCGAGCCCGCGGCTAGGAATTTCGCGTGTCGATACCTTGGACTGCGCGAAAAAGCGCGTGGTGTGTCGACTCCTCGAGACCGCGGCTTGGAATTTCGCGTGTCGACACCTGGGACTGCGGGGAGAAGCGCATCGAGGGTCGACTCCTCGAACCCGCGGTTAGGCATTTCGCGCGTTGGCACCTCGGACTGCGCGAATAAGCACATCCAGGGTTGACTCCTCGAGCCGGCGGCTAGGCATTTCGCGCGTCGGCACCTCGGACTGCGCGAATAAGCGCATCGAGGGTTGACTCCTCGAGCCTGCGGCTACACAATTCGCGCGTCGGCACGTAGGACTGCGCGAGTACGCGCATCGAGGTTGACACCTCGAGCCCGCAGCTAGGCATATCGCGCGTCGGCACCTCGGACTGCGCGAATAAGCGCATCAAGGGTTGACTCCTCGAGCCCGCGGCTAGGAACTTCACGTGTCGGCACCTCGGACTGCGCGAATAAGCGCATCGAGGGTCGACTCCTCGACCCCGCGGCTAGAAATTTCGCGTGTCGATACCTTGGACTGCGCGAAAAAGCGCGTGGTGTGTCGACTCCTCGAGACGGCGGCTAGGAATTTCACGTATCGACACCTGGGACTGCGCGAATAAGCGCATCGACGGTTGACTCCTCGAGCCCGCGGCTAGGCATTTCGCGCGTCGGCACTTCGGACTGCGCGAATAAGCGCATCGAGGGTTGACTCCCCGAGCCCGCGGCTAGGAACTTCACGTGTCGGCACCTCGGACTGCGCGAATAAGCGCATCGAGGGTCGACTCCTCGACCCCGCGGCTAGAAATTTCGCGTGTCGATACCTTGGACTGCGCGAAAAAGCGCGTGGTGTGTCGACTCCTCGAGACGGCTGCTAGGAATTTCACGTATCGACACCTGGGACTGCGCGAATAAGCGCATCGACGGTTGACTCCTCGAGCCCGCGGCTAGGCATTTCGCGCGTCGGCACTTCGGACTGCGCGAATAAGCGCATCGAGGGTTGACTCCCCGAGCCCGCGGCTAGGAACTTCACGTGTCGGCAACTGGCACTGCGCGAATAAGCGCATCGAGGGTTGACTCCTCGAGCCCGCGGCGAGGCATTTCGCGCGTCGGCACTTCGGCTTGCGCGAACAAGTCCGTCGAAGGTTGACTCATCGAGCCCGCCGCTAGGCATTTCGCGCGTCGGCACCTCGGACTGCGCGAATAAGCGCATCGAGGGTCGACTTCTCGAGCCCGCGGCTAGGAATTTCGCGCGTCGGCACCTCGGACTGCGCGAATAAGCTCATCGAGGGTCGACTCCTCGAGCCCGCGGAGAGGCATTTCGCGCGTCGAAACCGCGGACTGCGCGTATAAGCGCATCGAGGGTCGACTCCTCGAGCCCGCGTCTAGGCATTTCGCGAGTCGGCACCTCCGACTGCGTGAATAAGCGCTTCGAGTGTCGACAACTCTTGCCCGCGGCTAGGGATATCGCGCGTCGGCACCTCGGACTGCCCGAATCAGCGCATCGAGGGTTGACTCCTCGAGCCCACGGCTTGGCATTTCGCGAGTCGGCACCTCGGACTGCGCGAATAAGCGCATCGAGGGTCGACTCCTCGAGCCCACGGCTAGGCATTTCGCGCGTAGGCACCTCGGATTGCGCGAATAAGCGCTTCGAGGGTTGACTCCTCGAGCCCGCGGCTAGGCATTACGCGCGTCGGTACCTCGGACTGCGCGAATAAGCGCATCGAGGGTCGACTCTTCGAGACCGCGGCTGTGAATTTCGCGTGTCGACACCTGGGACTGCGCGGAGAAGCGCATCGAGGGTCGACTCCTCGAACCCGCGGTTAGGCATTTCGCGCGTTGGCACCTCGGACTGCGCGAATAAGCACATCGAGGGTTGACTCCTCGAGTCCGCGGCTAGGCATTTCGCGCGTCGGCACCTCGGACTGCGCGAATAAGCGCATCGAGGGTTGACTCCTCGAGCTTGCGGCTACACAATTCGCGCGTCGGCACCTAGGACTGCGCGAGTACGCGCATCGAGGTTGACTCCTCGAGCCCGCAGCTAGGCATATCGCGCGTCGGCACCTCGGACTGCGCGAATAAGCGCATCAAGGGTTGACTCCTCGAGCCCGCGGCTAGGAACTTCACGTGTCGGCACCTCGGACTGCGCGAATAAGCGCATCGAGGGTTGACTCCTCGACCCCGCGGCGAGGCAATTCGCGCGTCGGCACTTCGGCTTGCGCGAATAAGTCCATCGAAGGTTGACTCCTCGAGCCCGCGGCTAGGCATTTCGCGCGTAGGCACCTCGGACTGCGCGAATAAGCGCTTCGAGGGTTGACTCCTCGAGCCCGCGGCTAGGCATTTCGCGCGTCGGTACCTCGGACTGAGCGAATAAGCGCATCGAGGGTCGACTCCTCGAGCCCGTGGCTAGGAATTTCGCGTGTCGATACCTCGGACTGTGCGAACTAGCACGTGGTGTGTCGACTCCTCGAGACCGCGGCCGGGAATTTCGCGTGTCGACACCTGGGACTGCGCGGAGAAGCGCATCGAGGGTCGACTCCTCGAACCCGCGGTTAGGCATTTCGCGCGTTGGCACCTCGGACTGCGCGAATAAGCGCATCGAGGGTTGACTCCTCGAGCCTGCGGCTACACAATTCGCGCGTCGGCACCTAGGACTGCGCGAGTACGCGCATCGAGGTTGACTCCTCGAGCCCGCAGCTAGGCATATCGCTCGTCGGCACCTCGGACTGCGCGAATAAGCGCATCAAGGGTTGACTCCTCGAGCCCGCGGCTAGGAACTTCACGTGTCGGCACCTCAGACTGCGCGAATAAGCGCATCGAGGGTTGACTCCTCGAGCCCGCGGCGAGGCAATTCGCGCGTCAGCACTTCGGCTTGCGCGAATAAGGCCATCGAAGGTTGACTCCTCGAGCCCGCGGCTAGGCATTTAGCGCGTCGGCACCTCGGACTGCGCGAATAAGCGCATCGAGGGTCGACTCCTCGAGCCCGCGGTTAGGAATTTCGCGTGTCGACACCTCGGACTGCGAAAATCAGCGCATGGAGGGTTGACTCCTCGAGCCCGCGGCTAAGCATTTCGCGCGTAGGCACCTCGGACTGCGCGAATAAGCGCATCGAGGGTCGACTCCTCGAGCCCGTGGCTAGGAATTTCGCGTGTCGATACCTCGGACTGTGCGAACTAGCACGTGGTGTGTCGACTCCTCGGGACCGCGGCTGGGAATTTCGCGTGTCGACACCTGGGACTGCGCGGAGAAGCGCATCGGGGGTCGACTCCTCGAACCCGCGGTTAGGCATTTCGCGCGTTGGCACCTCGGACTGCGCGAATAAGCACATCGAGGGTTGACTCCTCGAGCCCGCGACTAGGCATTTCGCGCGTCGGCACCTCGGACTGCGCGAATAAGCGCATCGTGGGTTGACTCCTCGAGCCTTCGGCTACGCAATTCGCGCGTCGGCACCTAGGACTGCGCGAGTACGCGCATCGAGGTTGACTCCTCGAGCCCGCAGCTAGGCATATCGCGCGTCGGCACCTCGCACTGCGCGAATAAGCGCATCAAGGGTTGACTCCTCGAGCCCACGGCTAGGAACTTCACGTGTCGGCACCTCGGACTGCGCGAATAAGCGCATCGAGGGTTGACTCCTCGAGCCCGCGGCGAGGCAATTCGCGCGTCGGCACTTCGGCTTGCGCGAATAAGTCCATCGAAGGTTGACTCCTCGAGCCCGCGGCTAGGCATTTAGCGCGTCGGCACCTCGGACTGCGCGAATAAGCGCATCGAGGGTCGACTCCTCGAGCCCGCGGCTAGGAATTTCGCGTGTCGACACCTCGGACTGCGAAAATCAGCGCATGGAGGGTTGACTCCTCGAGCCCGCGGCTAAGCATTTCGCGCGTAGGCACCTCGGACTGCGCGAATAAGCGCATCGAGGGTCGACACCTCGAGCCCGCGGCTAGGCATTTCGCGCGTAGGCACCTCGGACTGCACGAATAAGCGCATCGAGGGTTGACTCCTCGAGCCCGAGGCTAGGAATTTCGCGTGTCGACACCTGGGACTGCGCGAACAAGCGGGTCGAGTGTCGACTCCTCGAGCCCGCGGCTAGGGATATCGCGCGTCGGCACCTCGGACTGCGCGAATAAGCGCATCGAGGGTTGACTCCTCGAGCCCGCGGCTAGACACTTCGCGAGCGGCACCTCGGACTACGCGAATAAGCGCATCCTGGGTGGACTCCTCGAGCCCGCGGCTGGTCATTTCGCGCGCCGGCAACTCGGACTGCGCGAATAAGCTCATCGAGGGTCGACTCCTCGAGCCCGCGGCGAGGCATTTCGCGCGTCGAAACCACGGACTGCGCGTATAAGCGCATCGAGGGTCGACTCCTCGAGCCAGCGTCTAGGCATTTCGCGCGTCGGCACCTCCGACTGCGTGAATAAGCGCATCGAGGGTCGACTCCTCGAGCCCGCGACTAGGCATTTCGCGCGTCGGCACCTCGGACTGCGCGAATAAGCGCATCGAGAGTCGACTCCTCGAGCCCGCGGCTGGTCATTTCGCGCGCCGGCACCTCAGACTGCGCGAATAAGCGCATCGAGGGTCGACTCGTCGAGGCCGCGGCTACGAATTTCGCGCGTGGGCACCTCGGACTGCGCGAATAAGCGCATCGAGAGTCGACTCCTCGAGCCCGCGGCTAGGAATTTCACGTATCGACACCTCGGACTGCCCGAATCAGCGCACCGAGGGTTGACTCCTCGAGCCCGCGGCTAGGAATTTCGCGCGTCGGCACCTCGGACTGCGCGAATAAGCGCATCGAGGGTCGACTTCTCGAGCCTGCGGCTGGGAATTTCGCGCGTCGGCACCTCGGACTGCGCGAATAAGCTCATTGAGGGTCGACTCCTCGAGCCCGCGGAGAGGCATTTCGCGCGTCGAAACCGCGGACTGCCCGAATCAGCGCATCGAGGGTTGACTCCTCGAGCCCACGGCTTGGCATTTCGCGAGTCGGCACCTCGGACTGCGCGAATAAGCGCATCGAGGGTCGACTCCTCGAGCCCACGGCTAGGCATTTCGCGCGTAGGCACCTTGGATTGCGCGAATAAGCGCTTCGAGGGTTGACTCCTCGAGCCCGCGGCTAGGCATTACGCGCGTCGGTACCTCGGACTGCGCGAATAAGCGCATCGAGGGTCGACTCCTCGAGACCGCGGCTGGGAATTTCGCGTGTCGACACCTGGGACTGCGCGGAGAAGCGCATCGAGGGTCGACTCCTCGAACCCGCGGTTAGGCATTTCGCGCGTTGGCACCTCGGACTGCGCGAATAAGCACATCGAGGGTTGACTCCTCGAGTCCGCGGCTAGGCATTTCGCGCGTCGGCACCTCGGACTGCGCGAATAAGCGCATCGAGGGTTGACTCCTCGAGCCTGCGGCTACACAATTCGCGCGTCGGCACCTAGGACTGCGCGAGTACGCGCATCGAGGTTGACTCCTCGAGCCCGCAGCTAGGCATATCGCGCGTCGGCACCTCGGACTGCGCGAATAAGCGCATCAAGGGTTGACTCCTCGAGCCCGCGGCTAGGAACTTCACGTGTCGGCACCTCGGACTGCGCGAATAAGCGCATCGAGGGTTGACTCCTCGAGCCCGCGGCGAGGCAATTCGCGCGTCGGCACTTCGGCTTGCGCGAATAAGTCCATCGAAGGTTGACTCCTCGATCCCGCGGCTAGGCATTTCGCGCGTAGGCACCTCGGACTGCGCGAATAAGCGCTTCGAGGGTTGACTCCTCGAGCCCGCGGCTAGGCATTTCGCGCGTCGGTACCTCGGACTGCGCGAATAAGCGCATCGAGGGTCGACTCCTCGAGCCCATGGCTAGGAATTTCGCGTGTCGATACCTCGGACTGTGCGAACTAGCACGTGGTGTGTCGACTCCTCGAGACCGCGGCCGGAAATTTCGCGTGTCGACACCTGGGACTGCGCGGAGAAGCGCATCGAGGGTCGACTCCTCGAACCCGCGGTTAGTCATTTCGCGCGTTGGCACCTCGGACTGCGCGAATAAGCGCATCGAGGGTTGACTCCTCGAGCCTGCGGCTACACAATTCGCGCGTCGGCACCTAGGACTGCGCGAGTACGCGCATCGAGGTTGACTCCTCGAGCCCGCAGCTAGGCATATCGCTCGTCGGCACCTCGGACTGCGCGAATAAGCGCATCAAGGGTTGACTCCTCGAGCCCGCGGCTAGGAACTTCACGTGTCGGCACCTCAGACTGCGCGAATAAGCGCATCGAGGGTTGACTCCTCGAGCCCGCGGCGAGGCAATTCGCGCGTCGGCACTTCGGCTTTCGCGAATAAGTCCATCGAAGGTTGACTCCTCGAGCCCGCGGCTAGGCATTTAGCGCGTCGGCACCTCGGACTGCGCGAATAAGCGCATCGAGGGTCGACTCCTCGAGCCCGCGGCTAGGAATTTCGCGTGTCGACACCTCGGACTGCGAAAATCAGCGCATGGAGGGTTGACTCCTCGAGCCCGCGGCTAAGCATTTCGCGCGTAGGCACCTCGGACTGCGCGAATAAGCGCATCGAGGGTCGACACCTCGAGCCCGCGGCTAGGCATTTCGCGCGTAGGCACCTCGGACTGCACGAATAAGCGCATCGAGGGTTGACTCCTCGAGCCCGAGGCTAGGAATTTCGCGTGTCGACACCTGGGACTGCGCGAACAAGCGGGTCGAGTGTCGACTCCTCGAGCCCGCGGCTAGGGATATCGCGCGTCGGCACCTCGGACTGCGCGAATAAGCGCATCGAGGGTTGACTCCTCGAGCCCGCGGCTAGACACTTCGCGAGCGGCACCTCGGACTACGCGAATAAGCGCATCCTGGGTGGACTCCTCGAGCCCGCGGCTGGTCATTTCGCGCGCCGGCAACTCGGACTGCGCGAATAAGCTCATCGAGGGTCGACTCCTCGAGCCCGCGGCGAGGCATTTCGCGCGTCGAAACCACGGACTGCGCGTATAAGCGCATCGAGGGTCGACTCCTCGAGCCAGCGTCTAGGCATTTCGCGCGTCGGCACCTCCGACTGCGTGAATAAGCGCATCGAGGGTCGACTCCTCGAGCCCGCGACTAGGCATTTCGCGCGTCGGCACCTCGGACTGCGCGAATAAGCGCATCGAGAGTCGACTCCTCGAGCCCGCGGCTGGTCATTTCGCGCGCCGGCACCTCAGACTGCGCGAATAAGCGCATCGAGGGTCGACTCGTCGAGGCCGCGGCTACGAATTTCGCGCGTGGGCACCTCGGACTGCGCGAATAAGCGCATCGAGAGTCGACTCCTCGAGCCCGCGGCTAGGAATTTCACGTATCGACACCTCGGACTGCCCGAATCAGCGCATCGAGGGTTGACTCCTCGAGCCCGCGGCTAGGAATTTCGCGCGTCGGCACCTCGGACTGCGCGAATAAGCGCATCGAGGGTCGACTTCTCGAGCCCGCGGCTAGGAATTTCGCGCGTCGGCACCTCGGACTGCGCGAATAAGCTCATTGAGGGTCGACTCCTCGAGCCCGCGGAGAGGCATTTCGCGCGTCGAAACCGCGGACTGCCCGAATCAGCGCATCGAGGGTTGACTCCTCGAGCCCACGGCTTGGCATTTCGCGAGTCGGCACCTCGGACTGCGCGAATAAGCGCATCGAGGGTCGACTCCTCGAGCCCACGGCTAGGCATTTCGCGCGTAGGCACCTTGGATTGCGCGAATAAGCGCTTCGAGGGTTGACTCCTCGAGCCCGCGGCTAGGCATTACGCGCGTCGGTACCTCGGACTGCGCGAATAAGCGCATCGAGGGTCGACTCCTCGAGACCGCGGCTGGGAATTTCGCGTGTCGACACCTGGGACTGCGCGGAGAAGCGCATCGAGGGTCGACTCCTCGAACCCGCGGTTAGGCATTTCGCGCGTTGGCACCTCGGACTGCGCGAATAAGCACATCGAGGGTTGACTCCTCGAGTCCGCGGCTAGGCATTTCGCGCGTCGGCACCTCGGACTGCGCGAATAAGCGCATCGAGGGTTGACTCCTCGAGCCTGCGGCTACACAATTCGCGCGTCGGCACCTAGGACTGCGCGAGTACGCGCATCGAGGTTGACTCCTCGAGCCCGCAGCTAGGCATATCGCGCGTCGGCACCTCGGACTGCGCGAATAAGCGCATCAAGGGTTGACTCCTCGAGCCCGCGGCTAGGCATTTCGCGCGTCGGTACCTCGGACTGCGCGAATAAGCGCATCGAGGGTCGACTCCTCGAGCCCGTGGCTAGGAATTTCGCGTGTCGATACCTCGGACTGTGCGAACTAGCACGTGGTGTGTCGACTCCTCGAGACCGCGGCCGGAAATTTCGCGTGTCGACACCTGGGACTGCGCGGAGAAGCGCATCGAGGGTCGACTCCTCGAACCCGCGGTTAGGCATTTCGCGCGTTGGCACCTCGGACTGCGCGAATAAGCGCATCGAGGGTTGACTCCTCGAGCCTGCGGCTACACAATTCGCGCGTCGGCACCTAGGACTGCGCGAGTACGCGCATCGAGGTTGACTCCTCGAGCCCGCAGCTAGGCATATCGCTCGTCGGCACCTCGGACTGCGCGAATAAGCGCATCAAGGGTTGACTCCTCGAGCCCGCGGCTAGGAACTTCACGTGTCGGCACCTCAGACTGCGCGAATAAGCGCATCGAGGGTTGACTCCTCGAGCCCGCGGCGAGGCAATTCGCGCGTCAGCACTTCGGCTTGCGCGAATAAGGCCATCGAAGGTTGACTCCTCGAGCCCGCGGCTAGGCATTTAGCGCGTCGGCACCTCGGACTGCGCGAATAAGCGCATCGAGGGTCGACTCCTCGAGCCCGCGGTTAGGAATTTCGCGTGTCGACACCTCGGACTGCGAAAATCAGCGCATGGAGGGTTGACTCCTCGAGCCCGCGGCTAAGCATTTCGCGCGTAGGCACCTCGGACTGCGCGAATAAGCGCATCGAGGGTCGACTCCTCGAGCCCGTGGCTAGGAATTTCGCGTGTCGATACCTTGGACTGCGCGAAAAAGCGCGTGGTGTGTCGACTCCTCGAGACCGCGGCTAGGAATTTCGCGTGCCGACACCTGGGACTGCGCGGAGAAGCGCATCGAGGGTCGACTCCTCGAACCCGCGGTTAGGCATTTCGCGCGTTGGCACCTCGGACTGCGCGAATAAGCACATCAAGGGTTGACTCCTCGAGCCCGCGGCTAGGAACTTCCCGTGTCGGCACCTCGGACTGCGCGAATAAGCGCATCGAGGGTCGACTCCTCGAGCCCGCGGCTAGGAATTTCGCGTGTCGACAACTCGGACTGTGAAAATCAGCGCATGGAGGGTTGACTCCTCGAGCCCGCGGCTAAGCATTTCGCGCGTAGGCACCTCGGACTGCGCGAATAAGCGCATCGAGGGTCGACTCCTCGAGCCCGTGGCTAGGAATTTCGCGTGTCGATACCTCGGACTGTGCGAACTAGCACGTGGTGTGTCGACTCCTCGGGACCGCGGCTGGGAATTTCGCGTGTCGACACCTGGGACTGCGCGGAGAAGCGCATCGGGGGTCGACTCCTTGAACCCGCGGTTAGGCATTTCGCGCGTTGGCACCTCGGACTGCGCGAATAAGCACATCGAGGGTTGACTCCTCGAGCCCGCGACTAGGCATTTCGCGCGTCGGCACCTCGGACTGCGCGAATAAGCGCATCGTGGGTTGACTCCTCGAGCCTTCGGCTACGCAATTCGCGCGTCGGCACCTAGGACTGCGCGAGTACGCGCATCGAGGTTGACTCCTTGAGCCCGCAGCTAGGCATATCGCGCGTCGGCACCTCGCACTGCGCGAATAAGCGCATCAAGGGTTGACTCCTCGAGCCCACGGCTAGGAACTTCACGTGTCGGCACCTCGGACTGCGCGAATAAGCGCATCGAGGGTTGACTCCTCGAGCCCGCGGCGAGGCAATTCGCGCGTCGGCACCTCGGACTGCGCGAATAAGCGTATCGAGGGTCGACTCCTCGAGCCCGCGGCTAGGAATTTCGCGTGTCGACACCTCGGACTGCGAAAATCAGCGCATGGAGGGTTGACTCCTCGAGCCCGCGGCTAAGCATTTCGCGCGTAGGCACCTCGGACTGCGCGAATAAGCGCATCGAGGGTCGACACCTCGAGCCCGCGGCTAGGCATTTCGCGCGTAGGCACCTCGGACTGCACGAATAAGCGCATCGAGGGTTGACTCCTCGAGCCCGAGGCTAGGAATTTCGCGTGTCGACACCTGGGACTGCGCGAACAAGCGGGTCGAGTGTCGACTCCTCGAGCCCGCGGCTAGGGATATCGCGCGTCGGCACCTCGGACTGCGCGAATAAGCGCATCGAGGGTTGACTCCTCGAGCCCGCGGCTAGACACTTCGCGAGCGGCACCTCGGACTACGCGAATAAGCGCATCCTGGGTGGACTCCTCGAGCCCGCGGCTGATCATTTCGCGCGTCGGCAACTCGGACTGCGCGAATAAGCTCATCGAGGGTCGACTCCTCGAGCCCGCGGCGAGGCATTTCGCGCGTCGAAACCACGGACTGCGCGTATAAGCGCATCGAGGGTCGACTCCTCGAGCCAGCGTCTAGGCATTTCGCGCGTCGGCACCTCCGACTGCGTGAATAAGCGCATCGAGGGTCGACTTCTCGAGCCCGCGGCTAGGAATTTCGCGCGTCGGCACCTCGGACTGCGCGAATAAGCTCATTGAGGGTCGACTCCTCGAGCCCGCGGAGAGGCATTTCGCGCGTCGGCACCTCGGACTGCGCGAATAAGCGCATCGAGGGTCGACTTCTCGAGCCCGCGGCTAGGAATTTCGCGCGTCGGCACCTCGGACTGCGCGAATAAGCTCATTGAGGGTCGACTCCTCGAGCCCGCGGAGAGGCATTTCGCGCGTCGAAACCGCGGACTGCCCGAATCAGCGCATCGAGGGTTGACTCCCCGAGCCCACGGCTTGGCATTTCGCGAGTCGGCACCTCGGACTGCGCGAATAAGCGCATCGAGGGTCGACTCCTCGAGCCCACGGCTAGGCATTTCGCGCGTAGGCACCTTGGATTGCGCGAATAAGCGCTTCGAGGGTTGACTCCTCGAGCCCGCGGCTAGGCATTACGCGCGTCGGTACCTCGGACTGCGCGAATAAGCGCATCGAGGGTCGACTCCTCGAGACCGCGGCTGGGAATTTCGCGTGTCGACACCTGGGACTGCGCGGAGAAGCGCATCGAGGGTCGACTCCTCGAACCCGCGGTTAGGCATTTCGCGCGTTGGCACCTCGGACTGCGCGAATAAGCACATCGAGGGTTGACTCCTCGCGTCCGCGGCTAGGCATTTCGCGCGTCGGCACCTCGGACTGCGCGAATAAGCGCATCGAGGGTTGACTCCTCGAGCCTGCGGCTACACAATTCGCGCGTCGGCACCTAGGACTGCGCGAGTACGCGCATCGAGGTTGACTCCTCGAGCCCGCAGCTAGGCATATCGCGCGTCGGCACCTCGGACTGCGCGAATAAGCGCATCAAGGGTTGACTCCTCGAGCCCGCGGCTAGGAACTTCACGTGTCGGCACCTCGGACTGCGCGAATAAGCGCATCGAGGGTTGACTCCTCGAGCCCGCGGCGAGGCAATTCGCGCGTCGGCACTTCGGCTTGCGCGAATAAGTCCATCGAAGGTTGACTCCTCGATCCCGCGGCTAGGCATTTCGCGCGTAGGCACCTCGGACTGCGCGAATAAGCGCTTCGAGGGTTGACTCCTCGAGCCCGCGGCTAGGCATTTCGCGCGTCGGTACCTCGGACTGCGCGAATAAGCGCATCGAGGGTCGACTCCTCGAGCCCGTGGCTAGGAATTTCGCGTGTCGATACCTCGGACTGTGCGAACTAGCACGTGGTGTGTCGACTCCTCGAGACCGCGGCCGGGAATTTCGCGTGTCGACACCTGGGACTGCGCGGAGAAGCGCATCGAGGGTCGACTCCTCGAACCCGCGGTTAGGCATTTCGCGCGTTGGCACCTCGGACTGCGCGAATAAGCGCATCGAGGGTTGACTCCTCGAGCCTGCGGCTACACAATTCGCGCGTCGGCACCTAGGACTGCGCGAGTACGCGCATCGAGGTTGACTCCTCGAGCCCGCAGCTAGGCATATCGCTCGTCGGCACCTCGGACTGCGCGAATAAGCGCATCAAGGGTTGACTCCTCGAGCCCGCGGCTAGGAACTTCACGTGTCGGCACCTCAGACTGCGCGAATAAGCGCATCGAGGGTTGACTCCTCGAGCCCGCGGCGAGGCAATTCGCGCGTCAGCACTTCGGCTTGCGCGAATAAGGCCATCGAAGGTTGACTCCTCGAGCCCGCGGCTAGGCATTTAGCGCGTCGGCACCTCGGACTGCGCGAATAAGCGCATCGAGGGTCGACTCCTCGAGCCCGCGGTTAGGAATTTCGCGTGTCGACACCTCGGACTGCGAAAATCAGCGCATGGAGGGTTGACTCCTCGAGCCCGCGGCTAAGCATTTCGCGCGTAGGCACCTCGGACTGCGCGAATAAGCGCATCGAGGGTCGACTCCTCGAGCCCGTGGCTAGGAATTTCGCGTGTCGATACCTTGGACTGCGCGAAAAAGCGCGTGGTGTGTCGACTCCTCGAGACCGCGGCTAGGAATTTCGCGTGTCGACACCTGGGACTGCGCGGAGAAGCGCATCGAGGGTCGACTCCTCGAACCCGCGGTTAGGCATTTCGCGCGTTGGCACCTCGGACTGCGCGAATAAGCACATCAAGGGTTGACTCCTCGAGCCCGCGGCTAGGAACTTCCCGTGTCGGCACCTCGGACTGCGCGAATAAGCGCATCGAGGGTCGACTCCTCGAGCCCGCGGCTAGGAATTTCGCGTGTCGACAACTCGGACTGTGAAAATCAGCGCATGGAGGGTTGACTCCTCGAGCCCGCGGCTAAGCATTTCGCGCGTAGGCACCTCGGACTGCGCGAATAAGCGCATCGAGGGTCGACTCCTCGAGCCCGTGGCTAGGAATTTCGCGTGTCGATACCTCGGACTGTGCGAACTAGCACGTGGTGTGTCGACTCCTCGGGACCGCGGCTGGGAATTTCGCGTGTCGACACCTGGGACTGCGCGGAGAAGCGCATCGGGGGTCGACTCCTCGAACCCGCGGTTAGGCATTTCGCGCGTTGGCACCTCGGACTGCGCGAATAAGCACATCGAGGGTTGACTCCTCGAGCCCGCGACTAGGCATTTCGCGCGTCGGCACCTCGGACTGCGCGAATAAGCGCATCGTGGGTTGACTCCTCGAGCCTTCGGCTACGCAATTCGCGCGTCGGCACCTAGGACTGCGCGAGTACGCGCATCGAGGTTGACTCCTCGAGCCCGCAGCTAGGCATATCGCGCGTCGGCACCTCGCACTGCGCGAATAAGCGCATCAAGGGTTGACTCCTCGAGCCCACGGCTAGGAACTTCACGTGTCGGCACCTCGGACTGCGCGAATAAGCGCATCGAGGGTTGACTCCTCGAGCCCGCGGCGAGGCAATTCGCGCGTCGGCACTTCGGCTTGCGCGAATAAGTCCATCGAAGGTTGACTCCTCGAGCCCGCGGCTAGGCATTTAGCGCGTCGGCACCTCGGACTGCGCGAATAAGCGTATCGAGGGTCGACTCCTCGAGCCCGCGGCTAGGAATTTCGCGTGTCGACACCTCGGACTGCGAAAATCAGCGCATGGAGGGTTGACTCCTCGAGCCCGCGGCTAAGCATTTCGCGCGTAGGCACCTCGGACTGCGCGAATAAGCGCATCGAGGGTCGACACCTCGAGCCCGCGGCTAGGCATTTCGCGCGTAGGCACCTCGGACTGCACGAATAAGCGCATCGAGGGTTGACTCCTCGAGCCCGAGGCTAGGAATTTCGCGTGTCGACACCTGGGACTGCGCGAACAAGCGGGTCGAGTGTCGACTCCTCGAGCCCGCGGCTAGGGATATCGCGCGTCGGCACCTCGGACTGCGCGAATAAGCGCATCGAGGGTTGACTCCTCGAGCCCGCGGCTAGACACTTCGCGAGCGGCACCTCGGACTGCGCGAATAAGCGCATCGAGGGTCGACTCCTCGAGCCCGCGGCTGGTCATTTCGCGCGCCGGCACCTCAGACTGCGCGAATAAGCGCATCGAGGGTCGACTCGTCGAGGCCGCGGCTACGAATTTCGCGCGTGGGCACCTCGGACTGCGCGAATAAGCGCATCGAGAGTCGACTCCTCGAGCCCGCGGCTAGGAATTTCACGTATCGACACCTCGGACTGCCCGAATCAGCGCATCGAGGGTTGACTCCTCGAGCCCGCGGCTAGGAATTTCGCGCGTCGGCACCTCGGACTGCGCGAATAAGCGCATCGAGGGTCGACTCCTCGAGCCCGCGGCAAGGCATTTCGCGCGTAGGCACCTCGGACTGCGCGAATAAGCGTATCGAGGGTCGACTCCTCGAGCCCGCAGCTAGGAATTTCGCGTGTCGACACCTCGGACTGAGAGAATCAGCGCATCGAGGGTCGACACCTCGAGCCCGCGGCTAGGCATTTCGCGCGTAGGCACCTCGGACTGCACGAATAAGCGCATCGAGGGTTGACTCCTCGAGCCCGAGGCTAGGAATTTCGCGTGTCGACACCTCGGAAGGCCCGAATCAGCGCATCGAGGGTTGACTCCTCGAGCCCGCGGCTAGGCATTTCGCGCGTAGGCACCTCGGACTGAGCGAATAAGCGTATCGAGGGTCGACTCCTCGACCCCGCGGCTAGAAATTTCGCGTGTCGATACCTTGGACTGCGCGAAAAAGCGCGTGGTGTGTCGACTCCTCGAGACGGCGGCTAGGAATTTCACGTATCGACACCTGGGACTGCGCGAATAAGCGCATCGACGGCTGACTCCTCGAGCCCGTGGCTAGGCATTTCGCGCGTCGGCACTTCGGACTGCGCGAATAAGCGCATCGAGGGTTGACTCCTCGAGCCCGCGGCTAGGAACTTCACGTGTCGGCAACTGGCACTGCGCGAATAAGCGCATCGAGGGTTAACTCCTCGAGCCCGCGGCGAGGCATTTCGCGCGTCGGCACTTTGGCTTGCGCGAACAAGTCCTTCGAAGGTTGACTCATCGAGCCCGCGGCTAGGGATATCGCGCGTCGGCACCTCGGACTGAGCGAATAAGCGCATCGAGGGTCGACTCCTCGAGCCCGCGGCTAGGAATTTCGCGTGTCGACACCTCGGACTGCGAAAATCAGCGCATGGAGGGTTGACTCCTCGAGCCCGCGGCTAAGCATTTCGCGCGTAGGCACCTCGGACTGCGCGAATAAGCGCATCGAGGGTCGACACCTCGAGCCCGCGGCTAGGCATTTCGCGCGTAGGCACCTCGGACTGCACGAATAAGCGCATCGAGGGTTGACTCCTCGAGCCCGAGGCTAGGAATTTCGCGTGTCGACACCTGGGACTGCGCGAACAAGCGGGTCGAGTGTCGACTCCTCGAGCCCGCGGCTAGGGATATCGCGCGTCGGCACCTCGGACTGCGCGAATAAGCGCATCGAGGGTTGACTCCTCGAGCCCGCGGCTAGACACTTCGCGAGCGGCGCCTCGGACTACGCGAACAAGCGCATCCTGGGTGGACTCCTCGAGCCCGCGGCTGGTCATTTCGCGCGTCGGCAACTCGGACTGCGCGAATAAGCTCATCGAGGGTCGACTCCTCGAGCCCGCGGCGAGGCATTTCGCGCGTCGAAACCACGGACTGCGCGTATAAGCGCAACGAGGGTCGACTCCTCGAGCCAGCGTCTGGGCATTTCGCGCGTCGGCACCTACGACTGCGTGAATAAGCGCATCGAGGGTCGACTCCTCGAGCCCGCGACTAGGCATTTCGCGCATCGGCACCTCGGACTGCGCGAATAAGCGCATCGAGGGTCGACTCCTCGAGCCCGCGGCTGGTCATTTCGCGCGCCGGCACCTCAGACTGCGCGAATAAGCGCATCGAGGGTCGACTCGTCGAGGCCGCGGCTACGAATTTCGCGCGTGGGCACCTCGGACTGCGCGAATAAGCGCATCGAGAGTCGACTCCTCGAGCCCGCGGCTAGGAATTTCACGTATCGACACCTCGGACTGCCCGAATCAGCGCATCGAGGGTTGACTCCTCGAGCCCGCGGCTAGGAATTTCGCGCGTCGGCACCTCGGACTGCGCGAATAAGCGCATCGAGGGTCGACTCCTCGAGCCCGCGGCAAGGCATTTCGCGCGTAGGCACCTCGGACTGCGCGAATAAGCGTATCGAGGGTCGACTCCTCGAGCCCGCAGCTAGGAATTTCGCGTGTCGACACCTCGGACTGAGAGAATCAGCGCATCGAGGGTCGACACCTCGAGCCCGCGGCTAGGCATTTCGCGCGTAGGCACCTCGGACTGCACGAATAAGCGCATCGAGGGTTGACTCCTCGAGCCCGAGGCTAGGAATTTCGCGTGTCGACACCTCGGAAGGCCCGAATCAGCGCATCGAGGGTTGACTCCTCGAGCCCGCAGCTAGGCATTTCGCGCGTAGGCACCTCGGACTGAGCGAATAAGCGTATCGAGGGTCGACTCCTCGACCCCGCGGCTAGAAATTTCGCGTGTCGATACCTTGGACTGCGCGAAAAAGCGCGTGGTGTGTCGACTCCTCGAGACGGCGGCTAGGAATTTCACGTATCGACACCTGGGACTGCGCGAATAAGCGCATCGACGGCTGACTCCTCGAGCCCGCGGCTAGGCATTTCGCGCGTCGGCACTTCGGACTGCGCGAATAAGCGCATCGAGGGTTGACTCCTCGAGCCCGCGGCTAGGAACTTCACGTGTCGGCAACTGGCACTGCGCGAATAAGCGCATCGAGGGTTAACTCCTCGAGCCCGCGGCGAGGCATTTCGCGCGTCGGCACTTTGGCTTGCGCGAACAAGTCCTTCGAAGGTTGACTCATCGAGCCCGCGGCTAGGGATATCGCGCGTCGACACCTCGGACTGCCCGAATCAGCGCATCGAGGGTTGACTCCTCGAGCCCACGGCTTGGCATTTCGCGAGTCGGCACCTCGGACTGCGCGAATAAGCGCATCGAGGGTCGACTCCTCCCCGCGGCTAGGCATTTCGCGCGTCGGTACCTCGGACTGCGCGAATAAGCGCATCGAGGGTCGACTCCTCGAGCCCGTGGCTAGGAATTTCGCGTGTCGATACCTCGGACTGTGCGAACTAGCACGTGGTGTGTCGACTCCTCGAGACCGCGGCTGGGAATTTCGCGTGTCGACACCTGGGACTGCGCGGAGAAGCGCATCGAGGGTCGACTCCTCGAGACCGCGGCTAGGCATTTCGCGCGTCGGCACCTCGGACTGCGCGAATAAGCGCATCGAGGGTCGACTCCTCGAGCCTGCGGCTACACAATTCGCGCGTCGGCACCTAGGACTGCGCGAGTACGCGCATCGAGGTTGACTCCTCGAGCCCGCAGCTAGGCATATCGCGCGTCGGCACCTCGGACTGCGCGAATAAGCGCATCAAGGGTTGACTCCTCGAGCCCGCGGCTAGGAACTTCACGTGTCGGCACCTCGGACTGCGCGAATAAGCGCATCGAGGGTTGACTCCTCGAGCCCGCGGCGAGGCAATTCGCGCGTCGGCACCTCGGACTGCGCGAATAAGCGCATCGAGGGTCGACTCCTCGAGCCCGCGGCTAGGAATTTCGCGTGTCGACACCTCGGACTGAGAGAATCAGCGCATCGAGGGTCGACACCTCGAGCCCGCGGCTAGGCATTTCGCGCGTAGGCACCTCGGACTGCACGAATAAGCGCATCGAGGGTTGACTCCTCGAGCCCGAGGCTAGGAATTTCGCGTGTCGACACCTGGGACTGCGCGAACAAGCGGGTCGAGTGTCGACTCCTCGAGCCCGCGGCTAGGGATATCGCGCGTCGGCACCTCGGAGTGCGCGAATAAACGCATCGAGGCTCGACTCCTCGAGCCCGCGGCTGGTCATTTCGCGCGTCGGCACCTCGGACTGCGCGAATAAGCTCATCGAGGGTCGACTCCTCGAGCCCGCGGCGAGGCATTTCGCGCGTCGAAACCACGGACTGCGCGTTTAAACGCATCGAGGGTCGACTCCTCGAGCCAGCGTCTAGGCATTTCGCGCGTCGGCACCTCCGACTGCGTGAATAAGCGCTTCGAGTGTCGACTCCTCGTGCCCGCGGCTAGGGATATCGCGCGTCGGCACCTCGGACTGCCCGAATCAGCGCATCGAGGGTGGACTCCTCGAGCCCGCAGCTGGTCATTTCGCGCGTCGGCACCTCGGACTGCGCGAATAAGCGCATCGAGGGTTGACTCCTCGAGCCCGCGGCAAGACACTTCGCGGGCAGGACCTCGGACTACGCGAATAAGCGCATCCTGGGTGGACTCCTCGAGCCCGCGGCTGGTCATTTCGCGCGTCGGCACCTCAGACTGCGCGAATAAGCGCATCGAGGGTCGACTCGTCGAGGCCGCGGCTACGAATGTCGCGCGTCGGCACCTCGGACTGCGCGAATAAGCGCATCGAGGGTTGACTCCTCGAGCCCGCGGCTAGGCATTTCGCGCGTCGGCACCTCGGCCTGCGCGAATAAGCGCATCGAGGGTCGACTCCTCGAGCCCGCGGCTAGGAACTTCACGTGTCGGCAACTGGCACTGCGCGAATAAGCGCATCGAGGGTTGACTCCTCGAGCCCGCGGCGAGGCATTTCGCGCGTCGGCACTTCGGCTTGCGCGAACAAGTCCTTCGAAGGTTGACTCATCGAGCCCGCGGCTAGGGATATCGCGCGTCGGCACCTCGGACTGCCCGAATCAGCGCATCGAGGGTTGACTCCTCGAGCCCACGGCTTGGCATTTCGCGAGTCGGCACCTCGGACTGCGCGAATAAGCGCATCGAGGGTCGACTCCTCGAGCCCGCGGCTAGGCATTTCGCGCGTAGGCACCTCGGACTGCGCGAATAAGCGCTTCGAGGGTTGACTCCTCGAGCCCGCGGCTAGGCATTTCGCGCGTCGGTACCTCGGACTGCGCGAATAAGCGCATCGAGGGTCGACTCCTCGAGCCCGTGGCTAGGAATTTCGCGTGTCGATACCTCGGACTGTGCGAACTAGCACGTGGTGTGTCGACTCCTCGAGACCGCGGCTGGGAATTTCGCGTGTCGACACCTGGGACTGCGCGGAGAAGCGCATCGAGGGTCGACTCCTCGAGACCGCGGCTAGGCATTTCGCGCGTCGGCACCTCGGACTGCGCGAATAAGCGCATGGAGGGTTGACTCCTCGAGCCCGCGGCTAGGAACTTCACGTGTCGGCACCTCGGACTGCGCGAATAAGCGCATCGGGGGTTGACTCCTCGAGCCCGCGGCGAGGCAATTCGCGCGTCGGCACCTCGGACTGCGCGAATAAGCGCATCGAGGGTCGACTCCTCGAGCCCGCGGCTAGGAATTTCGCGTGTCGACACCTCGGACTGAGAGGATCAGCGCATCGAGGGTCGACACCTCGAGCCCGCGGCTAGGCATTTCGCGCGTAGGCACCTCGGACTGCACGAATAAGCGCATCGAGGGTTGACTCCTCGAGCCCACGGCTTGGCATTTCGCGCGTCGGCACCTAGGACTGCGCCAGTACGCGCATCGAGGTTGACTCCTCGAGCCCGCAGCTAGGCATATCGCGCGTCGGCACCTCGGACTGCGCGAATAAGCGCATCAAGGGTTGACTCCTCGAGCCCGCGGCTAGGAACTTCACGTGTCGGCACCTCGGACTGCGCGAATAAGCGCATCGAGGGTTGACTCCTCGAGCCCGCGGCTAGGCATTTCGCGCGTCGGCACCTCGGACTGCCCGAATCAGCGCATCGAGGGTTGACTCCTCGAGCCCACGGCTTGGCATTTCGCGCGTCGGCACCTAGGACTGCGCGAGTACGCGCATCGAGGTTGACTCCTCGAGCCCGCAGCTAGGCATATCGCGCGTCGGCACCTCGGACTGCGCGAATAAGCGCATCAAGGGTTGACTCCTCGAGCCCGCGGCTAGGAACTTCACGTGTCGGCACCTCGGACTGCGCGAATAAGCGCATCGAGGGTTGACTCCTCGAGCCCGCGGCGAGGCAATTCGCGCGTCGGCACCTCGGACTGCGCGAATAAGCGCATCGAGGGTCGACTCCTCGAGCCCGCGGCTAGGAATTTCGCGTGTCGACACCTCGGACTGAGAGGATCAGCGCATCGAGGGTCGACACCTCGAGCCCGCGGCTAGGCATTTCGCGCGTAGGCACCTCGGACTGCACGAATAAGCGCATCGAGGGTTGACTCCTCGAGCCCGAGGCTAGGAATTTCGCGTGTCGAAACCTGGGACTGCGCGAACAAGCGGGTCGAGTGTCGACTCCTCGAGCCCGCGGCTAGGGATATCGCGCGTCGGCACCTCGGAGTGCGCGAATAAACGCATCGAGGCTCGACTCCTCGAGCCCGCTGCTGGTCATTTCGCGCGTCGGCACCTCGGACTGCGCGAATAAGCTCATCGAGGGTCGACTCCTCGAGCCCGCGGCGAGGCATTTCGCGCGTCGAAACCACGGACTGCGCGTTTAAACGCATCGAGGGTCGACTCCTCGAGCCAGCGTCTAGGCATTTCGCGCGTCGGCACCTCCGACTGCGTGAATAAGCGCTTCGAGTGTCGACTCCTCGTGCCCGCGGCTAGGGATATCGCGCGTCGGCACCTCGGACTGCCCGAATCAGCGCATCGAGGGTGGACTCCTCGAGCCCGCAGCTGGTCATTTCGCGCGTCGGCACCTCGGACTGCGCGAATAAGCGCATCGAGGGTTGACTCCTCGAGCCCGCGGCAAGACACTTCGCGGGCAGGACCTCGGACTACGCGAATAAGCGCATCCTGGGTGGACTCCTCGAGCCCGCGGCTGGTCATTTCCGCGCGTCGGCACCTCAGACTGCGCGAATAAGCGCATCGAGGGTCGACTCGTCGAGGCCGCGGCTACGAATGTCGCGCGTCGGCACCTCGGACTGCGCGAATAAGCGCATCGAGAGTCGACTCCTCGAGCCTGCGTCTAGGAATTTCGCGTGTCGACACCTCGGACTGCCCGAATCAGCGCATCGAGGGTTGACTCCTCGAGCCCGCGGCTAGGCATTTCGCGCGTCGGCACCTCGGCCTGCGCGAATAAGCGCATCGAGGGTCGACTCCTCGAGCCCGCGGCTAGGCATTTTGCGCGTAGGCACCTCGGACTGCACGAATAAGCGTATCGAGGGTCGACTCCTCGAGCCCGCGGCTAGGAATTTCGCGTGTCGATACCTCGGACTGCGCGAACGAGCGCGTGGTGTGTCGACTCCTCGAGACGGCGGCTAGGAATTTCGCGTATCGATACCTGGGACAGCGCGTATAAGCGCATCGAGGGTCGACTCCTCGAGCCCGCGGTTAGGTATTTCGCGCGTTGGCACCTCGGACTGCGCGAATAAGTCCATCGAAGGCTGACTCCTCGAGCCCGCCGCTAGGCATTTCGCGCGTGGGCACCTCGGACTGCGCGAATAAGCGTATCGAGGGTCAAATTCTCTAAGCCGCGGCTAGGAATTTCGCGTGTCGATACCTTGGACTGCGCGAAAAAGCGCGTGGTGTGTCGACTCCTCGAGACGGCGGCTAGGAATTTCACGTATCGACACCTGGGACAGCGCGAATAAGCGCATCGAGGGTCGACTCCTCGAGCCCGCGGTTAGGCATTTCGCGCGTTGGCACCTCGGACTGCGCGAATAAGCGCATCGACGGTTGACTCCACGAGCCCGCGGCTAGGCATATCGCGCCGTCGGCACCTCGGACTGCGCGAATAAGCGCATCGAGGGTAGACTCCTCGAGCCCGCGGCTAGGAACTTCACGTGTCGGCAACTCGCACTGCGCGAATCAGCGCATCGAGGGTTGACTCCTCGAGCCCGCGGCTACGCAATTCGCGCGTCGGCACCTCGGACTGCGCGAATATGCGCATCGAGGGTTGACTCCTCGCGCCCGCGGCTAGGCATTTCGCGCGTAGGCACCTCGGACTGAGCGAATAGGCGCATCGAGGGTCGACTCCTCGAGCCCGCGGCTAGGCATTTGGCGAGGAGGCACCTCGGACTGCGCGAATAAGCGTATCGAGGGTCGACTCCTCGACCCCGCGGCTAGGAATTTCGCGTGTCGATAGCTTGGACTGCGCGAAAAAGCGCGTGGTGTGTCGACTCCTCGAGACGGCGGCTAGGAATTTCACGTATCGACACCTGGGACTGCGCGAATAAGCGCATCGAGGGTCGACTCCTCGAGACCGCGGTTAGGCATTTCGCGCGTTTTCACCTCGGACTGCGCGAATAAGCGCATCGACGGTTGACTCCACGAGCCCGCGGCTAGGCATATCGCGCCGTCGGCACCTCGGACTGCGCGAATAAGCGCATCGAGGGTAGACTCCTCGAGCCCGCGGCTAGGAACTTCACGTGTCGGCAACTCGCACTGCGCGAATCTGCGCATCGAGGGTTGACTCCTCGAGCCCGCGGCTACGCAATTCCGCGCGTCGGCACCTCGGACTGCGCGAATATGCGCATCGAGGTTGACTCCTCGAAGCCCGCGGCTAGGCATATCGCGCGTCGGCACCTCGGACTGCGCGAATAAGCGCATCGAGGGTAGACTCCTCGAGCCTGCGGCTAGGAACTTCACGTGTCGGCAACTCGCACTGTGCGAATCAGCGCATCGAGGGTTGACTCCTCGAGCCCGCCGATAGGGATATCGCGCGTCGGCACCTCGGCCTGCCCGAATCAGCGCATCGAGGGTTGACTCCTCGCGCCCGCGGCTAGGCATTTCGCGCGTAGGCACCTCGGACTGAGCGAATAGGCGCATCGAGGGTCGACTCCTCGAGCCCGCGGCTAGGCATTTGGCGAGTAGGCACCTCGGACTGCGCGAATAAGCGTATCGAGGGTCGACTCCTCGACCCCGCGGCTAGGAATTTCGCGTGTCGATACCTTGGACTGCGCGAAAAAGCGCGTGGTGTGTCGACTCCTCGAGACGGCGGCTAGGAATTTCACGTATCGACACCTGGGACTGCGCGAATAAGCGCATCGAGGGTCGACTCCTCGAGCCCGCGGTTAGGCATTTCGCGCGTTTTCACCTCGGACTGCGCGAATAAGCGCATCGACGGTTGACTCCTCGAGCCCGCCGCTAGGCATTTCGCGCGTCGGCACCTCGGACTGCGCGAATAAGCGCATCGAGGGTCGACTTCTCGAGCCCGCGGCTAGGAATTTCGCGGGTCGGCACCTCGGACTGCGCGAATAAGCTCATCGAGGGTTGACTCCTCGAGCCCGCGGCGAGGCAATTCGCGCGTCGGCACTTCGGCTTGCACGAATAAGTCCATCGAAGGTTGACTCCTCGAGCCCGCGGCTAGGCATTTCGCGCGTAGGCACCTCGGACTGCGCGAATAAGCGCTTCGAGGGTTGACTCCTCGAGCCCGCGGCTAGGCATTTCGCGCGTCGGTACCTCGGACTGCGCGAATAACCGCATCGAGGGTCGACTTTTCGAGCCCGTGGCTAGGAATTTCGCGTGTCGATACCTCGGACTGTGCGAACTAGCACGTGGTGTGTCGACTCCTCGAGACCGCGGCCGGGAATTTCGCGTGTCGACACCTGGGACTGCGCGGAGAAGCGCATCGAGGGTCGACTCCTCGAACCCGCGGTTAGGCATTTCGCGCGTTGGCACCTCGGACTGCGCGAATAAGCACATCCAGGGTGGACTCCTCGAGCCGGCGGCTAGGCATTTCGCGCGTCGGCACCTCGGACTGCGCGAATAAGCGTATCGAGGGTCGACTCCTCGACCCCGCACTAGGAATTTCGCGTGTCGATACATTGGAATGCGCGAAAAAGCGCGTGGTGTGTCGACTCCTCGAGACGGCGGCTAGGAATTTCACGTATCGACACCTGGGACTGCGCGAATAAGCGCATCGACGGTTGACTCCTCGAGCCCGCGGCGAGGCATTTCGCGCGTCGGCACTTCGGCTTGCGCGAACAAGTCCTTCGAAGGTTGACTCATCGAGCCCGCCGCTAGGCATTTCGCGCGTCGGCACCTCGGACTGCGCGAATAAGCGCATCGAGGGTCGACTTCTCGAGCCCGCGGCTAGGAATTTCGCGCGTCGGCACCTCGGACTGCGCGAATAAGCGCATCGACGGTTGACTCCACGAGCCCGCGGCTAGGCATATCGCGCGTCGGCACCTCGGACTGCGCGAATAAGCGCATCGAGGGTAGACTCCTCGAGCCCGCGGCTAGGAACTTCACGTGTCGGCAACTCGCACTGCGCGAATTAGCGCATCGAGGGTTGACTCCTCGAGCCCGCGGCTACGCAATTCGCGCGTCGGCACCTCGGACTGCGCGAATATGCGCATCGAGGTTGACTCCTCGAAGCCAGCGGCTAGGCATATCGCGCGTCGGCACCTCGGACTGCGCGAATAAGCGCATCGAGGGTAGACTCCTCGAGCCTGCGGCTAGGAACTTCACGTGTCGGCAACTCGCACTGCGCGAATCAGCGCATCGAGGGTTGACTCCTCGAGCCCGCCGATAGGGATATCGCGGGTCGGCACCTCGGCCTGCCCGAATCAGCGCATCGAGGGTTGACTCCTCGCGCCCGCGGCTAGGCATTTCGCGCGTAGGCACCTCGGACTGAGCGAATAGGCGCATCGAGGGTCGACTCCTCGAGCCCGCGGCTAGGCATTTGGCGAGTAGGCACCTCCGACTGCGCGAATAAGCGTATCGAGGGTCGACTCCTCGACCCCGCGGCTAGGAATTTCGCGTGTCGATACCTTGGACTGCGCGAAAAAGCGCGTGGTGTGTCGACTCCTCGAGACGGCGGCTAGGAATTTCACGTATCGACACCTGGGACTGCGCGAATAAGCGCATCGAGGGTCGACTCCTCGAGCCCGCGGTTAGGCATTTCGCGCGTTTTCACCTCGGACTGCGCGAATAAGCGCATCGACGGTTGACTCCTCGAGCCCGCCGCTAGGCATTTCGCGCGTCGGCACCTCGGACTGCGCGAATAAGCGCATCGAGGGTCGACTTCTCGAGCCCGCGGCGAGGCAATTCGCGCGTCGGCACTTCGGCTTGCACGAATAAGTCCATCGAAGGTTGACTCCTCGAGCCCGCGGCTAGGCATTTCGCGCGTAGGCACCTCGGACTGCGCGAATAAGCGCTTCGAGGGTTGACTCCTCGAGCCCGCGGCTAGGCATTTCGCGCGTCGGTACCTCGGACTGCGCGAATAACCGCATCGAGGGTCGACTTTTCGAGCCCGTGGCTAGGAATTTCGCGTGTCGATACCTCGGACTGTGCGAACTAGCACGTGGTGTGTCGACTCCTCGATACCGCGGCCGGGAATTTCGCGTGTCGACACCTGGGACTGCGCGGACAAGCGCATCGAGGGTCGACTCCTCGAACCCGCGGTTAGGCATTTCGCGCGTTGGCACCTCGGACTGCGCGAATAAGCACATCCAGGGTTGACTCCTCGAGCCGGCGGCTAGGCATTTCGCGCGTCGGCACCTCGGACTGCGCGAATAAGCGTATCGAGGGTCGACTCCTCGACCCCGCGGCTAGGAATTTCGCGTGTCGATACCTTGGACTGCGCGAAAAAGCGCGTGGTGTGTCGACTCCTCGAGACGGCGGCTAGGAATTTCACGTATCGACACCTGGGACTGCGCGAATAAGCGCATCGACGGTTGACTCCTCGAGCCCGCGGCTAGGCATTTCGCGCGTCGGCACTTCGGACTGCGCGAATAAGCGCATCGAGGGTTGACTCCCCGAGCCCGCGGCTAGGAACTTCACGTGTCGGCAACTGGCACTGCGCGAATAAGCGCATCGAGGGTTGACTCCTCGAGCCCGCGGCGAGGCATTTCGCGCGTCGGCACTTCGGCTTGCGCGAACAAGTCCTTCGAAGGTTGACTCATCGAGCCCGCCGCTAGGCATTTCGCGCGTCGGCACCTCGGACTGCGCGAATAAGCTCATCGAGGGTCGACTTCTTGAGCCCGCGGCTAGGAATTTCGCGCGTCGGCACCTCGGACTGCGCGAATAAGCTCATCGAGGGTCGACTCCTCGAGCCCGCGGAGAGGCATTTCGCGCGTCGAAACCGCGGACTGCGCGTATAAGCGCATCGAGGGTCGACTCCTCGAGCCCGCGTCTAGGCATTTCGCGAGTCGGCACCTCCGACTGCGTGAATAAGCGCTTCGAGTGTCGACAACTCGTGCCCGCGGCTAGGGATATCGCGCGTCGGCACCTCGGACTGCCCGAATCAGCGCATCGAGGGTTGACTTCTTGAGCCCGCGGCTAGGAATTTCGCGCGTCGGCACCTCGGACTGCGCGAATAAGCTCATCGAGGGTCGACTCCTCGAGCCCGCGGAGAGGCATTTCGCGCGTCGAAACCGCGGACTGCGCGTATAAGCGCATCGAGGGTCGACTCCTCGAGCCCGCGTCGAGGCATTTCGCGAGTCGGCACCTCCGACTGCGTGAATAAGCGCTTCGAGTGTCGACAACTCGTGCCCGCGGCTAGGGATATCGCGCGTCGGCACCTCGGACTGCCCGAATCAGCGCATCGAGGGTTGACTCCTCGAGCCCACGGCTTGGCATTTCGCGAGTCAGCACCTCGGACTGTGCGAATAAGCGCATCGAGGGTCGACTCCTCGAGCTCACGGCTAGGCATTTCGCGCGTAGGCACCTCGGATTGCGCGAATAAGCGCTTCGAGGGTTGACTCCTCGAGCCCGCGGCTAGGCATTTCGCGCGTCGGTACCTCGGACTGCGCGAATAAGCGCATCGAGGGTCGACTCCTCGAGACCGCGGCTGGGAATTTCGCGTGTCGACACCTGGGACTGCGCGGAGAAGCGCATCGAGGGTCGACTCCTCGAACCCGCGGTTAGGCATTTCGCGCGTTGGCACCTCGGACTGCGCGAATAAGCACATCGAGGGTTGACTCCTCGAGTCCGCGGCTAGGCATTTCGCGCGTCGGCACCTCGGAGTGCGCGAATAAGCGCATCGAGGGTTGACTCCTCGAGCCTGCGGCTACACAATTCGCGCGTCGGCACCTAGGACTGCGCGAGTACGCGCATCGAGGTTGACTCCTCGAGCCCGCATCTAGGCATATCGCGCGTCGGCACCTCGGACTGCGCGAAAAAGCGCATCAAGGGTTGACTCCTCGAGCCCGCGGCTAGGAACTTCACGTGTCGGCACCTCGGACTGCGCGTATAAGCGCATCGAGGGTTGACTCCTCGAGTCCGCGGCGAGGCAATTCGCGCGTCGGCACTTCCGCTTGCGCGAATAAGTCCATCGAAGGTTGACTCCTCGAGACCGCGGCTAGGCATTTAGCGCGTCGGCACCTCGGACTGCGCGAATAAGCGCATCGAGGGTCTTCTCGTCGAGCCCGCGGCTAGGCATCTGGCGAGTAGGCACCTCGGACTGCGCGAATAAGCGTATCGAGGGTCGACTCCTCGACCCCGCGGCTAGGAATTTCGCGTGTCGATACCTTGGACTGCGCGAAAAAGCGCGTGGTGTGTCGACTCCTCGAGACGGCGGCTAGGAATTTCACGTATCGACACCTGGGACTGCGCGAATAAGCGCATCGAGGGTCGACTCCTCGAGCCCGCGGTTAGGCATTTCGCGCGTTTTCACCTCGGACTGCGCGAATAAGGGCATCGACGGTTGACTCCTCGAGCCCGCCGCTAGGCATTTCGCGCGTCGGCAACTCGGACTGCGCGAATAAGCGCATCGAGGGTCGACTTCTCGAGCCCGCGGCTAGGAATTTCGCGGGTCGGCACCTCGCACTGCGCGAATAAGCTCATCGAGGGTTGACTCCTCGAGCCCGCGGCGAGGCAATTCGCGCGTCGGCACTTCGGCTTGCACGAATAAGTCCATCGAAGGTTGACTCCTCGAGCCCGCGGCTAGGCATTTCGCGCGTAGGCACCTCGGACTGCGCGAATAAGCGCTTCGAGGGTTGACTCCTCGAGCCAGCGGCTAGGCATTTCGCGCGTCGGTACCTCGGACTGCGCGAATAACCGCATCGAGGGTCGACTTTTCGAGCCCGTGGCTAGGAATTTCGCGTGTCGATACCTCGGACTGTGCGAACTAGCACGTGGTGTGTCGACTCCTCGATACCGCGGCCGGGAATTTCGCGTGTCGACACCTGGGACTGCGCGAATAAGCACATCCAGGGTTGACTCCTCGAGCCGGCGGCTAGGCATTTCGCGCGTCGGCACCTCGGACTGCGCGAATAAGCGTATCGAGGGTCGACTCCTCGACCCCGCGGCTAGGAATTTCGCGTGTCGATACCTTGGACTGCGCGAAAAAGCGCGTGGTGTGTCGACTCCTCGAGACGGCGGCTAGGAATTTCACGTATCGACACCTGGGACTGCGCGAATAAGCGCATCGACGGTTGACTCCTCGAGCCCGCGGCTAGGCATTTCGCGCGTCGGCACTTCGGACTGCGCGAATAAGCGCATCGAGGGTTGACTCCCCGAGCCCGCGGCTAGGAACTTCACGTGTCGGCAACTGGCACTGCGCGAATAAGCGCATCGAGGGTTGACTCCTCGAGCCCGCGGCGAGGCATTTCGCGCGTCGGCACTTCGGCTTGCTCGAACAAGTCCTTCGAAGGTTGACTCATCGAGCCCGCCGCTAGGCATTTCGCGCGTCGGCACCTCGGACTGCGCGAATGAGCTCATCGAGGGTCGACTTCTTGAGCCCGCGGCTAGGAATTTCGCGCGTCGGCACCTCGGACTGCGCGAATAAGCTCATCGAGGGTCGACTCCTCGAGCCCGCGGAGAGGCATTTCGCGCGTCGAAACCGCGGACTGCGCGTATAAGCGCATCGAGGGTCGACTCCTCGAGCCCGCGTCTAGGCATTTCGCGAGTCGGCACCTCCGACTGCGTGAATAAGCGCTTCGAGTGTCGACAACTCGTGCCCGCGGCTAGGGATATCGCGCGTCGGCACCTCGGACTGCCCGAATCAGCGCATCGAGGGTTGACTTCTCGAGCCCGCGGCTAGGAATTTCGCGCGTCGGCACCTCGGACTGCGCGAATAAGCTCATCGAGGGTCGACTCCTCGAGCCCGCGGAGAGGCATTTCGCGCGTCGAAACCGCGGTCTGCGCGTATAAGCGCATCGAGGGTCGACTCCTCGAGCCCGCGTCTAGGCATTTCGCGAGTCGGCACCTCCGACTGCGTGAATAAGCGCTTCGAGTGTCGACAACTCGTGCCCGCGGCTAGGGATATCGCGCGTCGGCACCTCGGACTGCCCGAATCAGCGCATCGAGGGTTGACTCCTCGAGACCGCGGCTGGGAATTTCGCGTGTCGACACCTGGGACTGCGCGGAGAAGCGCATCGAGGGTCGACTCCTCGAACCCACGGTTAGGCATTTCGCGCGTTGGCACCTCGGACTGCGCGAATAAGCACATCGAGGGTTGACTCCTCGAGTCCGCGGCTAGGCATTTCGCGCGTCGGCACCTCGGAGTGCGCGAATAAGCGCATCGAGGGTTGACTCCTCGAGCCTGCGGCTACACAATTCGCGCGTCGGCACCTAGGACTGCGCGAGTACGCGCATCGAGGTTGACTCCTCGAGCCCGCAGCTAGGCATATCGCGCGTCGGCACCTCGGACTGCGCGAAAAAGCGCATCAAGGGTTGACTCCTCGAGCCCGCGGCTAGGAACTTCACGTGTCGGCACCTCGGACTGCGCGTATAAGCGCATCGAGGGTTGACTCCTCGAGTCCGCGGCGAGGCAATTCGCGCGTCGGCACTTCCGCTTGCGCGAATAAGTCCATCGAAGGTTGACTCCTCGAGACCGCGGCTAGGCATTTAGCGCGTCGGCACCTCGGACTGCGCGAATAAGCGCATCGAGGGTCTTCTCCTCGAGCCCGCGGCTAGGAATTTCGCGTGTCGACACCTCGGACTGCGAAAATCAGCGCATGGATGGTTGACTCCTCGAGCCCGCGGCTAAGCATTTCGCGCGTAGGCACCTCGGACTGCACGAATAAGCGCATCGAGGGTCGACTCCTCGAGCCCGCGGCTAGGGATATCGCGCGTCGGCACCTCGGACTGCGCGAATAAGCGCATCGAGGGTTGACTCCTCGAGCCCGCGGCTAGACACTTCGCGAGCGGCACCTCGGACTACGCGAATAAGCGCATCCTGGGTGGACTCCTCGAGCCCGCGGCTGGTCATTTCGCGCGTCGGCACCTCGGACTGCGCGAAGAAGCGCATCCAGGGTGGACTCCTCGAGCCAGCGGCTGGTCATTTCGCGCGTCGGCACCTCGGACTGCGCGAATAAGCTCATCGAGGGTCGACTCCTCGAGCCCGCGGCGAGGCATTTCGCGCGTCGAAACCACGGACTGCGCGTATAAGCGCATCGAGGGTCGACTCCTCGAGCCAGCGTCTAGGCATTTCGCGCGTCGGCACCTCCGACTGCGTGAATAAGCGCTTCGAGTGTCGACTCCTCGTGCCCGCGGCTAGGGATATCGCGCGTCGGCACCTCGGACTGCCCGAATCAGCGCATCGAGGGTGGACTTCTCGAGCCCGCGGCTGGTCATTTCGCGCGTCGGCACCTCGGACTGCGCGAATAAGCTCATCCAGGGTCGACTCCTCGGGACCGCGGCTACGAATTTCGCGCGTCGACACCTCGGACTGCGCGAATCAGCGCATCGAGGGTCGACTCGTCGAGGCCACGGCTACGAATTTCGCGCGTGGGCACCTCGGACTGCGCGAATAAGCGCATCGAGAGTCGACTCCTCGAGCCCGCGGCTAGGAATTTCACGTATCGACACCTCGGACTGCCCGAATCAGCGCATCGAGGGTTGACTCCTCGAGCCCGCGGCTAGGCATTTCGCGCGTCGGCACCTCGGACTGCGCGAATAAGCGCATCGAGGGTCGACTCCTCGAGCCCGCGGCTAGGCATTTCGCGCGTGGGCACCACGGACTGCGCAAATAAGCGTATCGAGGGTCGACTCCTCGAGCCCGCGGCTAGGAATTTCGCGTGTCGATACCTCGGACTTCGCGAACAAGCGCGCGGTGTGTCGACTCCTCGAGACGGCGGCTAGCGATTTCGCGTATCGAAGCCTGGGACTGCGCGTATAAGCGCATCGAGGGTCGACTCCTCGAGCCCGCGGTTAGCCATTTCGCGCGTTGGCACCTCGGACTGCGCGAATAAATCCATCGAAGACTGACTCCTCGAGCCCGCCGCTATGCATTTCGCGCGTGGGCACCTCGGACTGCGCGAATAAGCGCATCGAGTGTCAACTTCTCGAGCCCGCGGCTAGGAATTTCGCGTGTCGATACCTTGGACTGCGCGAAAAAGCGCGTGGTGTGTCGACTCCTCGAGACGGCGGCTAGCTATTTCACGTATCGACACCTGGGACTGCGCGAATAAGCGCATCGAGGGTCGACTCCTCGAGCCCGCGGTTAGGCATTTCGCGCGTTGGCACCTCGGACTGCGCGAATAAGTGCATCGACGGTTGACTCCTCGAGCCCGCGGCTAGGCATTTCGCGCGTCGGCACCTCGGACTGCGCGAATAAGCGCATCGAGGGTTGACTCCTCGAGCCCGCGGCTACGCAATTCGCGCGTCGGCACCTCGGACTGCGCGAGTATGCGCATCGAGGTTGACTCCTCGAAGCCCGCGGCTAGGCATATCGCGCGTCGGCACCTCGGACTGCGCGAATAAGCGCATCGAGGGTAGACTCCTCGAGCCCGCGGCTAGGAACTTCACGTGTCGGCAACTCGCACTGCGCGAATCAGCGCATCGAGGGTTGACTCCTCGAGCCCGCGGCTAGGCATTTCGCGCGTAGGCACCTCAGACTGCGCGAATAAGCGTTTCGAGGGTCGACTCCTCGAGCCCGCGGATAGGGATATCGCGCGTCGGCACCTCGGACTGCCCGAATCAGCGCATCGAGGGTTGACTCCTCGAGCCCGCGACTAGGCATTTCGCGCGTCGGCACCTCGGACGGCGCGAATAAGCGCATCGAGGGTTGACTCCTCGAGCCTGCGGCTACACAATTCGCGCGTCGGCACCTAGGACTGCGCGAGTACGCGCATCGAGGTTGACTCCTCGAGCCCGCAGCTAGGCATATCGCGCGTCGGCACCTCGGACTGCGCGAACGAGCGCATCAAGGGTTGACTCCTCGAGCCCGCGGCTAGGAACTTCACGTGTCGGCACCTCGGACTGCGCGAATAAGCGCATCGAGGGTTGACTCCTCGAGCCCGCGGCGAGGCAATTCGCGCGTCGGCACTTCGGCTTGCACGAATAAGTCCATCGAAGGTTGACTCCTCGAGCCCGCGGCTAGGCATTTCGCGCGTAGGCACCTCGGACTGCGCGAATAAGCGCTTCGAGGGTTGACTCCTCGAGCCCGCGGCTAGGCATTTCGCGCGTCGGTACCTCGGACTGCGCGAATAACCGCATCGAGGGTCGACTTTTCGAGCCCGTGGCTAGGAATTTCGCGTGTCGATACCTCGGACTGTGCGAACTAGCACGTGGTGTGTCGACTCCTCGAGACCGCGGCCGGGAATTTCGCGTGTCGACACCTGGGACTGCGCGGAGAAGCGCATCGAGGGTCGACTCCTCGAACCCGCAGTTAGGCATTTCGCGTGTCGATACCTTGGACTGCGCGAAAAAGCGCGTGGTGTGTCGACTCCTCGAGACCGCGGCTAGGAATTTCGCGTGTCGACACCTGGGACTGCGCGGAGAAGCGCATCGAGGGTCGACTCCTCGAACCCGCGGTTAGGCATTTCGCGCGTTGGCACCTCGGACTGCGCGAATAAGCACATCCAGGGTTGACTCCTCGAGCCGGCGGCTAGGCATTTCGCGCGTCGGCACCTCGGACTGCGCGAATAAGCGCATCGAGGGTTGACTCCTCGAGCCTGCGGCTACACAATTCGCGCGTCGGCACGTAGGACTGCGCGAGTACGCGCATCGAGGTTGACTCCTCGAGCCCGCAGCTAGGAACTTCACGTGTCGGCACCTCGGACTGCGCGAATAAGCGCATCGAGGGTCGACTCCTCAACCCCGCGGCTAGAAATTTCGCGTGTCGGCACTTCGGCTTGCGCGAACAAGTCCTTCGAAGGTTGACTCATCGAGCCCGCCGCTAGGCATTACGCGCGTCGGCACCTCGGACTGCGCGAATAAGCGCATCGAGGGTCGACTTGTCGAGCCCGCGGCTAGGAATTTCGCGCGTCGGCACCTCGGACTGCGAGAATAAGCTCATCGAGGGTCGACACCTCGAGCCCGCGGAGAGGCATTTCGCGCGTCGAAACCGCGGACTGCGCGTATAAGCGCATCGAGGGTCTACTCCTCGAGCCCGCGTCTAGGCATTTCGCGAGTCGGCACCTGGGACTGCGTGAATAAGCGCTTCGAGTGTCGACAACTCGTGCCCGCGGCTAGGGATATCGCGCGTCGGCAACTCGGACTGCCCGAATCAGCGCATCGAGGGTTGACTCCTCGAGCCCACGGCTTGGCATTTCGCGAGTCGGCACCTCGGACTGCGCGAATAAGCGCATCGAGGGTCGACTCCTCGAGCCCACGGCTAGGCATTTCGCGCGTAGGCACCTCGGAATGCGCGAATAAGCGCTTCGAGGGTTGACTCCTCGAGCCCGCGGCTAGGCATTACGCGCGTCGGTACCTCGGACTGCGCGAATAAGCGCATCGAGGGTCGACTCCTCGAGACCGCGGCTGGGAATTTCGCGTGTCGACACCTGGGACTGCGCGGAGAAGCACATCGAGGGTCGACTCCTCGAACCCGCGGTTAGGCATTTCGCGCGTTGGCACCTCGGACTGCGCGAATAAGCACATCGAGGGTTGACTCCTCGAGTCCGCGGCTAGGCATTTCGCGCGTCGGCACCTCGGACTGCGCGAATAAGCGCATCGAGGGTTGACTCCTCGAGCCTGCGGCTACACAATTCGCGCGTCGGCACCTAGGACTGCGCGAGTACGCGCATCGAGGTTGACTCCTCGAGCCCGCAGCTAGGCATATCGCGCGTCGGCACCTCGGACTGCGCGAATAAGCGCATCAAGGGTTGACTCCTCGAGCCCGCGGCTAGGAACTTCACGTGTCGGCACCTCGGACTGCGCGAATAAGCGCATCGAGGGTTGACTCCTCGAGCCCGCGGCGAGGCAATTCGCGCGTCGGCACTTCGGCTTGCGCGAATAAGTCCATCGAAGGTTGACTCCTCGAGCCCGCGGCTAGGCATTTCGCGCGTAGGCACCTCGGACTGCGCGAATAAGCGCTTCGAGGATTGACTCCTCGAGCCCGCGGCTAGGCATTTCGCGCGTCGGTACCTCGGACTGCGCGAATAAGCGCATCGAGGGTCGACTCCTCGAGCCCGTGGCTAGGAATTTCGCGTGTCGATACCTCGGACTGTGCGAACTAGCACGTGGTGTGTCGACTCCTCGAGACCGCGGCCGGGAATTTCGCGTGTCGACACCTGGGACTGCGCGGAGAAGCGCATCGAGGGTCGACTCCTCGAACCCGCGGGTAGGCATTTCGCGCGTTGGCACCTCGGACTGCGCGAATAAGCGCATCGAGGGTTGACTCCTCGAGCCTGCGGCTACACAATTCGCGCGTCGGCACCTAGGACTGCGCGAGTACGCGCATCGAGGTTGACTCCTCGAGCCCGCAGCTAGGCATATCGCGCGTCGGCACCTCGGACTGCGCGAATTAGCGCATCAAGGGTTGACTCCTCGAGCCCGCGGCTAGGAACTTCACGTGTCGGCACCTCAGACTGCGCCAATAAGCGCATCGAGGGTCGACTCCTCGAGCCCGCGGTAGGCATTTCGCGCGTTGGCACCTCGGACTGCGCGAATAAGTGCATCGACGGTTGACTCCTCGAGCCCGCGGCTAGGCATTTCGCGCGTCGGCACCTCGGACTGCGCGAATAAGCGCATCGAGGGTTGACTCCTCGAGCCCGCGGCTACGCAATTCGCGCGTCGGCACCTCGGACTGCGCGAGTATGCGCATCGAGGTTGACTCCTCGAAGCCCGCGGCTAGGCATATCGCGCGTCGGCACCTCGGACTGCGCGAATAAGCGCATCGAGGGTAGACTCCTCGAGCCCGCGGCTAGGAGCTTCACGTGTCGGCAACTCGCACTGCGCGAATCAGCGCATCGAGGGTTGACTCCTCGAGCCCGCGGCTAGGCATTTCGCGCGTAGGCACCTCAGACTGCGTGAATAAGCGTTTCGAGGGTCGACTCCTCGAGCCCGCGGATAGGGATATCGCGCGTCGGCACCTCGGACTGCCCGAATCAGCGCATCGAGGGTTGACTCCTCGAGCCCGCGACTAGGCATTTCGCGCGTCGGCACCTCGGACGGCGCGAATAAGCGCATCGAGGGTTGACTCCTCGAGCCTGCGGCTACACAATTCGCGCGTCGGCACCTAGGACTGCGCGAGTACGCGCATCGAGGTTGACTCCTCGAGCCCGCAGCTAGGCATATCGCGCGTCGGCACCTCGGACTGCGCGAACGAGCGCATCAAGGGTTGACTCCTCGAGCCCGCGGCTAGGAACTTCACGTGTCGGCACCTCGGACTGCGCGAATAAGCGCATCGAGGGTTGACTCCTCGAGCCCGCGGCGAGGCAATTCGCGCGTCGGCACTTCGGCTTGCACGAATAAGTCCATCGAAGGTTGACTCCTCGAGCCCGCGGCTAGGCATTTCGCGCGTCGGCACCTCGGACTGCGCGAATAAGCGCTTCGAGGGTTGACTCCTCGAGCCCGCGGCTAGGCATTTCGCGCGTCGGTACCTCGGACTGCGCGAATAACCGCATCGAGGGTCGACTTTTCGAGCCCGTGGCTAGGAATTTCGCGTGTCGATACCTCGGACTGTGCGAACTAGCACGTGGTGTGTCGACTCCTCGAGACCGCGGCCGGGAATTTCGCGTGTCGACACCTGGGACTGCGCGGAGAAGCACATCGAGGGTCGACTCCTCGAACCCGCAGTTAGGCATTTCGCGTGTCGATACCTTGGACTGCGCGAAAAAGCGCGTGGTGTGTCGACTCCTCGCGACCGCGGCTAGGAATTTCGCGTGTCGACACCTGGGACTGCGCGGAGAAGCGCATCGAGGGTCGACTCCTCGAAACCGCGGTTAGGCATTTCGCGCGTTGGCACCTCGGACTGCGCGAATAAGCACATCCAGGGTTGACTCCTCGAGCCGGCGGCTAGGCATTTCGCGCGTCGGCACCTCGGACTGCGCGAATAAGCGCATCGAGGGTTGACTCCTCGAGCCTGCGGCTACACAATTCGCGCGTCGGCACGTAGGACTGCGCGAGTACGCGCATCGAGGTTGACTCCTCGAGCCCGCAGCTAGGAACTTCACGTGTCGGCACCTCGGACTGCGCGAATAAGCGCATCGAGGGTCGACTCCTCAACCCCGCGGCTAGAAATTTCGCGTGTCGATACCTTGGATAGCGCGAAAAAGCGCGTGGTGTGTCGACTCCTCGAGACGGCGGCTAGGAATTTCACGTATCGACACCTGGGACTGCGCGAATAAGCGCATCGACGGTTGACTCCTCGAGCCCGCGGCTAGGCATTTCGCGCGTCGGCACTTCGGACTGCGCGAATAAGCGCATCGAGTGTTGACTCCCCGAGCCAGCGGCTAGGAACTTCACGTGTCGGCAACTGGCACTGCGCGAATACGCGCATCGAGGGTTGACTCCTCGAGCCCGCGGCGAGGCATTTCGCGCGTCGGCACTTCGGCTTGCGCGAACAAGTCCTTCGAAGGTTGACTCATCGAGCCCGCCGCTAGGCATTGCGCGCGTCGGCACCTCGGACTGCGCGAATAAGCGCATCGAGGGTCGACTTCTCGAGCCCGCGGCTAGGAATTTCGCGCGTCGGCACCTCGGACTGCGCGAATAAGCTCATCGAGGGTCGACACCTCGAGCCCGCGGAGAGGCATTTCGCGCGTCGAAACCGCGGACTGCGCGTATAAGCGCATCGAGGGTCTACTCCTCGAGCCCGCGTCTAGGCATTTCGCGAGTCGGCACCTGGGACTGCGTGAATAAGCGCTTCGAGTGTCGACAACTCGTGCCCGCGGCTAGGGATATCGCGCGTCGGCAACTCGGACTGCCCGAATCAGCGCATCGAGGGTTGACTCCTCGAGCCCACGGCTTGGCATTTCGCGAGTCGGCACCTCGGACTGCGCGAATAAGCGCATCGAGGGTCGACTCCTCGAGCCCACGGCTAGGCATTTCGCGCGTAGGCACCTCGGAATGCGCGAATAAGCGCTTCGAGGGTTGACTCCTCGAGCCCGCGGCTAGGCATTACGCGCGTCGGTACCTCGGACTGCGCGAATAAGCGCATCGAGGGTCGACTCCTCGAGACCGCGGCTGGGAATTTCGCGTGTCGACACCTGGGACTGCGCGGAGAAGCACATCGAGGGTCGACTCCTCGAACCCGCGGTTAGGCATTTCGCGCGTTGGCACCTCGGACTGCGCGAATAAGCACATCGAGGGTTGACTCCTCGAGTCCGCGGCTAGGCATTTCGCGCGTCGGCACCTCGGACTGCGCGAATAAGCGCATCGAGGGTTGACTCCTCGAGCCTGCGGCTACACAATTCGCGCGTCGGCACCTAGGACTGCGCGAGTACGCGCATCGAGGTTGACTCCTCGAGCCCGCAGCTAGGCATATCGCGCGTCGGCACCTCGGACTGCGCGAATAAGCGCATCAAGGGTTGACTCCTCGAGTCCGCGGCTAGGAACTTCACGTGTCGGCACCTCTGACTGCGCGAATAAGCGCATCGAGGGTTGACTCCTCGAGCCCGCGGCGAGGCAATTCGCGCGTCGGCACTTCGGCTTGCGCGAATAAGTCCATCGAAGGTTGACTCCTCGAGCCCGCGGCTAGGCATTTCGCGCGTAGGCACCTCGGACTGCGCGAATAAGCGCTTCGAGGATTGACTCCTCGAGCCCGCGGCTAGGCATTTCGCGCGTCGGTACCTCGGACTGCGCGAATAAGCGCATCGAGGGTCGACTCCTCGAGCCCGTGGCTAGGAATTTCGCGTGTCGATACCTCGGACTGTGCGAACTAGCACGTGGTGTGTCGACTCCTCGAGACCGCGGCCGGGAATTTCGCAGTCGACACCTGGGACTGCGCGGAGAAGCGCATCGAGGGTCGACTCCTCGAACCCGCGGGTAGGCATTTCGCGCGTTGGCACCTCGGACTGCGCGAATAAGCGCATCGAGGGTTGACTCCTCGAGCCTGCGGCTACACAATTCGCGCGTCGGCACCTAGGACTGCGCGAGTACGCGCATCGAGGTTGACTCCTCGAGCCCGCAGCTAGGCATATCGCGCGTCGGCACCTCGGACTGCGCGAATTAGCGCATCAAGGGTTGACTCCTCGAGCCCGCGGCTAGGAACTTCACGTGTCGGCACCTCAGACTGCGCGAATAAGCGCATCGAGGGTTGACTCCTCGAGCCCGCGGCGAGGCAATTCGCGCGTCAGCACTTCGGCTTGCGCGAATAAGGCCATCGAAGGTTGACTCCTCGAGCCCGCGGCTAGGCATTTAGCGCGTCGGCACCTCGGACTGCGCGAATAAGCGCATCGAGGGTCGACTCCTCGAGCCCGCGTCTAGGAATTTCGCGTGTCGACACCTCGGACTGCGAAAATCAGCGCATGGAGGGTTGACTCCTCGAGCCCGCGGCTAAGCATTTCGCGCGTAGGCACCTCGGACTGCGCGAATAAGCGCATCGAGGGTCGACTCCTCGAGCCCGTGGCTTGGAATTTCGCGTGTCGATACCTTGGACTGCGCGAAAAAGCGCGTGGTGTGTCGACTCCTCGAGACCGCGGCTAGGAATTTCGCGTGTCGACACCTGGGACTGCGCGAAGAAGTGCATCGAGGGTCGACTCCTCGAACCCGCGGTTAGGCATTTCGCGCGTTGGCACCTCGGACTGCGCGAATAAGCACATCCAGGGTTGACTCATCGAGCCGGCGGCTAGGCATTTCGCGCGTCGGCACCTCGGACTGCGCGAATAAGCGCATCGAGGGTTGACTCCTCGAACCTGCGGCTACACAATTCGCGCGTCGGCACCTAGGACTGCGCGAGTACGCGCATCGAGGTTGACTCCTCGAGCCCGCAGCTAGGCATATCGCGCGTCGGCACCTCGGACTGCGCGAATAAGCGCATCAAGGGTTGACTCCTCGAGCCCGCGGCTAGGAACTTCACGTGTCGGCACCTCGGACTGCGCGAATAAGCGCATCGAGGGTTGACTCCTCGAGCCCGCGGCTAAGCATTTCGCGCGTAGGCACCTCGGACTGCGCGAATAAGCGCATCGAGGGTCGACTCCTCGAGCCCGTGGCTAGGAATTTAGCGTGTCGATACCTCGGACTGTGCGAATAAGCGCATCAAGGGTTGACACCTCGAGCCCACGGCTAGGAACTTCACGTGTCGGCACCTCGGACTGCGCGAATAAGCGCATCGAGGGTTGACTCCTCGAGCCCGCGGCGAGGCAATTCGCGCGTCGGCACTTCGGCTTGCGCGAATAAGTCCATCGAAGGTTGACTCCTCGAGCCCGCGGCTAGGCATTTAGCGCGTCGGCACCTCGGACTGCGCGAATAAGCGCATCGAGGGTCGACTCCTCGAGCCCGCGGCTAGGAATTTCGCGTGTCGACACCTCGGACTGCGAAAATCAGCGCATCGAGGGTTGACTCCTCGAGCCCGCGGCTAAGCATTTCGCGCGTAGGCACCTCGGACTGCGCGCGTAAGCGCATCGAGGGTCGACACCTCGAGCCCGCGGCTAGGCATTTCGCGCGTAGGAACCTCGGACTGCACGAATAAGCGCATCGAGGGTTGACTCCTCGAGCCCGAGGCTAGGAATTTCGCGTGTCGACACCTGGGACTGCGCGAACAAGCGGGTCGAGTGTCGACTCCTCGAGCCCGCGGCTAGGGATATCGCGCGTCGGCACCTCGGACTGCGCGAATAAGCGCATCGAGGGTTGACTCCTCGAGCCCGCGGCTAGACACTTCGCGAGCGGCACCTCGGACTACGCGAATAAGCGCATCCTGGGTGGACTCCTCGAACCCGCGGCTGGTCATTTCGCGCGTCGGCAACTCGGACTGCGCGAATAAGCGCATCCAGGGTGGACTCCTCGACCCCGCGGCTGGTCATTTCGCGCGTCGGCACCTCGGACTGCGCGAATAAGCTCATCGAGGGTCGACTCCTCGAGCCCGCGGCGAGGCATTTCGCGCGTCGAAACCACGGACTGCGCGTATAAGCGCATCGAGGGCCGACTCCTCGAGCCAGCGTCTAGGCATTTCGCGCGTCGGCACCTCCGATTGCGTGAATAAGCGCATCGAGGGTCGACTCCTCGAGCCCGCGACTAGGCATTTCGCGCGTCGGCACCTCGGACTACGCGAATAAGCGCATCCTGGGTGGACTCCTCGATCCCGCGGCTGGTCATTTCGCGCGTCGGCACCTCAGACTGCGCGAATAAGCGCATCGAGGGTCGACTCGTCGAGGCCGCGGCTACGAATGTCGCGCGTCGGCACCTCGGACTGCGCGAATAAGCGCATCGAGAGTCGACTCCTCGAGCCTGCGGCTAGGAATTTCGCGTATCGACACCTCGGACTGCCCGAATCAGCGCATCGAGGGTTGACTCCTCGAGCCCGCGGCTAGGCATATCGCGCGTAGGCACCTCGGACTGCGCGAATAAGCGTATCGAGGGTCGACTCCTCGAGCCCGCGGCTAGGAATTTCGCGTGTCGATACCTCGGAATGCGCGAACGAGCGCGTGGTGTGTCGACTCCTCGAGACGGCGGCTAGGAATTTCGCGTATCGAAGCCTGGGACTGCGCGTATAAGCGCATCGAGGGTCGACTCCTCTAGCCCGCGGTTAGGTATTTCGCGCGTTGGCACCTCGGACTGCGCGAATAAGTCCATCGAAGGCTGACTCCTCGAGCCCGCCGCTAGGCATTTCGCGCGTGGGCACCTCGGACTGCGCGAATAAGCGCATCGAGGGTCAAATTCTCGAACCCGCGGCTAGGAATTTCGCGTGTCGATACCTTGGACTGCGCGAAAAAGCGCGTGGTGTGTCGACTCCTCGAGACGGCGGCTAGGAATTTCACGTATCGACACCTGGGACAGCGCGAATAAGCGCATCGAGGGTCGACTCCTCGAGCCCGCGGTTACGCATTTCGCGCGTTGGCACCTCGGACTGCGCGAATAAGCGCATCGACGGTTGTCTCCACGAGCCCGCGGCTAGGAATTTCGCGTGTCGACACCTCGGACTGCGAAAATCAGCGCATCGAGGGTTGACTCCTCGAGCCCGCGGCTAAGCATTTCGCGCGTAGGCACCTCGGACTGCGCGCATAAGCGCATCGAGGGTCGACACCTCGAGCCCGCGGCTAGGCATTTCGCGCGTAGGAACCTCGGACTGCACGAATAAGCGCATCGAGGGTTGACTCCTCGAGCCCGAGGCTAGGAATTTCGCGTGTCGACACCTGGGACTGCGCGAACAAGCGGGTCGAGTGTCGACTCCTCGAGCCCGCGGCTAGGGATATCGCGCGTCGGCACCTCGGACTGCGCGAATAAGCGCATCGAGGGTTGACTCCTCGAGCCCGCGGCTAGACACTTCGCGAGCGGCACCTCGGACTAAGCGAATAAGCGCATCCTGGGTGGACTCCTCGAACCCGCGGCTGGTCATTTCGCGCGTCGGCAACTCGGACTGCGCGAATAAGCGCATCCAGGGTGGACTCCTCGACCCCGCGGCTGGTCATTTCGCGCGTCGGCACCTCGGACTGCGCGAATAAGCTCATCGAGGGTCGACTCCTCGAGCCCGCGGCGAGGCATTTCGCGCGTCGAAACCACGGACTGCGCGTATAAGCGCATCGAGGGCCGACTCCTCGAGCCAGCGTCTAGGCATTTCGCGCGTCGGCACCTCCGATTGCGTGAATAAGCGCATCGAGGGTCGACTCCTCGAGCCCGCGACTAGGCATTTCGCGCGTCGGCACCTCGGACTACGCGAATAAGCGCATCCTGTGTGGACTCCTCGAGCCCGCGGCTGGTCATTTCGCGCGTCGGCACCTCAGACTGCGCGAATAAGCGCATCGAGGGTTGACTCGTCGAGGCCGCGGCTACGAATGTCGCGCGTCGGCACCTCGGACTGCGCGAATAAGCGCATCGAGAGTCGACTCCTCGAGCCTGCGGCTAGGAATTTCGCGTATCGACACCTCGGACTGCCCGAATCAGCGCATCGAGGGTTGACTCCTCGAGCCCGCGGCTAGGCATATCGCGCGTCGGCACCTCGGCCTGCGCGAATAAGCGCATCGAGGGTCGACTCCTCGAGCCCGCGGCTAGGCATTTTGCGCGTAGGCACCTCGGACTGCGCGAATTAGCGTATCGAGGGTCGACTCCTCGAGCCCGCGGCTAGGAATTTCGCGTGTCGATACCTCGGAATGCGCCAACGAGCGCGTGGTGTGTCGACTCCTCGAGACGGCGGCTAGGAATTTCGCGTATCGAAGCCTGGGACTGCGCGTATAAGCGCATCGAGGGTCGACTCCTCGAGCCCGCGGTTAGGTATTTCGCGCGTTGGCACCTCGGACTGCGCGAATAAGTCCATCGAAGGCTGACTCCTCGAGCCCGCCGCTAGGCATTTCGCGCGTGGGCACCTAGGACTGCGCGAATAAGCGCATCGAGGGTCAAATTCTCGAACCCGCGGCTAGGAATTTCGCGTGTCGATACCTTGGACTGCGCGAAAAAGCGCGTGGTGTGTCGACTCCTCGAGACGGCGGCTAGGAATTTCACGTATCGACACCTGGGACAGCGCGAATAAGCGCATCGAGGGTCGACTCCTCGAGCCCGCGGTTAGGCATTTCGCGCGTTGGCACCTCGGACTGCGCGAATAAGCGCATCGACGGTTGTCTCCACGAGCCCGCGGCTAGGCATATCGCGCGTCGGCACCTCGGACTGCGCGAATAAGCGCATCGAGAGTAGACTCCTCGAGCCCGCGGCTAGGAACTTCACGTGTCGGCAACTCGCACTGCGCGAATCAGCGCATCGAGGGTTGACTCCTCGAGCCCGCCGATAGGGATATCGCGCGTCGGCATCTCGGACTGCCCGAATCAGCGCATCGAGGGTTGGCTCCTCGCGCCCGCGGCTAGGCATTTGGCGAGTAGGCACCTCGGACTGCGCGAATAAGCGTATCGAGGGTCGACTCCTCGACCCCGCGGCTAGGAATTTCGCGTGTCGATACCTTGGACTGCGCGAAAAAGCGCGTGGTGTGTCGACTCCTCGAGACGGCGGCTAGGAATTTCACGTATCGACACCTGGGACTGCGCGAATAAGCGCATCGAGGGTCGACTCCTCGAGCCCGCGGTTAGGCATTTCGCGTGTCGGCAACTCGCACTGCGCGAATAAGCGCATCGAGGGTTGACTCCTCGAGCCCGCGGCGAGGCATTTCGCGCGTCGGCACTTCGGCTTGCGCGAATAAGTCCTTCGAATGTTGTCTCCTCGAGCCCGCCGCTAGGCATTTCGCGCGTCGGCACCTCGGAGTGCGCGAATAAGCGCATCGAGGGTCGACTTCTCGAGCCCGCGGCTAGGAATTTCGCGGGTCGGCACCTCGGACTGCGCGAATAAGCTCATCGAGGGTCGACACCTCGAGCCCGCGGAGAGGCATTTCGCGCGTCGAAATCACGGACTGCGCGTATAAGCGCATCGAGGGTCGACTCCTCGAGCCCGCGTCTAGGCATTTCGCGAGTCGGCACCTCCGACTGCGTGAATAAGCGCTTCGAGTGACGACAACTCGTGCCCGCGTCTAGGGATATCGCGCGTCGGCACCTCGGACTGCGCGAATAAGCGCATCGAGGGTCGACTCCTCGAGCCCGCAGCTAGGCATTTCGCGCGTAGGCACCTCGGACTGCGCGAATAAGCGCTTCGAGGGTTGACTCCTCGAGCCCGCGGCTAGGCATTTCGCGCGTCGGTACCTCGGACTGCGCGAATAAGCGCATCGAGGGTCGACTCCTCGAGCCCGTGGCTAGGAATTTCGCGTGTCGATACCTCGGACTGTGCGAACTAGCACGTGGCGTGTCGACTCCTCGAGACCGCGGCTGGGAATTTCGCGTATCGACACCTGGGACTGCGCGGAGAAGCGGATCGAGGGTCGACTCCTCGAACCCGCGGCGAGGCAATTCGCGCGTCGGCACTTCGGCTTGCGCGAATAAGTCCATCGAAGGTTGACTCCTCGAGCCCGCGGCTAGGCATTTAGCGCGTCGGCACCTCGGACTGCGCGAATAAGCGCATCGAGGGTCGACTCCTCGAGCCCGCCGCTAGGAATTTCGCGCGTCGGCACCTCGGACTGCGCGAATAAGCGTATCGAGGGTCGACTCGTCGAGCCCGCGGCTAGGAATTTCGCGTGTTGACACCTCGGACTGCGCTAATAAGCGCATCGAGGGTCGACCCCTCGGGCCCACGGCAAGGCATATCATGCGTCGCCACCTCGGACTGCGCGAATAAGCGCATCGAGGGTCGACTCCTCGAGCCTGCGGCTACGCATATCGAGCGTCGGCACCTCGGACTGCGCGAATCAGCGCATCGACGGTTGACTCCTCGAGCCCGCGGCTAGGCATTTCGCGCGTCGGCCCCTCGGACTTCGCGAATAAGCGCATCGAGGGTCGTCTCCTCGAGCCCGCGGCAAGGAATTTCGCGTGTCGACACCTCGGACTGCGCGAATAAGCGCATCGAGGATCGACTCCTCGAGCCCGCGGCTAGGCATTTCGCGCGTCGGCACCTCGAACTGCGCGAAAAGCGCATCGAGGGTTGACTTCTCGAGCCCGCGGCTAGGCATTTCGCGCGTCGGCACCAGGGACTGTGCGAATAAGCGCATCGAGTGTCGACTCCTCGAGACCGCGGCTAGGCATTTCGCCCGTCGGCACCTGGGACTGTGCGAATAAGCGCATCGCGGGATGATTCCTCGAGGCCGCGGCTACGCTTTTCACGCGTCGGCACCTCGAACTGCGCGAATAAGCGCGTCGAGGGTGGACTTCTCGAGCCCGCGGCTAGGCATTTCGCGCGTCCGCACCAGGGACTGCGCGAATAAGCGCATCGAGGGTCGACTCCTCGAGCCCGCGGCTAGGCATTTCGCCCGTCGGCACCTGGGACTGTGCGAATAAGCGCATCGCGGGATGACTCCTCGAGGCCGCGGCTAGGCTTTTCACGCGTCGGCACCTCGAACTGCGCGAATAAGCGCGTCGAGGGTGGACTTCTCGAGCCCGCGGCTAGGCATTTCGCGCGTCGGCACCAGGGACTGCGCGAATAAGCGCATCGAGTGTCGACTCCTCGACACCGCGGATAGGCATTTCGCGCGTCGGCACCTGGGACTGTGCGAATAAGCGCATCGCGGGTTGACTCCTCGAGCCCGCGGCTAGGCATTTCACGCGTCGGCACCTCCGACTGCGCGAATAAGCGCATCGAGGGTCGACTCCTCGAGCCCGCGGCTAGGCATTTCGCGCGTCGACACCTCGGACTACGCGAATAAGCGCATCGAGGGTCGACTCCTCGAGGCCGCCGCTACGAATGTCGCGCGTCGACACCCCTGACTGCGCGAATAAGTGCATCGAGGGTCGACTCCTCGAGCCCGCGGCTAGGAACTTCGCGCATCGTCACCTCGGACTGCGCGAATAAGCGTATCGAGGGTCGACTCCTCGAGGCCGCGGCTAGGCATTTCGCGCGTCGGCACCTAGGACTGCGCGAATAAGCGCATCGAGGGTCGACTCCTCGAGCCCGCGGCTAGGCATTTCGCGTGTCGACACCTCGGACTGCGCGAATAGGCGCATCGACGGTTGACTCCTCGAGCCCGCGGGTACGAATTTCGCGCGTCGACACCTCGCACTGCGCGAATAAGCGCATCCAGGGTTGACTCCTCGATCCCGCGGCTAGGCATTTCGCGAGCGGCACCTCGGACTGCGCGAATAAGCGCATCGAGGGTCGACTCCTCGAGCCCGCGGCTAGACATTTCGCGCGTCGGCTCCTCGGACTGCGCGAATAAGCGCATCGAGGGTCGACTCCTCCGGCCCGCGGCTAGGAATTTCGTGCCTCGGCACCTCGGACTGCACGAACAAGCGCATCGAGTGTCGACTCCTCGAGCCCGCGACTAGCATTTCGCGCTTCGGCACCTCGGACTGCGCGAATAAGCGCATCGAGGGTCGACTCCTCGAGCCCGCGGCTAGGAATTTCGTGTGTCGACACCTAGGACTGCGCGAATAAGCGCATCGAGGGTCGACTCCTCGAGCCCGCGGCTACGCATTTCGCGCGTCGGCACCTCGAACTGCGCGAATAAGCACATCGTGGGTGGACTCCTCGAGCCCACGGCTAGGAATTTCGCGTGTCGACACCTCGGACTGCGCGAATCAGCGCATCGAGTGTCGACTCCTGGAGCCCGCGGTAGAAATTTCGCGCGTCGACACCTCGCACTGCGCGAATAAGCGCATCCAGGGTTGACTCCTCGAGCCCGCGGCTAGGCATTTCGCGAGAGGCACCTCGGACTGCGCAAATAAGCGCATCGAGGGTCGACTCCTCGAGCCCGCGGCTAGACATTTCGCGCGTCGGCTCCTCTGACTGCGCGAATAAGCGCATCGAGGGTCGACTCCTCGAGCCCGCGGCTAGGCATTTCGCGAGAGGCACCTCAGACTGCGCAAATAAGCGCACCGAGGGTCGACTCCTCGAGCCCGCGTCTAGGCATTTCGCGCGTCGGCCCCTCGGAATTTGCGAATAATCGCATCGAGGGTCGACTCCTCGGGCCCGCGGCTAGGAATTTCGTGTGTAGACACGTCGGACTGCTCGAATAAGCGCATCCGGGGTTGACTCCTCGAGCCTGCGGGTACGAATTTCGCGCGTCGACACCTCGCACTGCGCGAATAAGCGCATCCAGGGTTGACTCCTCGATCCCGCGGCTAGGCATTTCGCGAGCGGCACCTCGGACTGCGCGAATAAGCGCATCGAGGGTCGACTCCTCGAGCCCGCGGCTAGACATTTCGCGCGTCGGCTCCTCGGACTGCGCGAATAAGCGCATCGAGGGTCGACTCCTCCGGCCCGCGGCTAGGAATTTCGTGCGTCGGCACCTCGGACTGCACGAACAAGCGCATCGAGTGTCGACTCCTCGAGCCCGCGACTAGCATTTCGCGCTTCGGCACCTCGGACTGCGCGAATAAGCGCATCGAGGGTCGACTCCTCGAGCCCGCGGCTAGGAATTTCGCGTGTCGACACCTAGGACTGCGCGAATAAGCGCATCGAGGGTCGACTCCTCGAGCCCGCGGCTACGCATTTCGCGCGTCGGCACCTCGAACTGCGCGAATAAGCACATCGTGGGTGGACTCCTCGAGCCCACGGCTAGGAATTTCGCGTGTCGACACCTCGGACTGCGCGAATCAGCGCATCGAGTGTCGACTCCTGGAGCCCGCGGTAGAAATTTCGCGCGTCGACACCTCGCACTGCGCGAATAAGCGCATCCAGGGTTGACTCCTCGAGCCCGCGGCTAGGCATTTCGCGAGAGGCACCTAGGACTGCGCAAATAAGCGCATCGAGGGTCGACTCCTCGAGCCCGCGGCTAGACATTTCGCGCGTCGGCTCCTCTGACTGCGCGAATAAGCGCATCGAGGGTCGACTCCTCGAGCCCGCGGCTAGGCATTTCGCGAGAGGCACCTCGGACTGCGCAAATAAGCGCACCGAGGGTCGACTCCTCGAGCCCGCGTCTAGGCATTTCGCGCGTCGGCCCCTCGGAATTTGCGAATAATCGCATCGAGGGTCGACTCCTCGGGCCCGCGGCTAGGAATTTCGTGTGTAGACACTTCGGACTGCTCGAATAAGCGCATCCGGGGTTGACTCCTCAAGCCCGCGGCTAGGCATTTCGCGTGTCGTCACCTCGGACTGCGCGAATAAGCGCATCGAGGGTCGACTCCTCGAGCCCGCGGTTAGGCAATTCGCGCGTCTGCCCCTCGGACTGCGCGAATAAGCGCATCGAGGATCGACTCCTCTAGCCCGCGGCTAGGAATTTCGCGTGTCGATACCTCGGACTGTGCGAATAAGCGCATCGAGGGTTGACTCCTCGAGCCCGCAGCTAGGCATTTCGCGCGTCGGCACCTCGGACTGCGCGAATAAGCGCATCGAGGGTCGACTCCTCGAGCCCGCGGTTAGGGAATTCGCCCGTTGGCACCTCGGACTGCGGGAATAAGCGCATCGAGGGTCGATTCCTCGAGCCCGCGGCTAGGAATTTCGCGTGTTGACACCTCGGACTGCGCGAATAAGCGTATCGAGGGTCAACTCCTCGAGCCCGCAGCTGGTCATTTCGCGCGTCGGCACCTCGGACTGCGCGAATAAGCGCATCCTGGGTGGACTCCTCGAGCCCGCGGCTGGTCATTTCGCGCGTCGGCACCTCAGACTGCGCGAATAAGCGCATCGAGGGTCGACTCGTCGAGGCCGCGGCTACGAATGTCGCGCGTCGGCACCTCGGCCTGCGCGAATAAGCGCATCGAGGGTCGACTCCTCGAGCCCGCGGCTAGGCATTTTGCGCGTAGGCACCTCGGACTGCGCGAATAAGCGTATCGAGGGTCGACTCCTCGAGCCCGCGGCTAGGAATTTCGCGTGTCGATACGTCGGACTGCGCGAACGAGCGCGTGGTGTGTCGACTCCTCGAGACGGCGGCTAGGAATTTCGCGTATCGAAGCCTGGGACTGCGCGTATAAGCGCATCGAGGGTCGACTCCTCGAGCCCGCGGTTAGGTATTTCGCGCGTTGGCACGTCGGACTGCGCGAATAAGTCCATCGAAGGCTGACTGCTCAAGCCCGCCGCTAGGCATTTCGCGCGTGGGCACCTCGGACTGCGCGAATAAGCGCATCGAGGGTCAAATTCTCGAACCCGCGGCTAGGAATTTCGCGTGTCGATACCTTGGACTGCACGAAAAAGCGCGTGGTGTGTCGACTCCTCGAGACGGCGGCTAGGAATTTCACGTATCAACACCTGGGACAGCGCGAATAAGCGCATCGAGGGTCGACTCCTCGAGCCCGCGGTTAGGCATTTCGCGCGTTGGCACCTCGGACTGCGCGAATAAGCGCATCGACGGTTGACTCCACGAGCCCGCGGCTAGGCATATCGCGCGTCGGCACCTCGGACTGCGCGAATAAGCGCATCGAGGGTAGACTCCTCGAGCCCGCGGCTAGGAACTTCACGTGTCGGCAACTCGCACTGCGCGAATCAGCGCATCGAGGGTTGACTCCTCGAGCCCGCGGCTACGCAATTCGCGCGTCGGCACCTCGGACTGCGCGAATATGCGCATCGAGGTTGACTCCTCGATGCCCGCGGCTAGGCATATCGCGCGTCCGCACCTCGGACTGCGCGAATAAGCGCATCGAGGGTAGACTCCTCGAGCCCGCCGATAGGGATATCGCGCGTCGGCACCTCGGACTGCCCGAATCAGCGCATCGAGGGTTGACTCCTCGCGCCCGCGGCTAGGCATTTCGCGCGTAGGCACCTCGGACTGAGCGAATAGGCGCATCGAGGGTCGACTCCTCGAGCCCGCGGCTAGGCATTTGGCGAGTAGGCACCTCGGACTGCGCGAATAAGCGTATCGAGGGTCGACTCCTCGACCCCGCGGCTAGGAATTTCGCGCGTCGGCACCTCGGACTGCGCGAATAAGCGCATCGAGGGTTGACTCCTCGAGCCCGCGGCTAGGAACTTCGCGTGTCGGCAACTCGCACTGCGCGAATAAGCGCATCGAGGGTTGACTCCTCGAGCCCGCGGCGAGGCATTTCGCGCGTCGGCACTTCGGCTTGCGCGAATAAGTCCTTCGAATATTGACTCCTCGAGCCCGCCGCTAGGCATTTCGCGCGTCGGCACCTCGGAGTGCGCGAATAAGCGCATCGAGGGTCCACTTCTCGAGCCCGCGGCTAGGAATTTCGCGGGTCGGCACCTCGGACTGCGCGAATAAGCTCATCGAGGGTCGACACCTCGAGCCCGCGGAGAGGCATTTCGCGCGTCGAAATCACGGACTGCGCGTATAAGCGCATCGAGGGTCGACTCCTCGAGCCCGCGTCTAGGCATTTCGCGAGTCGGCACCTCCGACTGCGTGAATAAGCGCTTCGAGTGACGACAACTCGTGCCCGCGTCTAGGGATATCGCGCGTCGGCACCTCGGACTGCGCGAATAAGCGCATCGAGGGTCGACTCCTCGAGCCCGCAGCTAGGCATTTCGCGCGTAGGCACCTCGGACTGCGCGAATAAGCGCTTCGAGGGTTGACTCCTCGAGCCCGCGGCTAGGCATTTCGCGCGTCGGTACCTCGGACTGCGCGAATAAGCGCATCGAGTGTCGACTCCTCGAGCCCGTGGCTAGGAATTTCGCGTGTCGATACCTCGGACTGTGCGAACTAGCACGTGGCGTGTCGACTCCTCGAGACCGCGGCTGGGAATTTCGCGTATCGACACCTGGGACTGCGCGGAGAAGCGGATCGAGGGTCGACTCCTCGAACCCGCGGGGAGGCAATTCGCGCGTCGGCACTTCGGCTTGCGCGAATAAGTCCATCGAAGGTTGACTCCTCGAGCCCGCGGCTAGGCATTTAGCGCGTCGGCACCTCGGACTGCGCGAATAAGCGTATCGAGGGTCGACTCGTCGAGCCCGCGGCTAGGAATTTCGCGTGTTGACACCTCGGACTGCGCTAATAAGCGCATCGAGGGTCGACCCCTCGGGCCCACGGCAAGGCATATCATGCGTCGCCACCTCGGACTGCGCGAATAAGCGCATCGAGGGTCGACTCCTCGAGCCCGCGGCTACGCATATCGAGCGTCGGCACCTCGGACTGCGCGAATAAGCGCATCGAAGGTTGACTCCTCGAGCCCGCGGCTACGCATTTCGCGCGTCGGCCCCTCGGACTTCGCGAATGAGCGCATCGAGGGTCGTCTCCTCGAGCCCGCGGCAAGGAATTTCGCGTGTCGACACCTCGGACTGCGCGAATAAGCGCATCGAGGATCGACTCCTCGAGCCCGCGGCTAGGCATTTCGCGCGTCGGCACCTCGAACTGCGCGAATAAGCGCGTCGAGGGTGGACTTCTCGAGCCCGCGGCTAGGCATTTCGCGCGTCGGCACCAGGGACTGCGCGAATAAGCGCATCGAGTGTCGACTCCTCGACACCGCGGATAGGCATTTCGCGCGTCGGCACCTGGGACTGTGCGAATAAGCGCATCGCGGGTTGACTCCTCGAGCCCGCGGCTAGGCATTTCACGCGTCGGCACCTCCGACTGCGCGAATAAGCGCATCGAGGGTCGACACCTCGAGCCCGCGGCTAGGCATTTCGCCCGTCGGCACCTGGGACTGTGCGAATAAGCGCATCGCGGGATGACTCCTCGAGGCCGCGGCTAGGCTTTTCACGCGTCGGCACCTCGAACTGCGCGAATAAGCGCGTCGAGGGTGGACTTCTCGAGCCCGCGGCTAGGCATTTCGCGCGTCGGCACCAGGGACTGCGCGAATAAGCGCATCGAGGGTCGACTCCTCGAGCCCGCGGCTAGGCATTTCGCGCGTCGGCACCTCGGACTGCGCGAATAAGCGCATCGCGGGTTGACTCCTCGAGCCCGCGGCTAGGCATTTCACGCGTCGGCACTTCGGCTTGCGCGAATATGTCCTTCGAAGGTTGACTCCTCGATCCCGTCGCTAGGCATTTCGCGCGTCGTCACCTCGGACTGCGCGAATAAGCGCATCGAGGATCGACTTCTCGAGCCCGCGGATAGGAATTTCGCACGTCGGCACCTCGGACTGCGCGAGTACGCGCATCGAGGTTGACTCCTCGAGCCCGCAGCTAGGCATATCGCGCGTCGGCACCTCGGACTGCGCGAATAAGCGCATCAAGGGTTGACTCCTCGAGCCCGCGGCTAGGAACTTCACGTGTCGGCACCTCGGACTGCGCGAATAAGCGCATCGAGGGTTGACTCCTCGAGCCCGCGGCGAGGCAATTCGCACGTCGGCACTTCGGCTTGCGCGAACGAGCGCGTGGTGTGTCGACTCCTCGAGACGGCGGCTAGGAATTTCGCGTATCGAAGCCTGGGACTGCGCGTATAAGCGCATCGAGGGTCGACTCCTCGAGCCCGCGGTTAGGTATTTCGCGCGTTGGCACCTCGGACTGCGCGAATAAGTCCATCGAAGGCTGACTCCTCGAGCCCGCCGCTAGGCATTTCGCGCGTGGGCACCTCGGACTGCGCGAATAAGCGAATCGAGGGTCAAGTTCTCGAACCCGCGGCTAGGAATTTCGCGTGTTGATACCTTGGACTGCGCGAAAAAGCGCGTGGTGTGTCGACTCCTCGAGACGGCGGCTAGGAATTTCAGGTATCGACACCTGGGACTGCGCGAATAAGCGCATCGAGGGTCGACGCCTCGAGCCCGCGGTTAGGCATTTCGCGCGTTGGCACCTCGGACTGCGCGAATAAGCGCATCGAGGGTCGACTCCTCGAGCCCGTGGCTAGGAATTTCGCGTGTCGATACCTCGGACTGTGCGAACTAGCACGTGGTGTGTCGACTCCTCGAGCCCGCGGCTAGGCATTTCGCGCGTCGACACCAGGGACTGCGCGAATAAGCGCATCAAGTGTCGACTCCTCGAGACCGCGGCTAGGCATTTCGCGCGTCGGCACCTGGGACTGTGCGAATAAGCGCATCTCGCGTTGACTCCTGGAGCCCGCGGCTAGGCATTTCACGCGTCGGCACCTCCGACTGCGCGAATAAGCGTATCGAGGGTCGACTCCTCGAGCCCGCGGCTAGGAATTTGGCGTGTCGACACCTCGGACTGCGCGAATAAGCGCATCGAAGGTTGACTCCTCGATCCCGCAGCTAAGCATTTCGCGCGTCGGCACCTCGGACTGCGCGAATAAGCGCATCGAGGGTCGACTCCTCGAGCCCGCGGCTAGGAACTTCACGTGTCGGCAACTCGCACTGCGCGAATAAGCGCATCGAGGGTCGACTCCTCGAGCCCGCGGCTAGGAATTTCGCGTGTCGACAACTCGGACTGTGAAAATCAGCGCATGGAGGGTTGACTCCTCGAGCCCGCGGCTAAGCATTTCGCGCGTAGGCACCTCGGACTGCGCGAATAAGCGCATCGAGGGTCGACTCCTCGAGCCCGTGGCTAGGAATTTCGCGTGTCGATACCTCGGACTGTGCGAACTAGCACGTGGTGTGTCGACTCCTCGAGACCGCGGCTGGGAATTTCGCGTGTCGACACCTGGGACTGCGCGGAGAAGCGCATCGGGGGTCGACTCCTCGAACCCGCGGTTAGGCATTTCGCGCGTTGGCACCTCGGACTGCGCGAATAAGCACATCGAGGGTTGACTCCTCGAGCCCGCGACTAGGCATTTCGCGCGTCGGCACCTAGGACTGCGCGAGTACGCGCATCGAGGTTGACTCCTCGAGCCCGCAGCTAGGCATATCGCGCGTCGGCACCTCGCACTGCGCGAATAAGCGCATCAAGGGTTGACTCCTCGAGCCGACGGCTAGGAACTTCAAGTGTCGGCACCTCGGACTGCGCGAATAAGCGCATCGAGGGTTGACTCCTCGAGCCCGCGGCGAGGCAATTCGCTCGTCGGCACTTCGGCTTGCGCGAATAAGTCCATCGAAGGTTGACTCCTCGAGCCCGCGGCTAGGCATTTAGCGCGTCGGCACCTCGGACTGCGCGAATAAGCGCATCGAGGGTCGACTCCTCGAGCCCGCGGCTAAGCATTTCGCGCGTAGGCACCTCGGACTGCGCGAATAAGCGCATCGAGGGTCGACTCCTCGAGCCCGCGGCTAGGGATATCGCGCGTCGGCACCTCGGACTGCGCGAATAAGCGCATCGAGGGTTGACTCCTCGAGCCCGCGGCTAGACACTTCGCGAGCGGCACCTCGGACTACACGAATAAGCGCATCCTGGGTGGACTCCTCGAGCCCGCGGCTGGTCATTTCGCGCGTCGGCAACTCGGACTGCGCGAATAAGCGCATCCAGGGTGGACTCCTCGACCCCGCGGCTTATCATTTCGCGCGTCGGCACCTCGGACTGCGCGAATAAGCTCATCGAGGGTCGACTCCTCGAGCCCGCGGTGAGGCATTTCGCACGTCGAAACCACGGACTGCGCGTATAAGCGCATCGAGGGTCGACTCCTCGAGCCAGCGTCTAGGCATTTCGCGCGTCGGCACCTCCGACTGCGTGAATAAGCGCATCGAGGGTCGACTCCTCGAGCCCGCGACTTGGCATTTCGCGCGTCGGCACCTCGGACTGCGCGAATAAGCGCATCGAGGGTCGACTCCTCGAGCCCGCGGCTGGTCATTTCGCGCGCCGGCACCTCAGACTGCGCGAATAAGCGCATCGAGGGTCGACTCGTCGAGGCCGCGGCTACGAATTTCGCGCGTGGGCACCTCGGACTGCGCGAATAAGCGCATCGAGAGTCGACTCCTCGAGCCCGCGGCTAGGAATTTCACGTATCGACACCTCGGACTGCCCGAATCAGCGCATCGAGGGTTGACTGCTCGAGCCCGCGGCTAGGCATTTCGCGCGTCGGCACCTCGGACTGCGCGAATAAGCGCATCGAGGGTCGACTCGTAGAGGCCGCGGCTACGAATTTCGCGCGTGGGCACCTCGGACTGCGCGAATAAGCGCATCGAGAGTCGACTCCTCGAGCCCGCGGCTAGGAATTTCACGTATCGACACCTCGGACTGCCCGAATCAGCGCATCGAGGGTTGACTCCTCGAGCCCGCGGCTAGGCATTTCGCGCGTCGGCACCTCGGACTGCGCGAATAAGCGTATCGAGGGTCGACTCCTCGAGCCCGCAGCTAGGAATTTCGCGTGTCGATACCTCGGACTGCGCGAACAAGCGCGTGGTGTGTCGACTCCTCGAGACGGCGGCTAGCCATTTCGCGTATCGAAGCCTGGGACTGCGCGTATAAGCGCATCGAGGGTCGACTCCTCGAACCCGCGGTTAGGCATTTCGCGCGTTGGCACCTCGGACTGCGCGAATAAATCCATCGAAGGCTGACTCCTCGAGGCCGCCGCTATGCATATCGTCCGTGGGCACCTCGGACTGCGCGAATAAGCGCATCGAGGGTAGACTCCTCGAGCCCGCGGCTAGGAACTTCACGTGTCGGCAACTCGCACTGCGCGAATCAGCGCATCGAGGGTTGACTCCTCGAGCCCGCGGCTAGGCATTTCGCGCGTAGGCACCTCGGACTGCGCGAATAAGCGTTTCGAGGGTCGACTCCTCGAGCCCGCGGATAGGGATATCGCGCGTCGGCACCTCGGACTGCCCGAATCAGCGCATCGAGGGTTGACTCCTCGAGCCCGCGGCTAGGCATTTCGCGCGTCGGCACCTCGGACTGAGCGAATAAGCGTATCGAGGGTCGACTCCTCGACCCCGCGGCTAGAAATTTCGCGTGTCGATTCCTTGGACTGCGCGAAAAAGCGCGTGGTGTGTCGACTCCTCGAGACGGCGGCTAGGAATTTCACGTATCGACACCTGGGACCGCGCGAATAAGCGCATCGACGGTTGACTCCTCGAGCCCGCGGCTAGGCATTTCGCGCGTCGGCACGTCGGACTGCGCGAATTAGCGCATCGAGGGTTGACTCCTCGAGCCCGCGGCTAGGAATTTCACGTGTCGGCAACTGGCACTGCGTGAATAAGCGCATAGAGGGTCGACTCCTCGAGCCCGCGGCTAGGCATTTCGCGCGTTGGCACCTCGGACTGCGCGAATAAGCGCTTCGAGGGTTGACTCCTCGAGCCCGCAGCTAGGAATTTCGCGTGTCGATACCTCGGACTGCGCGAACAAGCGCGTGGTGTGTCGACTCCTCGAGACGGCGGCTAGCCATTTCGCGTATCGAAGCCTGGGACTGCGCGTATAAGCGCATCGAGGGTCGACTCCTCGAACCCGCGGTTAGGCATTTCGCGCGTTGGCACCTCGGACTGCGCGAATAAATCCATCGAAGGCTGACTCCTCGAGGCCGCCGCTATGCATATCGTCCGTGGGCACCTCGGACTGCGCGAATAAGCGCATCGAGGGTAGACTCCTCGAGCACGCGGCTAGGAACTTCACGTGTCGGCAACTCGCACTGCGCGAATCAGCGCATCGAGGGTTGACTCCTCGAGCCCGCGGCTAGGAACTTCACGTGTCGGCACCTCGGACTACGCGAATAAGCGCATCGAGGGTTGACTCCTCGAGCCCGCGGCGAGGCAATTTGCGCGTCGGCACCTTGGACTGCGCGAATAAGCGCATCGAGGGTCGACTCCTCGAGCCCGCGGCTAGGAATTTCGCGTGTCGACACCTCGGACTGATAGAATCAGCGCATCGAGGGTCGACACCTCGAGCCCGCGGCTAGGCATTTCGCGCGTAGGCACCTCGGACTGCACGAATAAGCGCATCGAGGGTTGACTCCGCGAGCCCGAGGCTAGGAATTTCGCGTGTCGACACCTGGGACTGCGCGAACATGCGGGTCGAGTGTCGACTCCTCGAGCCCGCGGCTAGGGATATCGCGCGTCGGCACCTCGGAGTGCGCGAATAAGCGCATCGAGGGTCGACTCCTCGAGCCCGCGGCTGGTCATTTCGCGCGTCGGCACCTCGGACTGCGCGAATGAGCGCATCCATGGTGACTCCTCGAGCCCGCGGCTGGTCATTTCGTGCGTCGGCACCTCGGACTGCGCGAATAAGCTCATCGAGGGTCGACTCCTCGAGCCCGCGGCGAGGCATTTCGCGCGTCGAAACCACGGACTGCGCGTATAAACGCATCGAGGGTCGACTCCTCGAGCCAGCGTCTAGGCATTTCGCGCGTCGGCACCTCCGACTGCGTGAATAAGCGCTTCGAGTGTCGACTCCTCGTGCCCGCGGCTAGGGATATCGCGCGTCGGCACCTTGGACTGCCCGAATCAGCGCATCGAGGGTGGACTCCTCGAGCCCGCAGCTGGTCATTTCGCGCGTCGGCACCTCGGACTGCGCGAATAAGCGCATCGAGGGTTGACTCCTCGAGCCCGCGGCTAGACACTTCGCGGGCAGGACCTCGGACTACGCGAATAAGCGCATCCTGGGTGGACTCCTCGAGCCCGCGGCTGGTCATTTCGCGCGTCGGCACCTCAGACTGCGCGAATAAGCGCATCGAGGGTCGACTCGTCGAGGCCGCGGCTACGAATGTCGCGCGTCGGCACCTCGGACTGCGCGAATAAGCGCATCGAGAGTCGACTCCTCGAGCCCGCGGCTAGGAATTTCGCGTATCGACACCTGGGACAGCGCGAATAAGCGCATTGAGGGTCGACTCCTCGAGCCCGCGGTTAGGTATTTCGCGCGTTGGCACCTCGGACTGCGCGAATAAGTCCATCGAAGGCTGACTCCTCGAGCCCGCCGCTAGGCATTTCGCGCGTGGGCACCTCGGACTGCGCGAATAAGCGCATCGAGGGTCAAATTCTCGAACCCGCGGCTAGGAATTTCGCGCAATGGCACCTCGGACTGCGCGAATAAGCGCATCGACGGTTGACTCCACGAGCCCGTGGCTAGGCATATCGCGCGTCGGCACCTCGGACTGCGCGAATAAGCGCATCGAGGGTAGACTCCTCGAGCCCGCGGCTAGGAACTTCACGTGTCGGCAACTCGCACTGCGCGAATCAGCGCATCGAGGGTTGACTCCTCGAGCCCGCGGCTACGCAATTCGCGCGTCGGCACCTCGGACTGCGCGAATATGCGCATCGAGGTTGACTCCTCGAAGCCCGCGGCTAGGCATATCGCGCGTCGGCACCTCGGACTGCGCGAATAAGCGCATCGAGGGTAGACTCCTCGAGCCCGCGGCTAGGAACTTCACGTGTCGGCAACTCGCACTGCGCGAATCCGCGCATCGAGGGTTGACTCCTCGAGCCCGCCGATAGGGATATCGCGCGTCGGCACTTCGGCTTGCGCGAATAAGTCCATCGAAGGTTGACTCCTCGAGCCCGCGGCTAGGCATTTAGCCCGTCGGCACCTCGGACTGCGCGAATAAGCGCATCGAGGGTCGACTCCTCGAGCCCGCGGCTAGGAATTTCGCGTGTCGACACCTCGGACTGCGAAAATCAGCGCATGGATGGTTGACTCCTCGAGCCCGCGGCTAAGCATTTCGCGCGTAGGCACCTCGGACTGCGCGAATAAGCGCATCGAGGGTCGACACCTCGAGCTCGCGGCTAGGCATTTCGCGCGTAGGCACCTCGGACTGCACGAATAAGCGCATCGAGGGTTGACTCCTCGAGCCCGAGGCTAGGAATTTCGCGTGTCGACACCTATGACTGCGCAAACAAGCGGGTCGAGTGTCGACTCCTCGAGCCCGCGGCTAGGGATATCGGGCGTCGGCACCTCGGACTGCGCGAATAAGCGCATCGAGGGTTGACTCCTCGAGCCCGCGGCTAGACACTTCGCGAGCGGCACCTCGGACTACGCGAATAAGCGCATCCTGGGTGGACTCCTCGACCCCGCGGCTGGTCATTTCGCGCGTCGGCAAGTCGGACTGCGCGAATAAGCGCATCCAGGGTGGACTCCTCGACCCCGCGGCTGGTCATTTCGCGCGTGGGCACCTCGGACTGCGCGAATAAGCTCATCGAGGGTCGACTCCTCGAGCCCGCGGCGAAGCATTTCGCGCGTCGAAACCACGGACTGCGCGTATAAGCGCATCGAGGGTCGACTCCTCGAGCCAGCGTCTAGGCATTTCGCGCGTCGGCACCTCCGACTGCGTGAATATGCGCATCGAGGGTCGACTCCTCGAGCCCGCGACTAGGCATTTCGCGCGTCGGCACCTCGGACTGCGCGAATAAGCGCATCGAGGGTCGACTCCTCGAGCCCGCGGCTGGTCATTTCGCGCGCCGGCACCTCAGACTGCGCGAATAAGCGCATCGAGGGTCGACTCGTCGAGGCCGCGGCTACGAATTTCCCGCGTGGGCACCTCGGACTGCGCGAATAAGCGCATTGAGAGTCCACTCCTCGAGCCCGCGGCTGGGAATTTCACGTATCGACACCTCGGACTGCCCGATTACGCGCATCGAGGGTTGACTCCTCGAGCCCGCGGCTAGGCATTTCGCGCGTCGGCACCTCGGACTGCGCGAATAAGCGCATCGAGGGTCGACTCCTCGAGCCCGCGGCAAGGCATTTCGCGCGTAGGCACCTCGGACTGCGCGAATAAGCGTATCGAGGGTCGACTCCTCGAGCCCGCAGCTAGGAATTTCGCGTGTCGATACCTCGGACTGCGCGAACAAGCGCGTGGTGTGTCGACTCCTCGAGACGGCGGCTAGCAATTTCGCGTATCGAAGCCTGGGACTGCGCGTATAAGCACATCGAGGGTCGACTCCTCGAGCCCGCGGTTAGGCATTTCGCGCGTTGGCACCTCGGACTGCGCGAATAAGCGCATCGAGGGTTGACTCCTCGAGCCCGCGGCTAGGAACTTCACGTGTCGGCAACTGGCACTGCGCGAATAAGCGCATCGAGGGTTGACTCCTCGAGCCCGCGGCGACGCATTTCGCGCGTCGGCACTTCGGCTTGCGCGAACAAGTCCTTCGAAGGTTGACTCATCGAGCCCGCGGCTAGGGATATCGCGCGTCGGCACCTCGGACTGCCCGAATCAGCGCATCGAGGGTTGACTCCTCGAGCCCACGGCTTGGCATTTCGCGAGTCGGCACCTGGGACTGCGCGGAGAAGCGCATCAAGGGTCGACTCCTCGAACCCGCGGTTAGGCATTTCGCGCGTAGGCACCTCGGACTGCGCGAATAAGCGCTTCGAGGGTTGACTCCTCGAGCCCGCGGCTAGGCATTTCGCGCGTCGGTACCTCGGACTGCGCGAATAAGCGCATCGAGGGTCGACTCCTCGAGCCCGTGGCTAGGAATTTCGCGTGTCGATACCTCGGACTGTGCTAACTAGCACGTGGTGTGTCGACTCCTCGAGACCGCGGCTGGGAATTTCGCGTGTCGACACCTGGGACTGCGCGGAGAAGCGCATAGAGGGTCGACTCCTCGAACCCGCGGTTAGGCATTTCGCGCGTTAGCACCTCGGACTGCGCGAATAAGCACATCGAGGGTTGACTCCTCGAGCCCGCGGCTAGGCATTTCGCGCGTCGGCACCTCGGACTGAGAGAATCAGCGCATCGAGGGTCGACTCCTCGAACCCGCGGTTAGGCATTTCGCGCGTTGGCACCTCGGACTGCGCGAATAAGCACATCGAGGGTTGACTCCTCGAGCCCGCGGCTAGGCATTTCGCGCGTCGGCACCTCGGACTCCGCGAATAAGCGCATCGAGGGTTGACTCCTCGAGCCCGCGGCGAGGCAATTCGCGCGTCGGCACCTCGTACTGCGCGAATAAGCGCATCGAGGGTCGACTCCTCGAGCCCGCGGCTAGGAATTTCGCGTGTCGACACCTCGGACTGAGAGAATCAGCGCATCGAGGGTCGACTCCTCGAACCCGCGGTTAGGCATTTCGCGCGTTGGCACCTCGGACTGCGCGAATAAGCACATCGAGGGTTGACTCCTCGAGCCCGCGGCTAGGCATTTCGCGCGTCGGCACCTCGGACTGCGTGAATAAGCGCATCGAGGGTTCACTCCTCGAGCTTGCGGCTACACAATTCGCGCGTCGGCACCTAGGACTGCGCGAGTACGCGCATCGAGGTTGACTCCTCGAGCCCGCGGCTGGTCATTTCGCGCGTCGGCACCTCGGACTGCGCGAATGAGCGCATCCAGCGTGACTCCTCGAGCCCGCGGCTGGTCATTTCGCGCGTCGGCACCTCGGACTGCGCGAATAAGCTCATCGAGGGTCGACTGCTCGAGCCCGCGGCGAGGCATTTCGCGCGTCGAAACCACGGACTGCGCGTATAAACGCATCGAGGGTCGACTCCTCGAGCCAGCGTCTAGGCATTTCGCGCGTCGGCACCTCCGACTGCGTGAATAAGCGCTTCGAGTGTCGACTCCTCGTGCCCGCGGCTAGGGATATCGCGCGTCGGCACCTCGGACTGCCCGAATCAACGCATCGAGGGTGGACTCCTCGAGCCCGCAGCTGGTCATTTCGCGCGTCGGCACCTCGGACTCCGCGAATAAGCGCATCGAGGGTTGACTCCTCGAGCCCGCGGCTAGACACTTCGCGGGCAGAACCTCGGACTACGCGAATAAGCGCATCCTGGGTGGACTGCTCGAGCCCGCGGCTGGTCATTTCGCGCGTCGGCACCTCAGACTGCGCGAATAAGCGCATCGACGGTTGACTCCACGAGCCCGCGGCTAGGAACTTCACGTGTCGGCAACTCGCACTCCGCTAATCAGCGCATCGAGGGTTGACTCCTCGAGCCCGCCGATAGGGATATCGCGCGTCGGCACCTCGGACTGCCCGAATCAGCGCATCGAGGGTTGACTCCTCGCGCCCGCGGCTAGGCATTTCGCGCGTAGGCACCTCGTACTGAGCGAATAGGCGCATCGAGGGTCGACTCCTCGAGCCCGCGGCTAGGCATTTGGCGAGTAGGCACCTCGGACTGCGCGAATAAGCGTATCGAGGGTCGACTCCTCGACCCCGCGGCTAGGAATTTCGCGTGTCGATACCTTGGACTGCGCGAAAAAGCGCGTGGTGTGTCGACTCCTCGAGACGGCGGCTAGGAATTTCGCGTATCGACACCTGGGACTGCGCGAATAAGCGCATCGAGGGTCGACTCCTCGAGCCCGCGGTTAGGCATTTCGCGCGTTTTCACCTCGGACTGCGCGAATAAGCGCATCGACGGTTGACTCCTCGAGCCCGCGGCTAGGCATTTCGCGCGTCGGCACCTCGGACTGCGCGAATAAGCGCATCGAGGGTTGACTCCTCGAGCCTGCGGCTAGGAACTTCGCGTGTCGGCAACTCGCACTGCGCGAATACGCGCATCGAAGGTTGACTCCTCGAGCCCGCGGCGAGGCATTTCGCGCGTCGGCACTTCGGACTGCGCGAATAAGCGTTTCGAGGGTCGACTCCTCGAGCCCGCGGATAGGGATATCGCGCGTCGGCACCTCGGACTGCCCGAATCAGCGCATCGAGGGTTGACTCCTCGAGCCCGCGGCTAGGCATTTCGCGCGTCGGCACCTCGGACTGAGCGAATAAGCGTATCGAGGGTCGACTCCTCGACCCCGCGGCTAGAAATTTCGCGTGTCGATTCCTTGGACTGCGCGAAAAAGCGCGTGGTGTGTCGACTCCTCGAGACGGCGGCTAGGAATTTCACGTATCGACACCTGGGACCGCGCGAATAAGCGCATCGACGGTTGACTCCTCGAGCCCGCGGCTAGGCATTTCGCGCATCGGCACGTCGGACTGCGCGAATTAGCGCATCGAGGGTTGACTCCTCGAGCCCGCGGCTAGGAATTTCACGTGTCGGCAACTGGCACTGCGTGAATAAGCGCATAGAGGGTCGACTCCTCGAGCCCGCGGCTAGGCATTTCGCGCGTTGGCACCTCGGACTGCGCGAATAAGCGCTTCGAGGGTTGACTCCTCGAGCCCGCAGCTAGGAATTTCGCGTGTCGATACCTCGGACTGCGCGAACAAGCGCGTGGTGTGTCGACTCCTCGAGACGGCGGCTAGCCATTTCGCGTATCGAAGCCTGGGACTGCGCGTATAAGCGCATCGAGGGTCGACTCCTCGAACCCGCGGTTAGGCATTTCGCGCGTTGGCACCTCGGACTGCGCGAATAAATCCATCGAAGGCTGACTCCTCGAGGCCGCCGCTATGCATATCGTCCGTGGGCACCTCGGACTGCGCGAATAAGCGCATCGAGGGTAGACTCCTCGAGCCCGCGGCTAGGAACTTCACGTGTCGGCAACTCGCACTGCGCGAATCAGCGCATCGAGGGTTGACTCCTCGAGCCCGCGGCTAGGAACTTCACGTGTCGGCACCTCGGACTACGCGAATAAGCGCAGCGAGGGTTGACTCCTCGAGCCCGCGGCGAGGCAATTTGCGCGTCGGCACCTCGGACTGCGCGAATAAGCGCATCGAGGGTCGACTCCTCGAGCCCGCGGCTAGGAATTTCGCGTGTCGACACCTCGGACTGATAGAATCAGCGCATCGAGGGTCGACACCTCGAGCCCGCGGCTAGGCATTTCGCGCGTAGGCACCTCGGACTGCACGAATAAGCGCATCGAGGGTTGACTCCGCGAGCCCGAGGCGAGGAATTTCGCGTGTCGACACCTGGGACTGCGCGAACATGCGCGTCGAGTGTCGACTCCTCGAGCCCGCGGCTAGGGATATCGCGCGTCGGCACCTCGGAGTGCGCGAATAAGCGCATCGAGGGTCGACTCCTCGAGCCCGCGGCTGGTCATTTCGCGCGTCGGCACCTCGGACTGCGCGAATGAGCGCATCCATGGTGACTCCTCGAGCCCGCGGCTGGTCATTTCGTGCGTCGGCACCTCGGACTGCGCGAATAAGCTCATGGAGGGTCGACTCCTCGAGCCCGCGGCGAGGCATTTCGCGCGTCGAAACCACGGACTGCGCGTATAAACGCATCGAGGGTCGACTCCTCGAGCCAGCGTCTAGGCATTTCGCGCGTCGGCACCTCCGACTGCGTGAATAAGCGCTTCGAGTGTCGACTCCTCGTGCCCGCGGCTAGGGATATCGCGCGTCGGCACCTTGGACTGCCCGAATCAGCGCATCGAGGGTGGACTCCTCGAGCCCGCAGCTGGTCATTTCGCGCGTCGGCACCTCGGACTGCGCGAATAAGCGCATCGAGGGTTGACTCCTCGAGCCCGCGGCTAGACACTTCGCGGGCAGGACCTCGGACTACGCGAATAAGCGCATCCTGGGTGGACTCCTCGAGCCCGCGGCTGGTCATTTCGCGCGTCGGCACCTCAGACTGCGCGAATAAGCGCATCGAGGGTCGACTCGTCGAGGCCGCGGCTACGAATGTCGCGCGTCGGCACCTCGGACTGCGCGAATAAGCGCATCGAGAGTCGACTCCTCGAGCCCGCGGCTAGGAATTTCGCGTATCGACACCTGGGACAGCGCGAATAAGCGCATTGAGGGTCGACTCCTCGAGCCCGCGGTTAGGTATTTCGCGCGTTGGCACCTCGGACTGCGCGAATAAGTCCATCGAAGGCTGACTCCTCGAGCCCGCCGCTAGGCATTTCGCGCGTGGGCACCTCGGACTGCGCGAATAAGCGCATCGAGGGTCAAATTCTCGAACCCGCGGCTAGGAATTTCGCGCAATGGCACCTCGGACTGCGCGAATAAGCGCATCGACGGTTGACTCCACGAGCCCGTGGCTAGGCATATCGCGCGTCGGCACCTCGGACTGCGCGAATAAGCGCATCGAGGGTAGACTCCTCGAGCCCGCGGCTAGGAACTTCACGTGTCGGCAACTCGCACTGCGCGAATCAGCGCATCGAGGGTTGACTCCTCGAGCCCGCGGCTACGCAATTCGCGCGTCGGCACCTCGGACTGCGCGAATATGCGCATCGAGGTTGACTCCTCGAAGCCCGCGGCTAGGCATATCGCGCGTCGGCACCTCGGACTGCGCGAATAAGCGCATCGAGGGTAGACTCCTCGAGCCCGCGGCTAGGAACTTCACGTGTCGGCAACTCGCACTGCGCGAATCCGCGCATCGAGGGTTGACTCCTCGAGCCCGCCGATAGGGATATCGCGCGTCGGCACTTCGGCTTGCGCGAATAAGTCCATCGAAGGTTGACTCCTCGAGCCCGCGGCTAGGCATTTAGCCCGTCGGCACCTCGGACTGCGCGAATAAGCGCATCGAGGGTCGACTCCTCGAGCCCGCGGCTAGGAATTTCGCGTGTCGACACCTCGGACTGCGAAAATCAGCGCATGGAGGGTTGACTCCTCGAGCCCGCGGCTAAGCATTTCGCGCGTAGGCACCTCGGACTGCGCGAATAAGCGCATCGAGGGTCGACACCTCGAGCTCGCGGCTAGGCATTTCGCGCGTAGGCACCTCGGACTGCACGAATAAGCGCATCGAGGGTTGACTCCTCGAGCCCGAGGCTAGGAATTTCGCGTGTCGACACCTATGACTGCGCAAACAAGCGGGTCGAGTGTCGACTCCTCGAGCCCGCGGCTAGGGATATCGGGCGTCGGCACCTCGGACTGCGCGAATAAGCGCATCGAGGGTTGACTCCTCGAGCCCGCGGCTAGACACTTCGCGAGCGGCACCTCGGACTACGCGAATAAGCGCATCCTGGGTGGACTCCTCGACCCCGCGGCTGGTCATTTCGCGCGTCGGCAACTCGGACTGCGCGAATAAGCGCATCCAGGGTGGACTCCTCGACCCCGCGGCTGGTCATTTCGCGCGTGGGCACCTCGGACTGCGCGAATAAGCTCATCGAGGGTCGACTCCTCGAGCCCGCGGCGAAGCATTTCGCGCGTCGAAACCACGGACTGCGCGTATAAGCGCATCGAGGGTCGACTCCTCGAGCCAGCGTCTAGGCATTTCGCGCGTCGGCACCTCCGACTGCGTGAATATGCGCATCGAGGGTCGACTCCTCGAGCCCGCGACTAGGCATTTCGCGCGTCGGCACCTCGGACTGCGCGAATAAGCGCATCGAGGGTCGACTCCTCGAGCCCGCGGCTGGTCATTTCGCGCGCCGGCACCTCAGACTGCGCGAATAAGCGCATCGAGGGTCGACTCGTCGAGGCCGCGGCTACGAATTTCCCGCGTGGGCACCTCGGACTGCGCGAATAAGCGCATCGAGAGTCCACTCCTCGAGCCCGCGGCTGGGAATTTCACGTATCGACACCTCGGACTGCCCGATTACGCGCATCGAGGGTTGACTCCTCGAGCCCGCGGCTAGGCATTTCGCGCGTCGGCACCTCGGACTGCGCGAATAAGCGCATCGAGGGTCGACTCCTCGAGCCCGCGGCAAGGCATTTCGCGTGTAGGCACCTCGGACTGCGCGAATAAGCGTATCGAGGGTCGACTCCTCGAGCCCGCAGCTAGGAATTTCGCGTGTCGATACCTCGGACTGCGCGAACAAGCGCGTGGTGTGTCGACTCCTCGAGACGGCGGCTAGCAATTTCGCGTATCGAAGCGTGGGACTGCGCGTATAAGCACATCGAGGGTCGACTCCTCGAGCCCGCGGTTAGGCATTTCGCGCGTTGGCACCTCGGACTGCGCGAATAAGCGCATCGAGGGTTGACTCCTCGAGCCCGCGGCTAGGAACTTCACGTGTCGGCAACTGGCACTGCGCGAATAAGCGCATCGAGGGTTGACTCCTCGAGCCCGCGGCGACGCATTTCGCGCGTCGGCACTTCGGCTTGCGCGAACAAGTCCTTCGAAGGTTGACTCATCGAGCCCGCGGCTAGGGATATCGCGCTTCGGCACCTCGGACTGCCCGAATCAGCGCATCGAGGGTTGACTCCTCGAGCCCACGGCTTGGCATTTCGCGAGTCGGCACCTGGGACTGCGCGGAGAAGCGCGTCAAGGGTCGACTCCTCGAACCCGCGGTTAGGCATTTCGCGCGTAGGCACCTCGGACTGCGCGAATAAGCGCTTCGAGGGTTGACTCCTCGAGCCCGCGGCTAGGCATTTCGCGCGTCGGTACCTCGGACTGCGCGAATAAGCGCATCGAGGGTCGACTCCTCGAGCCCGTGGCTAGGAATTTCGCGTGTCGATACCTCGGACTGTGCTAACTAGCACGTGGTGTGTCGACTCCTCGAGACCGCGGCTGGGAATTTCGCGTGTCGACACCTGGGACTGCGCGGAGAAGCGCATAGAGGGTCGACTCCTCGAACCCGCGGTTAGGCATTTCGCGCGTTAGCACCTCGGACTGCGCGAATAAGCACATCGAGGGTTGACTCCTCGAGCCCGCGGCTAGGCATTTCGCGCGTCGGCACCTCGGACTGAGAGAATCAGCGCATCGAGGGTCGACTCCTCGAACCCGCGGTTAGGCATTTCGCGCGTTGGCACCTCGGACTGCGCGAATAAGCACATCGAGGGTTGACTCCTCGAGCCCGCGGCTAGGCATTTCGCGCGTCGGCACCTCGGACTCCGCGAATAAGCGCATCGAGGGTTGACTCCTCGAGCCCGCGGCGAGGCAATTCGCGCGTCGGCACCTCGTACTGCGCGAATAAGCGCATCGAGGGTCGACTCCTCGAGCCCGCGGCTAGGAATTTCGCGTGTCGACACCTCGGACTGAGAGAATCAGCGCATCGAGGGTCGACTCCTCGAACCCGCGGTTAGGCATTTCGCGCGTTGGCACCTCGGACTGCGCGAATAAGCACATCGAGGGTTGACTCCTCGAGCCCGCGGCTAGGCATTTCGCGCGTCGGCACTTCGGACTGCGCGAATAAGCGCATCGAGGGTTCACTCCTCGAGCTTGCGGCTACACAATTCGCGCGTCGGCACCTAGGACTGCGCGAGTACGCGCATCGAGGTTGACTCCTCGAGCCCGCGGCTGGTCATTTCGCGCGTCGGCACCTCGGACTGCGCGAATGAGCGCATCCAGCGTGACTCCTCGAGCCCGCGGCTGGTCATTTCGCGCGTCGGCACCTCGGACTGCGCGAATAAGCTCATCGAGGGTCGACTGCTCGAGCCCGCGGCGAGGCATTTCGCGCGTCGAAACCACGGACTGCGCGTATAAACGCATCGAGGGTCGACTCCTCGAGCCAGCGTCTAGGCATTTCGCGCGTCGGCACCTCCGACTGCGTGAATAAGCGCTTCGAGTGTCGACTCCTCGTGCCCGCGGCTAGGGATATCGCGCGTCGGCACCTCGGACTGCCCGAATCAACGCATCGAGGGTGGACTCCTCGAGCCCGCAGCTGGTCATTTCGCGCGTCGGCACCTCGGACTCCGCGAATAAGCGCATCGAGGGTTGACTCCTCGAGCCCGCGGCTAGACACTTCGCGGGCAGGACCTCGGACTACGCGAATAAGCGCATCCTGGGTGGACTGCTCGAGCCCGCGGCTGGTCATTTCGCGCGTCGGCACCTCAGACTGCGCGAATAAGCGCATCGACGGTTGACTCCACGAGCCCGCGGCTAGGAACTTCACGTGTCGGCAACTCGCACTCCGCTAATCAGCGCATCGAGGGTTGACTCCTCGAGCCCGCCGATAGGGATATCGCGCGTCGGCACCTCGGACTGCCCGAATCAGCGCATCGAGGGTTGACTCCTCGCGCCCGCGGCTAGGCATTTCGCGCGTAGGCACCTCGTACTGAGCGAATAGGCGCATCGAGGGTCGACTCCTCGAGCCCGCGGCTAGGCATTTGGCGAGTAGGCACCTCGGACTGCGCGAATAAGCGTATCGAGGGTCGACTCCTCGACCCCGCGGCTAGGAATTTCGCGTGTCGATACCTTGGACTGCGCGAAAAAGCGCGTGGTGTGTCGACTCCTCGAGACGGCGGCTAGGAATTTCGCGTATCGACACCTGGGACTGCGCGAATAAGCGCATCGAGGGTCGACTCCTCGAGCCCGCGGTTAGGCATTTCGCGCGTTTTCACCTCGGACTGCGCGAATAAGCGCATCGACGGTTGACTCCTCGAGCCCGCGGCTAGGCATTTCGCGCGTCGGCACCTCGGACTGCGCGAATAAGCGCATCGAGGGTTGACTCCTCGAGCCTGCGGCTAGGAACTTCGCGTGTCGGCAACTCGCACTGCGCGAATACGCGCATCGAAGGTTGACTCCTCGAGCCCGCGGCGAGGCATTTCGCGCGTCGGCACTTCGGCTTGTGCGAATAAGTCCTTCGAATGTTGACTCCTCGAACCCGCCGCTAGGCATTCCGCGCGTCGGCACCTCGGACTGCGCGAATAAGCGCATCGAGGGTCGACTTCTCGAGCCCGCGGCTAGGAATTTCGCGGGTCGGCACCTCGGACTGCGCGAATAAGCTCATCGAGGGTCGACACCTCGAGCCCGCGGAGAGGCATTTCGCGCGTCAAAATCGCGGACTGCGCGAATAAGTCCATCGAAGGTTGACTCCTCGAGCCCGCGGCTAGGCATTTAGCGCGTCGGCACCTCGGACTGCGCGAATAAGCGCATCGAGGGTCGACTCCTCGAGCCCGCCGCTAGGAATTTCGCGCGTCGGCACCTCGGACTGCGCGAATAAGCGTATCGAGGGTCGACTCCTCGAGCCCGCGGCTAGGTATTTCGCCTGTTGACACCTCGGACTGCGCTAATAAGCGCATCGAGGGTCGACTCCTCGGGCCCGCGGCTAGGCATTTCACGCGTCGGCACCAGGGACTGTGCGATTAAGCGCATCGAGTGTCGACTCCTCGAGACCGCGGCTAGGCATTTCGCGCGTCGGCACCTGGGACTGTGCGAATAAGCGCATCGCGGGATGACTCCTCGAGGCCGCGGCTAGGCTTTTCACGCGTCGGCACCTCGAACTGCGCGAATAAGCGCGTCGAGGGTGGACTTCTCGGGCCCGCGGCTAGGCATTTCGCGCGTCGGCACCAGGGACTGCGCGAATAAGCGCATCGAGTGTCGACTCCTCGACACCGCGGATAGGCATTTCGCGCGTCGGCACCTCGGACTGTGCGAATAAGCGCATCGAGGGTCGACTCCTCGAGCCCGCGGCTAGGAATTTCGCGTGTCGACAACTCGGACTGCGCGAATAAGTGCATCGAGGATCGACTCCTCGAGCCCGCGGCTAGGCATTTCGCGCGTCGGCACCTCGAACTGCGCGCGCATCGAGGGTGGACTTCTCGAGCCCGCGGCTAGGCATTTCGCGAGTCGGCACCAGGGACTGCGCGAATAAGCGCATCGAGGGTCGACTCCTCGAACCCGCGGCGAGGCAATTCGCGCGTCGGCACTTCGGCTTGCGCGAATAAGTCCATCGAAGGTTTTCTCCTCGAGCCCGCGGCTAGGCAATTAGCGCGTCGGCACCTCGGACTGCGCGAATAAGCGCATCGAGGGTCGACTCCTCGTGCCCGCCGCTAGGAATTTCGCGCGTCGGCACCTCGGACTGCGCGAATAAGCGTATCGAGGGTCGACTCCGCGAGCCCGCGGCTAGGAATTTCGCGTGTTGACACCTCGGACTGCGCTAATAAGCGCATCGAGGGTCGACTCCTCGAGCCCACGGCAAGGCATATCATGCGTCGCCACCTCGGAGTGCGCGAATAAGCGCATCGAGGGTCGACTCCTCGAGCCCGCGGCTACGCATATCGAGCGTCGGCACCTCGGACTGCGCGAATCAGCGCATCGACGGTTGACTCCTCGAGCCCGCGGCTAGGCATTTCGCGCGTCGGCCCCTCGGACTTCGCGAATAAGCGCATCGAGGGTCGACTCCTCGAGCCCGCGGCAAGGAATTTCGCGTGTCGTCACCTCGGACTGCGCGAATAAGCGCATCGAGGATCGACTCCTCGAGCCCGCGGCTAGGCATTTCGCGCGTCGGAACCAGGGACTGTGCGAATAAGCGCATCGAGTGTCGACTCCTCGAGACCACGGCTAGGCATTTCGCGCGTCGGCACCTCGAACTGCGCGAAAAGCGCATCGAGGGTGGACTTCTCAAGCCCGCGGCTAGGCATTTCGCGCGTCGGCACCAGGGACTGCGCGAATAAGCGCATCGAGTGTCGACTCCTCGACACCGCGGCTAGGCATTTCGCGCGTCGGCACCTGGGACTGTGCGAATTAGCGCATCGCGGGTTGACTCCTCGAGCCCGCGGCTAGGCATTTCACGCGTCGGCACCTCCGACTGCGCGAATAAGCGCATCGAGGGTCGACTCCTCGAGCCCGCGGCTAGGAACTTCACGTGTCGGCAACTCGCACTGCGCGAATAAGCGCATCGAGGGTTGACTCCTCGAGCCCGCGGCGAGGCATTTCGCCCGTCGGCACTTCGGCTTGCGCGAATAAGTCCTTCGAAGGTTGACTCCTCGAGCCCGCCGCTAGGCATTCCGCGCGTCGTAACCTCGGACTGCGCGAATAAGCGCATCGAGGGTCGACTTCTCGAGCCCGCGGCTAGGAATTTCGCACGTCGGCACCTCGGACTGCGTGAATAAGCGCATCGAGGGTCGACTCCTCGAGCCCGCGGCTAGGAACTTCACGTGTCGGCAACTCGCACTGCGCGAATAAGCGCATCGAGGGTTGACTCCTCGAGCCCGCGGCGAGGCATTTCGCCCGTCGGCACTTCGGCTAGCGCGAATAAGTCCTTCGAAGGTTGACTCCTCGAGCCCGCCGCTAGGCATTCCGCGCGTCGTCACCACGGACTGCGCGAATAAGCGCATCGAGGGTCGACTTCTCGAGCCCGCGGCTAGGAATTTCGCACGTCGGCACCTCGGACTGCGCGAGTACGCGCATCGAGGTTGACTCCTCGAGACCGCGGCTAGGCATTTCGCGCGTCGGCACCAGGGACTGCGCGAATAAGCGCATCCAGTGTCGACTCCTCGAGACCGCGGCTAGGCATTTCGCGCGTCGGCACCTGGGACTGTGTGAATAAGCGCATCGCGGGATGACTCCTCGAGGCCGCGGCTAGGCTTTTCACGCGTCGGCACCTCGAACTGCGCGAATAAGCGCATCGAGGGTGGACTTCTCAAGCCCGCGGCTAGGCATTTCGCGCGTCGGCACCAGGGACTGTGCGAATTAGCGCATCGCGGGTTGACTCCTCGAGCCCGCGGCTAGGCATTTCACGCGTCGGCACCTCCGACTGCCCGAATAAGCGCATCGAGGGTCGACTCCTCGAGCCCGCGGCGAGGCATTTCGCCCGTCGGCACTTCGGCTTGCGCGAATAAGTCCTTCGAAGGTTGACTCCTCGAGCCCGCCGCTAGGCATTCCGCGCGTCGTCACCTCGGACTGCGCGAATAAGCGCATCGAGGGTCGACTTCTCGAGCCCGCGGCTAGGAATTTCGCACGTCGGCACCTCGGACTGCCCGAGTACGCGCATCGAGGTTGACTCCTCGAGCCCGCAGCTAGGCATATCGCGCGTCGGCACCTCGGACTGCGCGAATAAGCGCATCAAGGGTTGACTCCTCGAGCCCGCGGCTAGGAACTTCACGTGTCGGCACCTCGGACTGCGCGAATAAGCGCATCGAGGGTTGACTCCTCGCGCCCGCGGCGAGGCAATTCGCGCGTCGGCACTTCGGCTTGCGCGAACGAGCGCGTGGTGTGTCGACTCCTCGAGACGGCGGCTAGGAATTTCGCGTATCGAAGCCTGGGACTGCGCTTATAAGCGCATCGAGGGTCGACTCCTCGAGCCCGCGGTTAGGTATTTCGCGCGTTGGCGCCTCGGACTGCGCGAATAAGTCCATCGAAGGCTGACTCCTCGAGCCCGCCGCTAGGCATTTAGCGCGTGGGCACCTCGGACTGCGCGAATAAGCGAATCGAGGGTCAACTTCTCGAACCCGCGGCTAGGAATTTCGCGTGTCGATACCTTGGACTGCGCGAAAAAGCGCGTGGTGTGTCGACTCCTCGAGACGGCGGCTAGGAATTTCACGTATCGACACCTGGGACTGCGCGAATAAGCGCATCGAGGGTTGACTCCTCGAGCCCGCGGCTAGGCATATCGCGCGTCGGCACCTTTGACTGCGCGAATAAGCGCATCGAGGGTAGACTCCTCGAGCCCGCGGCTATGAACTTCACGTGTCGGCAACTCGCACTGCGCGAATCAGCGCATCGAGGGTTGACTCCTCGAGCCCGCGGGTACGCAATTCGCGCGTCGGCACCTCGGACTGCGCGAATATGCGCATCGAGGTTGACTCCTCGAAGCCCGCGGCTAGGCATATCGCGCGTCGGCACCTCGGACTGCGCGAATAAGCGCATCGATGGTAGACTCCTCGAGCCCGCGGCTAGGAACTTCACGTGTCGGCAACTCGCACTGCGCGAATCAGCGCATCGAGGGCTGATTCTTCGAGCCCGCGGATAGGGATATCACGCGTCGGCACCTCGGACTGCCCGAATCAGCGCATCGAGGGTTGACTCCTCGAGCCCGCGGCTAGGCATTTCGCGCGTCGGCACCTCGGACTGAGCGAATAAGCGCATCGAGGGTCGACTCCTCGAGCCCGCGGCTAGGCATTTGGCGCGTAGGCACTTCGGACTGCGCGAATAAGCGTATCGAGGGTCGACTCCTCGACCCCGCGGCTAGGAGTTTCGCGTGTCGATACCTTGGACTGCGCGAAAAAGCGCGTGGTGTGTCGACTCCTCGAGACGGCGGCTAGGAATTTCACGTATCGACACCTGGGACTGCGCGAATAAGCGCATCGAGGGTCGACTCCTCGAGCCCGCGGTTAGGCATTTCACGCGTTTTCACCTCGGACTGCGCGAATAAGCGCATCGACGGTTTACTCCTCGAGCCCGCGGCTAGGCATTTCGCGCGTCGGCACCTCGGACTGCGCGAATAAGCGCATCGAGGGTTGACTCCTCGAGCCCGCGGCTAGGAACTTCACGTGTCGGCAACTCGCACTGCGCGAATAAGCGCATCGAGGGTTGACTCCTCGAGCCTGCGGCGAGGCATTTCGCGCGTCGGCACTTCGGCTTGCGCGAATAAGTCCTTCGAAGGTTGACTCCTCGAGCCGCCGCTAGGCATTTCGCGCGTCGGCACCTCGGACTGCGCGAATAAGCGCATCGAGGGTCGACTTCTCGAGCCCGCGGCTAGGAATTTCGCGGGTCGGCACATCGGACTGCCCGAATAAGCTCATCGAGGGTCGACACCTCGAGCCCGCGGAGAGGCATTTCGCGCGTCGAAACCGCGGACTGCGTGTATAAGCGCATCGAGGGTCGACTCCTCGAGCCCGCGTCTAGGCATATCGCGAGTCGGCACCTCCGACTGCGTGAATAAGCGCTTCGAGTGACGACAACTCGTGCCCGCGTCTAGGGATATCGCGCGTCGGCACCTCGGACTGCGCAAATAAGCGCATCGAGGGTTGACTCCTCGAGCCCGTGGCTAGGAATTTCGCGTGTCGATACATCGGACTGTGCGAACTAGCACGTGGTGTGTCGACTCCTCGAGACCGCGGCTGGGAATTTCGCGTGTCGACACCTGGGACTGCGCGGAGAAGCGGATCGAAGGTCGACTCCTCGAACCCGCGGTTAGGCATTTCGCGCGTTGGCACCTCGGACTTCGCGAATAAGCGCATCGAGGGTTGACTCCTCGAGCCTGCGGCTACACAATTCGCGCGTCGGCACCTAGGACTGCGCGAGTACGCGCATCGAGGTTGACTCCTCTTGCCCGCAGCTAGGCATATCGCGCGTCGGCACCTCGGACTGCGCGAATAAGCGCATCAAGGGTTGACTCCTCGAGCCCGCGGCTAGGAACTTCACGTGTCGGCACCTCGGACTGCGCGAATAAGCGCATCGAGGGTTGACTCCTCGAGCCCGCGGCGAGGCAATTCGCGCGTCGGCACTTCGGCTTGCGCGAATAAGTCCATCGAAGGATGACTCCTCGAGCCCGCGGCTAGGCGTTTAGCGCGTCGGCACCTCGGACTGCGCGAATAAGCGCATCGAGGGTCTACTCCTCGAGCCCGCCGCTAGGCATTTTGCGCGTCGGCACCTCGGACTGCGCGAATAAGCGCATCGAGGGTCGACTCCTCGAGCCCGCGGCTAGGAATTTCGCGTGTTGACACCTCGGACTGCGCGAATAAGCGTATCGAGGGTCGACTCCTCGAGCCCGCGGCTAGGAATTTCGCGTGTCGACACCTCGGACTGCGCTAATAAGCGCATCGAGGATCGACTCCTCGAGCCCACGGCAAGGCATATCATGCGTCGCCACCTCGGACTACGCGAATAAGCGCATGGAGGGTCGACTCCTCGAGCCCGCGGCAAAGCATATCGAGCGTCGGCACCTCGGACTGCGCGAATCAGCGCATCGACGGTTGACTCCTCGAGCCCGCGGCTAGGCATTTCGCGCGTCGGCCCCTCGGACTTCGCGAATAAGCGCATCGAGGGTCGACTCCTCGAGCCCGCGGCAAGGAATTTCGCGTGTCGACACCTCGGACTGCGCGAATAAGCGCATCGAGGATCGACTCCTCGAGCCCGCGGCTAGGCATTTCGCGCGTCGGCACCTCGAACTGCGCGAAAAGCGCATTGTGGGTTGACTTCTCGAGCCCGCGGCTAGGCATTTCGCGCGTCGGCACCTCGGACTGCGCGAATGAGCGCATCGAGGGTCGACTCCTCGAGCCCGCGTCTAGGCATTTCGCGAGTCGGCACCTCCGACTGCGCGAATAAGCGCATCGAGGGTTGACTCCTCGAGCCTGCGGCTACACAATTCGCGCGTCGGCACCTAGGACTGCACGAGTACGCGCATCGAGGTTGACTCCTCGAGCCCGCAGCTAGGCATATCGCGCGTCGGCACCTCGGACTGCGCGAATAAGCGCATCAAGGGTTGACTCCTCGAGCCCGAGGCTAGGAACTTCACGTGTCGGCAACTCGCACTGCGCGAATAAGCGCATCGAGGGTTGACTCCTCGAGCCTGCGGCGAGGCATTTCGCGCGTCGGCACTTCGGCTTGCGCGAATAAGTCCTTCGAAGGTTGACTCCTCGAGCCCGCCGCTAGGCATTTCGCGCGTCGGCACCTCGGACTGCGCGAATAAGCGCATCGAGGGTCGACTTCTCGAGCCCGCGGCTAGGAATTTCGCGGGTCGGCACATCGGACTGCCCGAATAAGCTCATCGAGGGTCGACACCTCGAGCCCGCGGAGAGGCATTTCGCGCGTCGAAACCGCGGACTGCGTGTATAAGCGCATCGAGGGTCGACTCCTCGAGCCCGCGTCTAGGCATATCGCGAGTCGGCACCTCCGACTGCGTGAATAAGCGCTTCGAGTGACGACAACTCGTGCCCGCGTCTAGGGATATCGCGCGTCGGCACCTCGGACTGCGCAAATAAGCGCATCGAGGGTTGACTCCTCGAGCCCGTGGCTAGGAATTTCGCGTGTCGATACATCGGACTGTGCGAACTAGCACGTGGTGTGTCGACTCCTCGAGACCGCGGCTGGGAATTTCGCGTGTCGACACCTGGGACTGCGCGGAGAAGCGGATCGAAGGTCGACTCCTCGAACCCGCGGTTAGGCATTTCGCGCGTTGGCACCTCGGACTGCGCGAATAAGCGCATCGAGGGTTGACTCCTCGAGCCTGCGGCTACACAATTCGCGCGTCGGCACCTAGGACTGCGCGAGTACGCGCATCGAGGTTGACTCCTCGAGCCCGCAGCTAGGCATATCGCGCGTCGGCACCTCGGACTGCGCGAATAAGCGCATCAAGGGTTGACTCCTCGAGCCCGCGGCTAGGAACTTCACGTGTCGGCACCTCGGACTGCGCGAATAAGCGCATCGAGGGTTGACTCCTCGAGCCCGCGGCGAGGCAATTCGCGCGTCGGCACTTCGGCTTGCGCGAATAAGTCCATCGAAGGATGACTCCTCGAGCCCGCGGCTAGGCGTTTAGCGCGTCGGCACCTCGGACTGCGCGAATAAGCGCATCGAGGGTCTACTCCTCGAGCCCGCCGCTAGGCATTTTGCGCGTCGGCACCTCGGACTGCGCGAATAAGCGCATCGAGGGTCGACTCCTCGAGCCCGCGGCTAGGAATTTCGCGTGTTGACACCTCGGACTGCGCGAATAAGCGTATCGAGGGTCGACTCCTCGAGCCCGCGGCTAGGAATTTCGCGTTCGACACCTCGGACTGCGCTAATAAGCGCATCGAGGATCGACTCCTCGAGCCCACGGCAAGGCATATCATGCGTCGCCACCTCGGACTACGCGAATAAGCGCATGGAGGGTCGACTCCTCGAGCCCGCGGCTACGCATATCGAGCGTCGGCACCTCGGACTGCGCGAATCAGCGCATCGACGGTTGACTCCTCGAGCCCGCGGCTAGGCATTTCGCGCGTCGGCCCCTCGGACTTCGCGAATAAGCGCATCGAGGGTCGACTCCTCGAGCCCGCGGCAAGGAATTTCGCGTGTCGACACCTCGGACTGCGCGAATAAGCGCATCCAGGATCGACTCCTCGAGCCCGCGGCTAGGCATTTCGCGCGTCGGCACCTCGAACTGCGCGAAAAGCGCATTGTGGGTTGACTTCTCGAGCCCGCGGCTAGGCATTTCGCGCGTCGGCACCTCGGACTGCGCGAATGAGCGCATCGAGGGTCGACCCCTCGAGCCCGCGTCTAGGCATTTCGCGAGTCGGCACCTCCGACTGCGCGAATAAGCGCATCGAGGGTTGACTCCTCGAGCCTGCGGCTACACAATTCGCGCGTCGGCACCTAGGACTGCACGAGTACGCGCATCGAGGTTGACTCCTCGAGCCCGCAGCTAGGCATATCGCGCGTCGGCACCTCGGACTGCGCGAATAAGCGCATCAAGGGTTGACTCCTCGAGCCCGAGGCTAGGAACTTCACGTGTCGGCACCTCGGACTGCGCGAATAAGTGCATCGAAGGTTGACTCCTCGAGCCCGCGTCGAGGCAATTCGCGCGTCGGCACTTCGGCTTGCGCGAATAAGTCCATCGAAGGTTGACTCCTCGAGCCCGCGGCTAGGCATTTAGCGCGTCGGCACCTCGAACTGCCCGAATAAGCGCCTCGAGGGTTGACTTCTCGAGCCCGCGGCTAGGCATTTCGCGCGTCGGCACCAGGGACTGCGCGAATAAGCGCATCGAGTGTCGACTCCTCGAGACCGCGGCTAGGCATTTCGCGCGTCGGCACCTGGGACTGTGCGAATAAGCGCATCGCGGGATGACTCCTCGAGGCCGCGGCTAGGCTTTTCACGCGTCGGCACCTCGAACTGCGCGAATAAGCGAATCGAGGGTGGACTTCTCGAGCCCGCGGCTAGGCATTTCGCGCGTCGGCACCAGGGACTGCGCGAATAAGCGCATCGAGTGTCGACTCCTCGGCACCGCGGCTAGGCATTTCGCGCGTCGGCACCTGGGACTGTGCGAATAAGCGCATCGCGGGTTGACTGCTCGAGCCCGCGGCTAGGCATTTCACGCGTCGGCACCTCCGACTGCGCGAATAAGCGCATCGAGGGACGACTCCTCGAGCCCGCGGCTAGGAATTTGGCGTGTCGACACCTCGGACTGCGCGAATAAGCGCATCGAGGGTTGACTCCTCGATCCCGCAGCTAGGCATTTCGCGCGTAGGCACCTCGGACTGCGCGAATGAGCGCATCGAGGGTCGACACCTCGAGCCCGCGGTTAGGTATTTCGCGCGTCGGCACCTCGGACTGCGCGAATAAGCGCATCCAGGGTCAACTCCTCGAGCCCGCGGCTAGGAATTTCGCGTGTCGACAACTCGGACTGCGCAAATAAGTGCATCGAGGATCGACTCCTCGAGCCCGCGGCTAGGCATTTCGCGCATCGGCACCAGGGACTGCGCGAATAAGCGCATCGAGTGTCGACTCCTCGAGACCGCGGCTAGGCATTTCGCGCGTCGGCACCTGGGACTGTGCGAATAAGCGCATCGCGGGTTGACTCCTCGAGCCCGCGGCTAGGCATTTCACGCGTCGGCACCTCCGACGGCGCGAATAAGCGCATCGAGGGTCGACTCCTCGAGCCCGCGGCTAGGAATTTTGCGTGTCGACAACTCGGACTGCGCAAATAAGCGCATCGAGGGTTGACTTCTCGAGCCCGCGGCTAGGCATTTCGCGCGTCGGCACCAGGGACTGTGCGAATAAGCGCATCGAGTGTCGACTCCTCGAGACCGCGGCTAGGCATTTCGCGCGTCGGCACTGGGACTGTGCGAATAAGCGCATCGCGGGTTGACTCCTCGAGCCCGCGGCTAGGCATTTCACGCGTCGGCACCTCCGACTGCGCGAATAAGCGCATCGAGGGTCGACTCCTCGAGCCCGCGGCTAGGAATTTCGCGTGTCGACAACTCGGACTGCGCAAATAAGCGCATCGAGGGTTGACTTCTCGAGCCCGCGGCTAGGCATTTCGCGCGTCGGCACCTGGGACTGTGCGAATAAGCGCATCGCGGGATGACTCCTCGAGGCCGCGGCTAGGCTTTTCACGCGTCGGCACCTCGAACTGCGCGAAGAAGCGCATCGAGGGTGGACTTCTCGAGCCCGCGGATAGGCATTTCGCGCGTCGGCACCAGGGACTGCGCGAATAAGCGCATCGAGTGTCGACTCTTCGACACCGCGGATAGGCATTTCGCGCGTCGGCACCTGGGACTGTGCGAATAAGTGCATCGCGGGTTGACTCCTCGAGCCCGCGGCTAGGCATTTCACGCGTCGGCACCTCCGACTGCGCGAATAAGCGCATCGAGGGACGACTCCTCGAGCCCGCGGCTAGGCATTTCGCGCGTCGGCACCTCGGACTGCGCGAATAAGCGCATCAAGGGTCGACTCCTCGAGCCCGCGGCTAGGCATTTCGCGCGTCGGCACCTCGGACTGCGCGAATAAGCGCATCGAGGGTCGACTCCTCTTGCCCGCGGCTAGGAATTTCGCGTGTCGACAACTCGGACTGCGCGAATAAGTGCATCGAGGATCGACTCCTCGAGCCCGCGGCTAGGCATTTCGCGCGTCGGCACCTTGAACTGCGCGCGCATCGAGGGTGGACTTCTCGAGCCCGCGGCTACGAATTTCGCACGTCGGCACCTCGGAATGTGCGAGTACGCGCATCGAGGTTGACTCCTCGAGCCTGCGGCTAGGCATTTAGCGCGTCGGCATCTCGGACTGTGCGAATAAGCGCATCGAGGGTCGACTCCTCGAGCCCGCCGCTAGGAATTTCGCGCGTCGGCACCTCGGACTGCGCGAATAAGCGTATCGAGGGTCGACTCCGCGAGCCCGCGGCTAGGAATTTCGCGTGTTGACACCTCGGACTGCGCTAATAAGCGCATCGAGGGTCGACTCCTCAAGCCCACGGCAAGGCATATCACGCGTCGCCACCTCGGAGTGCGCGAATAAGCGCATCGAGGGTCGACTCCTCGAGCCCGCGGCTACGCATATCGAGCGTCGGCACCTCGGACTTCGCGAATAAGCGCATCGAGGGTCGACTCCTCGAGCCCGCGGCTAGGCATTTCGCGCGTCGGCACCAGGGACTGTGCGAATAAGCGCATCGAGTGTCGACTCCTCGAGACCGCGGCTAGGCATTTCGCGCGTCGGCACCTGGGACTGTGCTAATAAGCGCATCGCGGGATGACTCCTCGAGGCCGCGGCTAGGCTTTTCACGCGTCGGCACCTAGAACTGCGCGAAGAAGCGCATCGAGGGTTGACTCCTCGAGCCCGCGGCTAGGCATTTCACGCGTCGGCACCTCCGACTACGCGAATAAGCGCATCGAGGGTCGACTCCTCGAGCCCGCGGCTAGGCATTTCGCGCGTCGGCACCTCGGACTGCGCGAATAAGCGCATCAAGGGTCGACTCCTCGAGCCCGCAGCTAGGCATTTCGCGCGTCGGCACCTCGGACTGCGCGAATAAGCGCATCGAGGGTCGACTCCTCTTGCCCGCGGCTAGGAATTTCGCGTGTCGACAACTCGGACTGCGCGAATAAGTGCATCGAGGATCGACTCCTCGAGCCCGCGGCTAGGCATTTCGCGCGTCGGCACCTTGACCTGCGCGCGCATCGAGGGTGGACTTCTCGAGCCCGCCTCTACGAATTTCGCACGTCGGCACCTCGGAATGCGCGAGTACGCGCATCGAGGTTGACTCCTCGAGCCCGCAGCTAGGCATATCGCGTGTCGGCACCTCGGACTGCGCGAATAAGCGCATCAAGGGTTGACTCCTCGAGCCCGCGGCTAGGAACTTCACGTGCCGGCACCTCGGACTGCGCGAATAAGCGCATCGAGGGTTGACTCCTCGAGCCCGCGGCGAGGCAATTCGCGCGTCGGCACTTCGGCTTGCGCGAACGAGCGCGTGGTGTGTCGACTCCTCGAGACGGCGGCTACACTGTAAGCAAAAATTAGCCGAGATGGGAGTTTTATCGGCTTATCAGCCCCAATACCTCCCATGCCCCAAGCATTTACTCCGTCATAGCGGAGTGAAGACGGCACATGTCTTCATTATACTCCGATAGGTTAGGAACGGAGTATAAAAACGACATGACACGATTATACTCCGCACGGAGTTTCAGGTCACGTGGTTGGAAACTCCCCACGGAGTTAATAGCGACGTGCGTGCGTGTGTCAGCGCGCGTCCGTGTGAACCTTGTGAAGCTCCAGTGCCTTCGTTGGTTATTTCATGTGATCATTTGCCGAGAGAACGTATCATCAGTGCACCGACTAGCTGCAACGACCGTTTAGTGTTTTGTGTGAACGTGTCAAGGTTATTTGCACTCGCTGCTCAAACGCGCTGGTCGTCTTCCCTGGGTTGTACGCTTGAAAATCCGCGATAATATTTTCGTTGTCCGAGAAAACGCCAATGCGACAAGATGTCGTGCGCCTGTGCAAGGCATGTTTAGGCTGTGTACAGCCGCTCAGTCTACGAGATCGCGCTGTTTGTACATTGAACTCAAAACAAGTCGTGGTATACAACTGTCGGTAGCAGTTCACAAACTTGAGCAAATTGCAGCAGAAAGTGCGACTTCTTCGTCACAGCGACGTTTACTAATCGAAACAGACGACGAAATGTATCACGCTGCCTCCTCGTTGCGTCGTCTGCAGCTGTCGCTGCCGTTTCCCTGGCAATCCTATTGCAAAACCCCTTACCCAGTGTCCAATACAACGCCGGATTATGGGCCCGTGTCGCGCGGTGCATGCTGGGGCGCTAGTCAGGCACGGCGTACTGGTGCGAAAAAGAGCTCTAGCGCGTTAAATACGCGGTGCCCGGAAACGTATATATATTTTTATATTATAGAAAGCAATAAAGAACGTACTAGTGAAAAAAAAAGGGATCGGATTAGGAATCGATCGATCGACCTTCAGATCCCAAGCGCGGTGCTTTACCACTACGCCATGACAGCAGGTGGTACCCAATGGATAATTTACCGTATTTTAATTTGGCAGAGAACGGTCTCTTACAGATAGTAAATGTGTTTTTGCCCAGCAACTAAAACTCACGCCTGTACCATAGAACTAAAGTTGCTGTTCTTATTGAGTAGTATGCTTGCAAGTGTCACGACATCGATTTGCACTTGCGATAGGTACTTTAACTACGAAAAAAGTCCTAAATTAACCGCCGACCCGGGAAGCTGTATGGGCTGTTACTACTGATTTCGATAGCCGTTTCTTGTCCTTCAGGCATGGGATATGCAACGTTTTCTAAGTTCAGTGATGCGATTCAATTGACACGTCCGTTTAGTCATATATCTTCGTCAGAGAAGCGCAGGCTAGTGCTGGCAGCCTTCGGCGACAGCACGTATACTTAATTGTGTTTATGACGCGTCACATCGGCGCGCATCGCTTCTTGTACTGGCACCGTAGACATGAAAGAAAAAAAAACAGTTTATTTAAGAACACCAATGCGAAAGTTGAAATATGGAGTGATTTATCCTTGTTTAGACTTGTTGATTCCTGAGCCCAAACGCGCCGATAGTGTGCAGACGGACTCGGCGGATACGCCTGAGCTTCCGTGGGGACCACTCCGTGGTGGGGAGCGATCTCGGCGCGGGTAGCTGGCGAAAGCTAAAATGTGTGTATTTGAGCCCCAGAACCTTCTTTTAGTACGATAGGGAAAGTGGAAGCGCGCGAATCGCCTCAACTTCGTTGTCGGTGCGATAATATGAATCAGCGGTAGGCTTCGAACTCGGGGTCCGTTCGAGTGCGTCTGAACAGCTGGATTTCATGTCCACTCCACAACACTGCTACAAATCCCAGTCATATGTTACGCGCAAACTACTAAAAAACGCGGCGTCCTCTGCGTCTGCGTGATTTCGTTCAAGAATTTAGCTATCCGCCCAGTCAAAAGGGAAAATGCAAGAAAAACGAGAGTGATCTTCAGTGTCAAATGTGCATGTATAAACAGGGCAACTTACGAACCTTTGCACCAAGCTGCGACACGAAATAGAGTGTTATGACCCCAAGATATAACGTTATTTAGGACAAGAGACTAGTATCAAGCGATGAAATTGTATAAAGCATTTAATATTCAGCAGCAATCGTCCTCGCGCACTGGAACCAGCGCGGCACAAACACACCCAGCGCAGTTTCCAGTGCGAACCAGCGAACTGCAGCGAGAACCAGCGCCTGTACAGCACAAACCAGTGCGCCCGAGAGTCATGGCAGTGGAACCAGCGTCTCGTCCAGTGGGACCCAGCGTTCTCACGTGTCCCAGTCAGTCCCAGCGAGCGCCAGCGTCCCCATGTGCGATCCAGTGTCAAAAAACGTGCTGGTTTCACACTGGAAGGCACTGGAAGCAACAGACTTGAGCGGCGGCGCTCTCCGTCGCGTTCGGGAAACACCTGCTCGGGAAACCACTCCACCGTGCAACGCGTCGGAGTGGTTTCCGCGGCGATTCGTGTGGTATACGAACAAGCCCCCTGCAAACACGACCAGAATACTTCGCAGCCAAGAAGCTGCAAACAAACGTCTATGCTCAGCACTCCTTCGTTTTACACAAAACGAGCTTACTAAACGCGAGTGTCGATGTTATGTCGACGCGATGTTATCAACGCGAGTGTCGCCGCAGCGGAGTGCCGTCTATTTAGGCTCCCCTTGCAGCCGCTGATATCGCTGGGAGCCACTAGGCTTAGAACCTATATTCGTCAGGACAATAAACGTCTCTACAATTTTGTCGTGTCTGATGAAAATGCCGCTGGCTGTCCTGACATGGTTGGCAGCGATGAGCAAACACATGCGCAAGCCACGCAAACCACCGCGACTCACGATCGCTGTGCTGCCCGCCTATATACGAGTCAACTTGTATCGCGGATCTCGAGTTGTGACTAAATTAATTAACGTCGTGCCTCAGGGACGGGAGGGCCACATTTAAAACGCCAGGCCCTTTGGAGCTGGCTACTTATATAGGTCGAGGTGGTCTTCAAGCACAGTTGCCAAACCAATGAACCAAGAAAAATTGCCGTCAGCCGACATTGTCTGGCCATGACATAAATAAACTGCCAACATATTTAAGCAGAACACGCATAATCACGTAACTGTAACCAGAGATGAGGAATAGTGTAACCTAGTGTCTCGTGTTACCAAAGTTATATGTGCTATGCTGAATGAAATCTCTATAAGCTTATGCCAAGACAAACTGCCCTAATCTAACTAAACATAGAAAATTAAGGCTAAGCTTTAATAACATCAGCTTTACACGTGTGACAGGTGGGCCAGTACATATTGATTCACCCTAGCTTATGGAACATGCTAACCTACCGAAACTCCTTCAAAGTGTAAGCTGCTATACCATATCTAATACCTGTCACACTGGACATTTTCATGTCATTAGATGCAAATTACATTCAGTGCAATAAATGCCATTCGACCTGTGGTGGTGGTACACAACAAAAATTGATGTCATTCGGTCATGATATCAATGGCAATCATTGCAAAAAAAATTGGTGAGAGAACAAGAGCAAGGTATATGTAGAATGTTTATGTAGAAAGTCAACTTATTTTAACATAAATATGGCGTGTGACTTCACCAGAATAACACGCATATAAAACTTCCAATTCCAGGATTTCTAGCCACTACAAGCAAAAACAAGGCTTGACCAGCTTAGTAGCCATAGCCAATAAATTGAAGACAAACAATACAGCTGACATGGCAGTGCTGGACGACGCTCGGTTGCAGTAGCCGAAGCAGTTAGTTGTTGTGTGCTTTGCATTGTGAACAAAGCAATCGGAGGAAGAGGCGAGACTGTCAAATAGATGCATACAGGCGCTCGACTGCTTGCAGTATGACTGACCAGTAAAGGGACAGCCGCCAGACGCCACTGAGGTGGAGAGTAAAATACATTTTGTGAAAGCCTGTTGTACAGCTTTCCTCTAGTCAAAATAGCAGATGCCTTAAATAACACAAAATTAATTACCTCTTTACATCACTGCTTCTGAAATTATAAATGCTCAATGTCATTTTAGTCATTCGCCACAAGTGCAAAGCCGACTGATTTTTTTCAGATTCATTTGATTGCAGAAGTAATTCGATTCTAATGGCATTAAATATTGCTGCGTAACAACCGAATAATGTCATTCAATGCTAATGCCATTCGATTCGAATGACATTAAAATGTCAAGTGTGACAGGAGTATAACACAACCACTTGTGAGCCACTGGCGATGTTACCACTATCCATTCATCTTTAGAATGCTGATTAATTATGTTTCAGAATGATTGCATTAAATATGCTAGTGCTATTCCCAAGCCTGTGTGAATCAGTCACTTGTGAAGAAACTTTCCATTTTTATGTGAAGTATGGGTTAGGTTGCTGCATCAGCTCAGATAGGGTACCAGAAATTGTTTCTACCCGTCAAATGACGAAACACAAGTCTACAGTTACCTTCATTGCCTTTACATTGCACTTATTGCGCAAAGTATAAATGGTATTGCAGCTTTCGAAAAACTGATTCAAAATCAGCCATTTATTTTGCATCCGTATTTTGCTCATGGTGCACATCTTTCTACAGAAATTGCTATATCAATGTCAGCAGTAGAAGCAAAACTAAGGTAGAGCATTCTTGTCGCAGATTTTTAGAAAACATTTGAATATGAAGTGTATTGCAAGCAATCAGTGCAGGCTGAAATTATTTATTTGCTTCATGACTTACAAACAACAGGCGATGGAGGAATCAGATTTTGTGTATTCATATAAATACTTTGTACGTACAAAGTAACTATGCACGGCACAACATATAATACTCCTGAATTCATGTCGAAAGATTGTAACGCATACTGTTGAGTAATATCTCGTGTGTCTTTTTAACTCTAGAAGTCAACAATGCACCTATGAATTTTTTGTAGTTGGAACAAATGATACGAAGAAATCATATATACTAATTCAGATTAGTAGACAATTACATTTGCCTTGTAACATAGTGCACAGCCCTCAGCACTGAGAACATGCTAGAGATATTGACACATCATAGCAAGATTCACATACTGTAACAAGTTTAGATATTGTGCTTTACAGCTCGATGTCCAGAGCTGGATTGCTATCATCTTGTAAAATTACCACTCACGCCAATTTTCAAGGAATAAAAAGCCGGGTTATTTCAGCCCCATTACAGATATTTATTTTTTTTATTATCAAGCAAGAACGTCTATAAAAGGCCACTCATTGAAGAAGGCAAACAAAACACAAAATTCCACAATCACAATGCAAGGTCATGCAAACGCCTCGTGGGTTCTATCGCAGATGCAGGTAAATCACAAAGATAACCAGGAAACACTACGTAATCGCGTTTATTCGCTGGAACGCACTGCAGCCACTTGGCTGCAAAAACATCGTACACCACCGCACATTTCTAGTACACACCACGGAGGACACATGTACGCTGCAGAGATATGTGTTTTTTTCTGAGGAATGTTCGTGAGTCGCACGATAAACACAGAAGGCACGAGCGACAAGCGCGCAACCCGCGCACATTGAACACACCGGCACGAAAGCAAATGCGGACGACACCGGTGTAACCTGCGCTGCACAAGTGATGAACCCTGGTAGATTTGATGCTTTCCGACTGAAACAGCTACAACACGCACGGAAACATCGCACGCTGCACAAGCGTACGCCTGATACCGTGTCAACAATTCCTGAGGCTACAGTTGATGTTGACGACAGCAGAAAGTTATTTAAAACGAAGTGACAACGCACGTAGCACGGGCAGGAGCTCATAACGTCATGAAAAAACTTCAATACAGCTGACTTGAAGTGCTGATCTCGGAGGCCATACTTTTGCTGGCTGCATACGGCAGATGTTGTTCAAAATCGAAAATACGCCCTAAAATTTTTTTCTACAGTAAAGTATAGCGTGCAATATAGACGCTTCAATGTTCGTTTTTTTTTGTCTCGCAACTATACGTAGTTGGGCGCAATACGGCACAAAATGAGTGGGTACTGGTTAATATTAAGGCATCACGGGGGCCACACAACCGCAAAGGTCTACAGATGACGCTCGCCCCATGCGATCGGTTTGTGGCGCAACCCACTACCCTGTTTCAAAGGAGACGCTCATAGCATTCATTCGTCTAGTCTGCTCTCTGTTTTGCAACTGCCGGGCGGTTGCGCGAGCCGTTGTGGCGTGTTTGTATAATCGTGTGGTTTTGTGTTTGGTGTAACGAAATGTGACTTTGTTCGCGAACACAGAAGTGCCAGAAGATAGCTTGTGTCTCTCTGAAACTCGCCATATGCGTGGCGTGCCAGGCAAATGGGGACCAACGATTTTCATGCCCTGGAGTGCGTTCTCTTTTGTGTCTGGTTGTGGGAAGTTCGCTGGACGTCGCAAAGAAATAATGTGTATTATTAGCGTGCCTCAGCTCGTCCACTACGTAACGGCGTGTAGGCTGGGAGTCGACGCAGCACCAGCAACTTGGAGAGCGCTTTTCGACCGCGTCGTACCATTCAAAAGGTAAGTAATCGTGCTTGCTAACTACACGTGTATTGTGCGTGCTTCTCGTGTGTGCACAGAGTGCACGAGCATAGAATAGAACCAATAGAACTGCCACGGCAACAGTGGAACCCGTGCTGATGCTTGCTGAGCGCTGGTTGTCAGAATTTAGCTAGGCAAGTTTATTGTCTTAATGCGAAATTGAAAGTCATAAGCGTTTTCTTCCGTTGAGGAATATTACCTTCGGAAATAATCGTGTTCATCATGTGCGCCTGTGCGTGAGCTCCCGCTTTTCTGCTTAAGTTGCATAACAACGCTCATCTGCATTTTAACAGATTCTTACTGCAATGACGTTTCCTCGCGTATAAATGCTTCTACGTTGTAAATAATCTGTGCTTACGCGGTTCTGAATTTACGAGCAGTTTTAGAAAAAAAAAAAAAAACGTAAGCAGTCAAAGCTTGCAACAGGTACAGATTACTAAAAATTTTTAAGACAAGATGTGTTGACATAACTTATGCATAACTAAACATGACACGAGACAGTTACTTAAACTAAGTCATGAAAAAATTGAATTGGTATGTAAACAAAGATTCTTTGTAATGTGTTGCTGCTGTGTGTGTGTTAAAAATTTTACGGTGATGAAGGGGTCCCTCTGTGGCCACCCTTCATTAATGCAAACATTATTTTCGTGATTATTTTTAAATGCTCCTTGCATGTGTTCACACTGTGACACCGTTAATGTGCCACTGCTATAAATTAACTGCGAACTTTCCGAACTTATTTTGTAGTGGCGAGGCCGTAACCCACACCAGTGTCCACATAATGGAGGAGCCAGCAGAAATGCAGGGAAACCTTGAATGACTGCCATAGCGCAGTGTGTAATCTGATTGCTTGGTTCAGGTATGTATGATGTGTATGTGTTCCAAAGAGTAGGACCTCAGTATCATTCGTGAATAAGTTTATCAACATATTACTCAACACAGCTTACTAAGTAGGCTAAGTATTTTTGCAACTTGCTGCTTATTTGTGTTCATAGCTGTTATTGTTTTCTATATAAAACTAGATCTAACATGTCCTGATGTTAAGTCTTTTTTCTTGCATCAATTGCTTGGCTGCAATTTAAATTTCATTTTTGTTTGACAGAATAGTTCTTGCAGAAACCCGCAAGGTGGAGAGAAGTAATTAATAAAGGGAAAATCAGACATCCACCCATTCATTGCAATTGCTACAAAGGAAACCCGTACAGGTTCCTCGAAAGAAAAGCCTCGAAGTTCAAGAAAAATTCGTCATGGTCCGGGACTCGAACCCGGGACCACTGCCTTTCCAGGGCAGCCACTGAGCTAACCATCTGAGCCATCTGGTTAGCCATCTGAGCTAACCAGGCGGCTAGCAAATGGTAGGGTGAAGTCAAATTTGTCAACAGCTTACAAATTCTGTAAGATTTTCCCTTTATTATTTTTGAAAGAGCGTAGGTTTGGGCATGTTGGCATTCCATAACTTTTAGGTTTTTGGCGCACAGAAAGGGGTGAGAGACAAAGGTACGACGCGGACACAGCGCTAACTTCCAGCAATTGTTTTATTCTACGAAGCGGTACACATATATATAGGTAACAGACAACAGCGTACGCATGCGCATATGTACTGGTTTCTAATCAAATGAGACAGCAACGAGACATGTGTAATGGAAAGTTAAGATATCTAAGATGAAAAAGCGACCATGCATAGCCAAAAAATTTTGTGTAATTGCAAGGTTAAAATGTCATCTCTGTCAAGCCACCCTCTGTGACGTTTAAAAAATCGAATTCTTTTTTTGAAAGATCGATTGAAGGCATGTTAACACAGATTATTGAAGCGGCGAAGATCGCTAGTTTGGGGAACGCTCGTGTTAGCGCACCTTCAATCGATCTTTCAAAAAAATAATTTGATTTTTTGAACGTGTCACAGAGGGTGGCTTGATGGAGATGGCATTTTAATCTTGCAATTACAAAAATTTTTTGGCTATGCATGGTCGCTTTCTCATCTTCGATATCATTTTAACTTTCCATTACACATCTCGTTGCTGTCTCATTTGATTAGAAACCAGTGCATATGTGCATGCTTATGCTGTTGTCTGTTACACATAAATATGTGTACCGCTTTGTAGAATAAAATAATTGCTGGAAGTTAGCGCTGTGTCTGTGTCGTACCTCTGTCTCTCGTCCCTTTTTGTGCCTAAAAGCGTTAAAAGTTATTATTTTTGCTTAGCACACGGTGTATTTCTCACTTTTTATTTTGGCTTTATTGTTTTGAAACTGTTTCCTATGCTGCAGCTTTTATTTCCATCTTCTTTTCTGTTTATTCTACACGCTTGTGCAGTTTCTGTGCACATAAGAATTCAAAGTGTAGTGGGACAACTATGTTGCATGTCTAAGCACATGGCGTGCTTACCATTGTTTAACATTCATATTTGCAATTATTTATCTCTTGTTCCCAGAATTACTGCCACTGGCAAATACACATTTGATGAGCCTGAACTTTCTGAAATGATACATGAAGGTCATTATTCACTGTGCTGCAGTTACTGCTGTAACATATGGGTAACAGCACAAACATGATCAGAAGAAGGGGGACACATACACACAGTGCTGGCTAACAACTGGTTTTATTGACAAGGATCGCACACCTTATATATGCCAGTGAAGCAAAGGAAATGAAGGGGGAAACACGTCAAGGGTGATAGCGTGCTAACCACGCAAGCACAATACAGCCAACCAAGCGCAACAATATGCAAACAATTATTTTTCTTTGCCGTCTGAAGCCCCGGTAGCCACATGCAGAAGATCAAATTCAGCATCACAGAGAGCAAGGGAAGGGGTGCTAAAGCACCTGCTACCAAATTTTCTAATGTAGTAGGCTTCTAAACTGATGCGTGCGGTCGTGTCACTGCCCTTCCCTAGAATCGTCTCTTTCAACCAGGCCACCCAATCAGTATACTTGCTAACGTTCGCAACTAAATGTGCATATTTATCATCTAGTTTCTTTTTTTTTCACTTTTTGAGCGTGTTCCCCTAAACGGTCATTGACACAGCGACCAGTTTCGCCGACGTAAACCATCCCACATGACATGGGGATGCAATACACCACTCCAGTGGAACATTTTACTAACAGCGGTTGGTGGTCCTTCTGGCATCCACGTTTTCTGGCGTTACAGATATGTGGACACAACTTTCCCAGCTTAATTGGGGCAGAGCAACAAATTGACACGCCGTGCCTACTTGCCACCTTCTTAAGATTGTGGGAAAATTTATGGATGTAAGGGACCACCTCTGTCTTACGTGCCTTCCATTGATCCTCAGCCATTGTACTTCCTGATCCTCACTTGAATTTTGGAAGTAGGATTTCAGAAACGGCAGTCAAGACCAAGATCGGGAACCTGCAGCCAAAGGCGGCTTGCCTGATTATTAAACGTGGGCTTAATTAGATGTGGGCACGATTTTTGGACAGCTGATGCCATACACAACACCGCTATACCTCTCTTAATTGTCTTGGAGTGTGCCGAGTCAAAGGGCAGCAACTTATTAGCTCGTCGGTAGTAGCCCCAGCAAACATGTCCATCACAGAAGATGATTTCTAGGTCTAAAAACTGTAAACTTTAAAGGTCCGGGAGTTCATGGGTGAAACGCAACCCATGTATATGTTTGCTAAAAATAGAAAATATTTTGCCTAATGTAGAGGGTAGGGGAAGGTCATCATCATCATCATCATCAGCCTAGTTACGCCCACTGCAGGGCAAAGGCCTCTCCCATACTTCTCCAACTACCCCGGTCATGTACTAATTGTGGCCATGTTGTCCCTGCAAACGTCTTAATTTCATCCGCCCACCTAACTTTCTGCCGCCCCCTCCTACGCTTCCCTTCCCTTGGAATCCAGTCCGTAACCCTTAATGACCATCGGTTATCTTCCCTCCTCATTACATGTCCTGCCCATGCCCATTTCTTTTACTTGATTTCAACTAAGATGTCGTTTACCCGCGTTTGTTGCCTCACCCAATCTGCTCTTTTCTTATCCCTTAACGTTACACCCATCATTCTTCTTTCCATAGCTCGTTGCGTCGTCCTCAATTTCAGCAGAACCCTTTTCGTAAGCCTCCAGGTTTCTGCCCCATATGTGAGTACTGGTAACACACAGCTGTTATACACTTTCCTTTTGAGGGATAGTGGCAACCTGCTGTTCATGATTTGAGAATGCCTGCCAAACGCACCCCAGCCCATTCTTATTCTTCTGATTATTTCCGTCTCATGATCGGATCCGCCGTCACTACCTGCCCTAAGTAGATGTATTCCTTTACGACTTCAAGTGCCTCGCTGCCTATTGTAAATTGCTGTTCTCTTCCGAGACTGTTAGGCATTACTTTAGTTTTTTGAAGATTAATTTTTAGACCCACTCTTCTGCTTTGCCTCTCCAGGTCAGTGAGCATGCTTTGCAATTGGTCCCCTGAGTTACTAAGCAAGGCAATATCATCAGCGAATCGCAAGTTACTAAGGTACTCTCCATTAACTTTTATCCCCAATTTTTCCCACTCCAGCCCTCTGAATACCTCCTGTAAACATGCTGTGAATAGCATTGGAGATATCGTATCTCCCTGTCTGACGCCTTTCTTTATAGGGATTTTGTTGCTTTCTTTGTGGAGGACTACGGTGGCTGTGGAGCCGCTATAGATATCTTCCAGTATTTTTACATATGGCTCATCTATACCCTGATTCCGTAATGCCTCCATGACTGCTGAGGTTTCGACTGAATCAAACGCTTTCTTGTAATCAATGAAAGCTATATATAAGGGTTGGTTATATTCTGCACATTTCTCTATCACTTGATTGACAGTGTGAATATGGTCTATTGTTGAGTAGCCTTTACGGAATCCTGCCTGGTCCTTTGGTTGACAGAAGTCTAAGGTGTTCCTGATTCTATTTGCGATTACCTTAGTAAATACTTTGTAGGCAACGGACAGTAAGCTGATCGGTCTATAATTTTTCAAGTCTTTGGCGTCCCCTTTCTTATGGATTAGGATTATGTTAGCGTTCTTCCAAGATTCCGGTACGCTCGAGGTTATGAGGCATTGCGTATACAGGGTGGCCAGTTTCTCTAGAACAATCTGACCACCATCTTTCAACAAATCTGCTGTTACCTGATCCTCCCCAGCTGCCTTCCCCCTTTGCATAGCTCCTAAGGCTTTCTTTACTTCTTCTGGCGTTACCTGTGGGATTTCGAATTCCTCTAGGCTATTCTCTCTTCCACTATCGTCGTGGGTACCACTGGTACTGTATAAATCTCTATAGAACTCCTCAGCCACTTGAACTATCTCATCCATATTAGTAACGATATTGCCGGCTTTGTCTCTTAACGCACACGTCTGATTCTTGCCTATTCCTAGTTTCTTCTTCACTGTTTTTAGGCTTCCTCCGTTCCTGAGAGCCTGTTCAATTCTATCCATACTATAGTTTCTGATGTCCGCTGTCTTATGCTTGTTGATTAACTTAGAAAGTTCTGCCAGTTCTATTCTAGCTGTAGGGTTAGAGGCTTTCATACATTGGCGTTTCTTGATCAGATCTTTCGTCTCCTGCGATAGCTTACTGGTTTCCTGTATAACGGCGTTACCACCGACTTCTGAATGGTGAGACTAGAAATGAAATCGACTTCATACTCTGCGCGAACCCTGGCATCATACAAGATGTAGACGTGCTCGGCATGGTACGCTGCAGTGACCATAGAATGGTAAGAACTCGAATTAGCCTAGACTTGAGGAGGGAACGGAAGAAACTGGTACACAAGAAGCCAATCAATGAGTTAGCGGTAAGAGGGAAACTAGAGGAATTCCGGATCAAGCTACAGAACAGGTACTCTGCTTTAACTCAGGAAGAGGACCTTAGTGTTGCAGCAATGAACGACAATCTCATGGGCATCATTAAGGGGAAGGTAGGCTGCTTTTTTAAAAGCACAAAACATCCTCAACATACCTCAAAAATTGTAAAACCGGGATCCATTAAACATCTGTTCCAGTGCATTTTCCACCTTGGCCAGAAAAATGTCAGAAAGAATAGGGGCTACGCAAGAGCCTATGCAGATGCCATCGCGCTACAGAAATGACTACTCGTCAAATACAATAAATGTAATTAATTTAGAGAAAATGAGGTATCCACCAAATCATAGCAATTGCTGCAAAGGAAACCCATGCGGGTTCCTTAAAGAAAAGCCTCGCAGTTGAAGAAAAATTCTTCGTCCTAGTCCGGGACTAGAACCCAGGACCACTGCCTTTCCAGGGCAGCCACTCTACCAGCTGAGCTAACCCGGTGGCTAGCAGGTAGTAGGGTAGCAGATGTCAATCGTACCAATTAATTGCTACGATTGAGTGGATGTCTCATTTTCCCATAATTATTTACTTATCTCCACCTTGCGGGTTTCCGCAGAACTATTACCACAATAGAAGTAGAGTTCAAATGAAACTGCAATAATGATAGAAAGTTATGAACGGACAAACCGACAGTGTTCTGGAAGGATACGTCGCCATTATTTTCAATGCAGTCTTTGATACACGCTAGCAGTTGATTCTGCAGAACAGAATGAAACAAGTCCTGCACGTCTTCCGAAAAACCGAAACCAACATGATCATTTCCCTCTAAAATCTACTACTGCGACTGATTGCTTTAGAAGAAATGGGTCGTTCAAAGCTAGCGTCTTCAGCTTCTTAGCAAAAACTGGCAAACACACTTCTGCCACGATCCCTCTTCACTAACAATAGTGCTAAACGGAACTTCGGGCTTATGTGTCTTGGCTGTGAAAAACCCCCTCAAACTGTTCCCTCTGCTGTTAGATATGTCCCTGGCAAACTTTTCGAGGTTAATTGCTTGCAAAACTCAAGGAACTTGGTTTTTACTTGCACTTCACTTTTCTCTCCAGGGTCAAAGTTCTTATTAGCCGCTACCAAACCTTTTTCATTGTAAGTTCCTTTGGGTAAAATAATGAACCCACCCTGTTTGTCAGCTTGCATAAGCATCAGGTTGTTACTCTTAAAGAAAGAGATGTCATTCAACAATCTAGTACAGTACCAGTCCGGGGTTTTCGGAGCAAACTTTCGCAGCCAGTCAATACCTTCAAGAAGGCAGCTGTCCCGATTATCATCTTTTCCTGAGCGGCCACTTTTCGATTCATTGCAGTGATATCATGCACAGGAACATCAGCTTGGAACCCAAATTTGGATCCTTTCTGCAGATGTTGCATAATCTACTCTGGTATATGGATGTCCCCCATGACGCTGACATTGCTTCCATCTTGCGTCATTTTCTTGTCTCCTGTACAACAGAGCAACATATTCAAGATGCACCTCCACCTGCACTCCATGAGCTGTGCCACTAGGCGCTTCAAAGATGCGAGCTTCTTAATCACAAGCCGGTCAGGATGGTCCTTAAATCACAGAAGGTGCAACCTGTCCTGAGCGACTTATTCTGCAAAGTCTTTTCACGTGCCCCCACGCTGGTTTCACAGGGCCGAAGAGGGCACTTACTTCGTTATGGACGAGTCATTTCCGGATAGAAAAGGCGAACTGTCTTGACTAGCATGTTGCATGGGCGATGTGACTGAGTAGAAGGTTGATGGTGGAAAAGGAAGGTGCCTTACAACCTTACAAGAGGAAGGAAAGACACTTCACCTTTTGCATCCGGAAAGGACTCGTCCCTAATGAAGTAAGTACCCTCTTCAGCCTTGTGAAACCAGTGTGGGGGCATGTGAAAACATTTTGCAGAATAAGTCACTCAGAACTGTGACAACAAGTCCAACTTTTACAGGACTGGTTCCATCTTCTGTGTTTTAAGGACCATCCTGATTGGCTTGCGATTAAGATGCTTGCATCTTGAATGAGTTGCTCCGGTGTTCAGGAGGAAAATGACGCAAGATGGAAGCAATGTCGTCATGGGGGACGTCCACATACCAGGGAAGATTATGCATCATCTGCAGAAAGGATCCAAATTTGGGGTCCAAGCTGATGTTCCTGCACATGATCTCACTGCATTAAATTGGAAAGTGGCCACTCAGGAAAAGATGATAATCGGGACCACCGCCTTCTCAAAAATGTTGACTGCCTGCTAAAGCTTGCTCCAAAAACCCCGGACTCGCACCATAGGAGATTGTTGAATGACATATCTTTTTTTAAGAGTAACAACCTGATGCTTACGCAAGCTGACAAAGAGAGTGGGCTCGTTGTATTACCCAAGTTAGAGAGAGAAATTTATTTACAGATAGGCAGAGAGGTCGGCCTGAGCTATAACTTGCTCTGGCCTGCTACTCTACACTGGGGAGAGGGACGGGGAGGGAAAGGGCCAATGAATGATGATGGTATAAGGAAGAGATGCGTATATACAAATTCAGAGTTGTGGCCTCTCTAAAGCCGTGCGTCCAGCCCAGTGGCTTGGAGAAAAGCTACAGCGGCTCTTGTTACCAGGGCTGCGCTGTTTGCATTAGGCCAAGGACCTAAAAGAAACTCGTCCGATAGCGGTCTCTCATGGATCTTTGCAATGGAAGAGGCAAGTTGCTGTCGTTCTTGCGCGTAGGTGGGACCCACACAAAATATATGTTCAAGCGTTTCTGGCACCTCACAGCATTCACAGTTTGGGCTAGTATCACTGGCACCTATCATATGTCTATAACGGTTGGTGAATGCGACACCAAGGCGAATCCGGTGCACCGTGCTCATGTGGCTTCTTTTGAGCTTGTGAGGCATACGAAATTTTATTTCTTGGTCCCATTTGTGTAACCGCTTGTGTCGTCGATCTGGTTAGGTCCAGTGTTCTAACGTAGAGTTGCGGTTTACGCGACGAAGTAGGACGTTTGTGTCTGTACGTGAGAACGGAATGCGTACTTCACAAGCATTATCTAAACCAGTTTTCGCTTCAGCTTCTGCCTGTTCGTTCCTGATCAGGCCACAGTGTGAGGGTATCCAGTGAAAGGTGACATTGTGGCCATATCTAGTTGCGTGGTCGAGCCGTTCTGTAATTTCTATAGCCATGGAATAATACGGGCCCCGTCTGAGGACACAGTCAATCGTTTGAAGAGCTGGCTTGCAATCGCAGAATATTGTCCATGCGTGAGGAGGCTCCTCAGAGAGAAATCTAAGTGCCTCCCGGATAGAAACAAGTTCTGCGGCAGTTGATGTTGAGCTATGGCCTAGTTTAAACCGCCGAGCAATGATCATATGTGGAATGACGAAGGCTGCAGTGGAGGCATATGGTGTGACAGAGTCATCGGTATACACGTGTGCAGTATCTCCGTACTTTGTAGAAATGTGCCACAGGGTGAGTTGCCTGAGGCCAATAGATGCAACGGATATGACATTTTAGTAATTCCAGGTATCTGCAATGTAACGACAGGTTTAGGCAGAACCCACGGGGGTATTCTTGGAATACAGGCGGGAGAAAATCTCGATTGCAAAATGCGTTGATGGCGCGATATAGTCCTTGAAAAGCTGGAACCTGGGTGGGTGGCAGGGAGCGATGACAGAGGATGGTGCCTTTGTCGGGTCAACACGCGAAGGTACATTCGAAGAGGCTCGCAGAGCAAGTATACCCCAATATGACAACTAAGAGCTTCCGCTATTGTTCCATTGGTTGACGTGCATCGTGGGAGGCCTAAACATGTGTGCAATGCTTGAGCTTGAATGCTCTCCAGCACACGCACACAGCTAAGTCTCATGCCTGAGAGCGCCGGAATGCTGTACCGTATATACCCTACGAATAGTGCTTGGTACAATTGGAGTAACGACGACTCCGAGGGGCCCCATCTTGTTCCTGCAACGATGCGAAGGACGTGAACAAAACTCTTCAGCTTTGACTTCAGTGCGGCGACGTGTCTTGACCAAGATAATCCCCGGTCTATGACTACACCAAGGAATCTGTGGTGTGTAACCATAGGTATCGCTACTCTGTTAATGATTATCGGATACCTGGTCATTTGTTTTCGCGTGAATGTAATCACGGAACATTTTTCTGTTGAGAGTTGGAGGCCTTGACGCCGCAGATACTTAGCTGTGATTGTCACTGCACGTTGAAGCCTAGCACGCATTTGGGGACAGGTGGCTCCAGATGTCCATATGCATATGTCGTCCGCATATGCGCTAATCTTCACCGTGCTAGGAAGTTCGGATGCAAGGCCAATCAATGCAACATTGAAAAGAGTTGGACTGAGAACTCCTTGTGGAACACCTCAATGTATATGGTACTGTCCAGTGTAGCCATCACTTGTCGACATATACACCGTGCGGCCACTGAGGTAGCTAACAATCCATGCATATAGCCGGCCACCGACGTCTAAATCTTCCAGTGCATCAAGGATTGCATAATGGAGTACATTGTCGTATGCACCCTTAATATCCAGAAAAACAGCTCCAACTAACCGACGGCGACTTCTTTCTTGTTCAACAGTGGATACCAAGTCAATAACACCGTCAATGGAAGAACGGCCTCTTCTAAATCCATGCATAAAATCGGGAAAGCAATTATTTTTCTCTAGAAACCATTCCAGCCTTGACAAGACCATTCTTTCCATTACTTTGTCGACGCAACTGGCTAAGGTGATCGGTCTGCAGGAGGAGAGCTCGTTAGGGTATTTCCCCGGCTTAAGCAGGCCTACAACGCAACTGCATTTCGAAGAATCTGGAACATTTCCTGTCTCCCACATCATATTATAATAAGATAGAAGAAGACGTCATGATTCGATGCCAAGATGGGTCACGTCGGCACCAGGACCAGACGGAATCACATACGTTACCCAAGGGAATTTACAATTAAAAATGTTTGGTAGCGGCTAATAAGAACTGTGTCCCTGGAGAGAAAAGTGAAGTGCGAGGAAAAATTAAGTTCGTTGAGTTTTGTAATCAATTATACCTTGGAAAGTTTGCCAGGGACATATCTAACAGCAGAGGGAACAGTTTGAGGGGGGTTTTCACAGCCAAGACACATAAGCCCAAAGTTCCGTTAAGCACTATTGTTAGTGAACAGGGATCGTGGCAGAAGTGTTAGCCAGTTTTTGCTAAAGAAGCTCAAGGCGCTAGCTTTAAACGACCCATTACTTTTAAAGAAATCAGTCGCAGTAGTACAGTTTTTAGAGCGAAATGATCATGTTGGTTTCGGTTTTTCGGAAGACGTGCAGGAGTTGTTTAATTCTGTTCCACAGAATCAACTGCTAGCATGTGTCAAAGAGTGCATAGAAGACAACGGCGACGTATCCTTCCAGAACACCGTTGGTTTGGCCGTTCATAATTTTCTATCTTTATTGCAGTTTTATTTGAACTCGACTTTTATTGTATTTGACAAGCAGCTGTTTTTGCAGTGCGATGGCATCTGCATAGGGTCTTGCGTAGCCCCTAATCTTTGTGACATTTTTCAGGTAAAGGTGGACAACACACTAGAACAAGTGTTTAATGGGGGGCCAGTTTTAAAAATTTTTGGGCATGTTGACACTTATTTGGTGCTTTTATAAACAGCAGCCCACCTTCACCTACCCTCTACAGTAGGCAAAGTGTTATCTATATTTAGCAAACATAGACGTGAGTTGCCTTTCACCCTTGAACTTCCGAACCTTTCAATTTTAGTTTTTATACGTAAAGATTACGTTCAGTGATGGACATGTTGGCTGGGCCTCCAACCCACGGGCTAAGGAATTGCTGCCCTTTCACTCGGTACACTCCAAGACAATTAAGAGAAGTATACAGGTGTTTCGTATGGAATAGGCTCTCCAAAAATCGTGCCCACATCAGATTAAGCTCAGTTTTCATAATCAGGTAAGCCGTCTTTTAGCTGCAGGGTTCCCCATCTCGGTCTTGACTGCCATTTCAGAAGTCCTCCTTGAAAAGTTCAAGTGTGGATGTGGAAGTGCAATGGTTGAGGATCAACTGAAGGCACCTAAGACAGAGGTGGTCCCTTACATCCACAAACTTTCCCACAATCTTAAGGTGGCAAGTACGCACGGTGTGCCAATTTGTTTCTATGCCCGAAAGGAGCTGGGAAAGTTGTGTCAACGTATATGTAATGCCAGAAGAAGCACCAACCGCCGTTAGTAAAATGTTCCACTGGAGTGGTGTATTGCATCCCCATGTCATGTGGGATGTTTTCTGTCCGTGAAATTGCTCGCTGTATCAATGACCGTTCAGGGGAACACCCTCAAAAACTGAAAAAAAAAACACTAGATGAGAAATATGCACATTTAGTTGCGCACGTTAGCAAGTATACGGATTGTGGGGCCCAGATGAAAGTCACGACGATTCTAGGAAAGAGCAGTGACAAGACTGCGCACATCAGTTTAAAAACCTTCCACATTAGAAAATTCGGTAGCAACTGTTTTAGCACCCCTCACTTTGCTCTCTTTGATGCTGAATCTGATCTTCTGGGTGCGGCTATCAGGGCTTCAGATTGCAAAGGAAAAGAAAAATAATTGTTTGCGCTTTGTTGTGTTTGGTTGGCTTCATTGCGCTTGTGAACTTGGCACGCTGTCACCCTTGACATGATTTTCCCTTTCATTTCCCTTGCTTCACTCTGGCATATACAGGGTGTCCCACATAACGTGAGCCAAGAATTTAAAAATGAAAGGCACGTGTGAAGGGAATTGAACGAAACCCATACTATTCGCAATAGCCTATAGTAACTCGGACAATTTTTTGTTTTCCCCATAACTTGCAAATTAAATAAGTTTAATTACAGAACTTTTAGTTATTGGCTGAGGACCCCAAGTATGATACGCAGATTTGTAGAGCACCTTCAGAAACCACTGATCGAGTTCTTTCCTTTACTAAATGTCTCATGTAGTCCTTTTTTCCTGGTTGCAAAGAAAGCCCATGAAATATGAAGAAGGCCACGTGATGGAGCATAGTGGTATTGTGCTGCTCTGAAGCGTGCGTTCCGTGAACAAGGTTGGCTGCATCGTGACTGGTGACGAGAAAGTGGCAGGGCATTCTTTATCTCATTGGCACCGCTCCGCCTGCATTTTCGCCATCATCTGACGGGAGCCGACCTTGTTCACCGAAGGCACGCTTGAGAGGAGCACAATACCACTGCGCAAGCACTCTGTCACGTGCCTTGTTTCATATTTCGCGGACTTTCTTTGCAACTCAGAAGAAATGACTATGTGAGACGTATCGTAAAGCAAACAACTCGATCGGTGGTTTCTGAACGGGCTCTACAAATCTGTGTGCCATACTTGGGGTCCTCAGCCGATAATTAGAGTTGGGTAATTAAATTTAATTAATTGGCGAGTTATGGGGAAAACAAAGGATTGTAGGAGTTACTATAGGCTATTGCGAATAGTATGCATTGGGTTCAGTTCGCTTCCAACGTGCCTTTCATTTTTAAAAAAAATTCTTGGCTCAAGTTATGTGAGACACCCTACAAGGTGTGCTGTCCTTGCCAATAAAATCAGTTGTTAGTCAGCACTGTGTGTACGTGTCTGCCTTCTTGTGGTCTGTTTGTGCTGTTACCCATATGTTTCGAGATGAACCAACTCTCCCAAAAGGAAGTATTGACGTTACTGCTGTACTGAGGTGTTTTCTAGTAAGCTTGGTTTTTTTCTCTCCCATAAAAAAAAATTTTTGGCAAGCTATGCCCATTCATGCAAATAGGCATTGTAGCAGCTAAGAGTCTATGTCCAATTACATTATTTTTCACTTTAAGTAAACACAGTATAGATCACATAGTTAGCTGATAGATCCGTGTATTGATGCTCAATCATTAAAGAACACTATTTCATACATAGTGCTAAATTGTCTGGTTGCTTTTGCTGTAGCATTTGCTCGTTGTTGCTCATCAAATGAATTTAATTTCAACTGCACCACATAGAACATTCCGATTGGCACTTCTGTAATTTTAATAGTGATAATCAACCAACAAGCCCTAATTCAACAGCTGTCATGAATAATTTCTAATACTTTGGGTCCCTTTTCGTGTTGTTCTGTTTCACACTATGTATTTGGTCAGCACAGTGGGCATTCTTATATTCAATCTGCTTGGTGCTGTTGAGGTCAGAATATCTTCAACCAGCAAGCCTAAATTATAATGCTATCAATAAAACTTCGATTACTGGGCAGATGAAAGCATTTTATCTCATTCTAAAAGTATCTTTGTTGTAACCACCAGTGTCTAGAGCAAGCATCATATGCACAGCAACTCATAATAAGTTTTTAAGTTGAATGGACGAGTATCTATAGCTAAGTATACCTGTGCATATACTTTCTACATATTAGCTAGTGTTTTAGCCACACGAAACAGCCTGTGTTTGCTGAAGTCAAATTTATGGTTGATGCACCTGCTTTTTTTGTTGTGCACTTACACTTCTGTGGTCTCTTAAGCACTGTAGTTGTGTGACAGCTGAAGTATTGCAGTAGTGTCGAAGTTAGCGTGCTACACTATGCCGACACATACCTATCACCGTATTCGTGCATTTTCAGAGAACCAGCTGTGTTCACTAGGTGAAATTTGTAGTGTCCTTATGAGTTTGCCATTCAGTTCATGTAACTTTTCAGGACAGAATTTGCACAGGGAGGGAAGGGAGACCATACAACATGACTGCTGCTAACAACTGTCTCTCTGTTTCATGGAAGGATTAAAAATAACAATGTCACTGGATATGTGCTTATATTGTGCACAAGTTCTTTCAGAGGGAAGATGTAAGTTGTGATATAAAGGCATTAAACCACGATAAACAGTATTTGCATAAAAAGAAAAGTAAATATGTGCAGAATAATTTCTATCCCTTGTCATCTCGAAAGGACGCTTTTCTTGCATTGACAATGAGGGCTGGCTAACACGTCTTATTTATGTGGTTTGCCTCACTGATTTCTCTCGTCAATTCTTCACCGTGGGTGAGAACAGATGAACGATCTTAATTTAGCCTGAGGCCCTATCGCAGCAATGCACGGTCAAGTTGGACGAGCATACTAGTGATTTCTTTGGCACACATTTGGCGCATTTAGCTATGGCCAGTCTGCCCTGTGTACATTTGACCACATGTGAAAGGAATACAGTACACTGCCTCTCACACACACTAGACAAACTTGCTTTAACCAAGCAAACCTTGTTTGCCTGCTCGCCTTTCTCAATTCACTTGTGGACTGTTGTGCATGTGTATACATATGTATGTGTGTACAAATGTGTATCCCTAGCAAGCAGTCTACAAGCGAATTGAGAAAGGCACCCAGGCTAGGGAGGCTTGCTTAGTTAAAGATACCACCAAATTTGTCTTGTGTACGTTAGCAGTAGTGTAGTCTATTCCTTTGATCATCTGTATATTTGGTCAAATGTACATTGGGCAGACTGGCTGGTGCCTCACATGCACCCAGGAGAGCACCATATGTGCCACATGACAATGCATTGACATGACTGGTGCTATGCATCAGATTTAGATTGTTCATCTGTTTTTTTCACCTCTGGTAACTGAATGGCCAACAATAACAGTAAGGAATATCAATTAAATACTGGGACGTGTCAGTCCGCTCTCATTATGATTGTGTGAAAAAGAGGAACACTCTCTAAATGACACAGAATAGCAATCACTCTGGGCTTTCTAATTCTATTTGTTATGCAACATTTGCCCTCATTCTAAAAGAACGTTTGTGCAGTACAAGTGCACATGCAGTGTAAATATTTTCTGTATTCCTTCCCATAAAATAAACATTTAAACATTGAATTGGTAGCTTTTGTGTGCTGTGGTCTCTCTTCTGTCCCTTGTGTTGTACGCAAAAGTTAACCATGAACATGCACCAACTTTCTCAGTTACTCGTCAGTCAGTGTTGATAAACTCACAATGTTTCCAGCCAGAACATTCTTACCATTTATGTCACATCCAGTCAGTATAGTACTACTCTGGCTTTTCATAAAGCATGCTAATATGTACTTCTGCATTTATAGTTTATGTAATGATAGCCTAACAGCACAAGCCAAAAGTTGTAGAGATACAAGCTGTCTAATTGCTCAGAGGGTGATCAGAGGCGGATACTAAGAGAGCTCTTCTGATTGGCTGGTACAACCTGTACCACACAGTAACTTTCTCTTGAGCGACTTGGTCTTTGCTAAATGCCATGCTGTTGTAGTGCAACAAACTGCAAAAAGAAAGATACAAAAGGACAGAAAGAAGGGAAAGAAAGATGGCACTACACTCACAACTGTTTATTAGGCACAAAACTTGCTACATATATATTGCGCACACTCTTGACATCAGGGGCAGCAAAAAGAGCAAGTGACAGGTCATGTTGTTTGTGTGATACCCAACAATTTCAATTCCACATCATATAAAAAACATATGTTTGACTAACACATGCTTGACCACTGATCTGAATGTAATATGCCTCTAGTAGTTCCCACACGGTTTTATCTCTACTCTTACCTGGGATTCTCACCTCAGAAAAACGTGGCTTACAGGAGCACGATTTGCAATGTGCAGAGAGATGGGTGTTCATATCCTTTTTTAAATTGTTTTTGTTCCCTCATTCGGTCATTCACACAATGGCCAATCTGCCCGACATAGGTTTTCCCATAACTTAACGGTGTCTGGTAAACCACGTGGACCGCTTTTCCACATAGCTTTTTTGTCTAGTTTCAAGCATCATGTCCAGCAGCTTTTAAATGCCAGATTTCCTCATTCGGTCATCACCTAGTGGCAGAAACCTCGCTGCAGCAACTCAAATGTAACAATAATCCGAAGGGGAGTGAGGGAAGTAAGCACGATTCCCAAAGAAAGGCTCAAGTGGCACCTTATTATCACAGGGTGAGCCACAGCCTCAAGGCGGCAAACAGGTATGAGGTACCTGTTGTTTTCTTCCTCGAACACGCTGTCTTGCCTATGTCCCCGAATCATAGAATGTGCAGTGCAAATGTACGAAGTCAAACATGCAAAGTGCTACGTGGAAAAGTGTTCCACTGCTGTGGTTTACCAGATACATGTACCGCTAAGTTACAGGAAAACCTACATCAGGCAGACTGGCCGTTGTGTGAAAGACTGAATGAGGGAACATGCAAACAATTTAAAAGCGCATATGAATGCCCATTTTTCTGCGTATTGTATACCGTGCTGCTGTACTGTAAGCCAAGTTTTTCTGTGGTTAGAATCCTAGGTAAGAGTAGCGATAAAACTGCGCAGGAACTGCTAGAGGCATGTCACATTCGTATAATTGGTCAAGCGTGTGTTAGTCAAACATCTGTTTTGTTATATGATGCAAAAAGAAATTGTTGGGTTTGACGCAAACAAGATAACCTGACACTTGCTCTTTTCTTCCCCTGATGTCGAGAGTGTGCGCGGTATATATGTAGCAAGTTTTGTGTCTAATAAACAGTTGAGTGTGGCGCCGTCTTTCCCTTTTTCCTGTCTTTTAGAACCTTTCTTTTTCCAGTTTTTCGTGCTACACCATGCCGTACAACCTGTACCACTTTCTACGCTTCACAAAGCTGAAAGTCAACTTGGGCTCACTGAAAGTGGTTGTGTATTGCTTGTGTAGTCTCTTTAAAGATTACTTTCAAACAGAGGTAAGCCATGTGTGGAGCCCCTACACTAATGCCACTGGACATACTTCTTTTTGCTGCCAGCAGTTAGTGACATAAAACCAATGGCTGATTGCACAAACCATAAAGATGCATAAAAAAGGCTTGATGTCAGATTTCTCAGGTTCCTGTAAACAAAGCAAATTAGCTGCTTTAATGAGAAAGTTTGGCAGACTGGGTGGGAATAGAACCTGGGGTGTGAAACAAGGACACTTCTGTGATGCCACAATATCCATGTGCTTTTGGAAGTAACCGTTGCAGATGTAAACGCTACTGAGGGTGAGCTTTGTGTTGTGCCAAGAACTAGGTCCTTAAAAATCGGTTGTCAGTCCCTTTAAGGTGTGCCTACTGTGTGTGTCATATTGTGCACGTCACATTGCAGCCATCTGGTTCACAAAGATGCTTTCACGTTCCCACACCTAAGCAGTCTTAACGTGTCTCTGCCCTTTTATTGCAGGTACACCTAGCAAATGTATACATTGACGAGGAGTGGCACCTGCTCTAGTGCCATGGCTAGGACTCCCTGTTCTGCAAAGAACTGGCGAAACTGGTGTGGGGAGTTCTGGCACTCAGGATAGGAGCATCACAGGGGCTCTTTGGTGGTGCTTCCTGAACGACCGCAATTTCATTGAGAAGCCGGCATTGAGCCTCCATAAATTGGAAGCTGTGGACAGTATCATCGACATTGTTTCAAATTTGTTTGTGTAATGTTTGTAACAATACATGTATTACAGTGAAATGATTAATTTTCCAGGTGCACTTGATGCATATCTTTCGAAATGTGGTGCCCCTGAGGAGGAGAAATCGCGGTGCTCAAAATGAACCGTAGCCTAGCAGACATGCTGAGAGAAATTAAGTAAGCGTGTAATTGCAAACATGTGTACATGCAGTGAACCTCATTAATTTGAAGTCGTGGGGGCCATGCGAAATGTCAGGACTAAGCAAACGCAACCAAAATGGTTTAAAATATATTTGTTTCGGCTTCCCACGGGAGCCTTGTTCACAATGAAACCAGCAGCAGAGTAGGTAGCGTTCTTATCTGCAGCTCAAAACATGATTAAGGTACTTGGCATACATGGACATGGATGATTAGAGATTCAAGATAAAGACACGTAAAATGGTTTCATTCCTTAACAATCAAGCGATATTTTTCCTAGCTAATTGTGACGTAGTTGCGCAGTGCTCGGCCAGGGCATTCAATGCAAAGTATCGTTTCTGGACATCATTCCTGTGCTGTTTAAGTCTTTTTTTGGAGTTGCCGGTTTCTCCTATGTAGTTATACCGACAGTTCGCACACCGAAGGACCTACACTACGCCTGGGAACTTGCCCTTTTTCGAACGGTCTTTCACATGCATGAGCTCGTGTTTACGTTTTGGAACGTGCACAGCCTGCACATCATATGACCACAACGCATGCAAGGGTCTCGCTTATGCAGGGGACATATGGTATTGAAGCCCATTTTTCGGGGGGTCCAGGGTGGGTGGGTACTGCACAAGCCAGCTGGCACCCTACTGTGTCAATGGAGTACTCAGGGTATCCACAAGCCATCAATTCCCACTGCACAAGTGAATTGTCTGCCATGTGGTCTTCTACTGTTGTGCACACATTTTTCACCCAACGAAGGAGAGAGCAGACAACAGACCTCTTTTGCGAAGCAGGGTGCACCAATGTGTAGTTGAGGTAGCGCCCCGTGTGAGTTAGCTTCCTAAACACCTCGAATAACAGGTTTGGCCCTTTATGTTGCACGAGGCTGTCCAACAATGACAGTTGGCCTTCAGATTCCACTTCTACGGTGAACTTAATTGCTGCTTGCATTACTGTTTAAGTGAGCCGTGAAGAGGTGAATATTCTGTTTTTGCAAAACTCTGAAACAGTTGACATATCTGAAGAAGACCTTAGGTGTCGATGTAAACGAGCTAACCTTGACTTAAACCTCGACCTCTTCACGGCTCACTTAAACAATTGCAAGCAAAATTAGGTTCACCATAGAAGTGGAATGTGAAGGTCAACTGCCATTCTTGGACACCCTTGTGCCACGCGAAGGTCCAAACCTGTTATTCGAGGTGTTTAGGAAGCTAACTCACACGGGGCGCTACCTCAACTACACATTGGTGCACCCTGCTTCGCAGAAGAGGTCTGTTGTCTGCTCTCTCCTTCGTTGGGTGAAAAATGTGTGCACAACAGCAGAAGACCACATGGCAGACAATTCACTTGTGCGGTGGGAATTGATGGCTTGTGGATACCCTGAGTACTTCATTGACTCAGTAGGGTGCCAGCTGGCTCACGCAGTACCCACCCACCCTGGACCCCCCAAAAAACGGACTTCAATACCGTACATCCGTGGCATAAGCGAGACCCTTGCTCATGTGGCAGAGCACGACAGGAAGAACAAATCCTGACAGGCTTGCCAACTGTCACGAATTTCACCGCTCCAGGAATGGACAGAGACGCAATGCAAATATGTTAAATATTTTTCCCAAGACACAATATAACCCAAAACAAATGACCAGCAAAGTATGTGCGCACAAAATATACCCTGTACACAAAAGAGATTAACGAAACTAGGTATATACATAATCAAAACAAATGAGAAATTAGCTGTATAATGTTTATAGTCTGACTGGCCAAGTGACAGTCCCCAAGAATTGAATGTTCTGACTGTCAGAGTAGCAGTGAACGTCGGCAAGGCGTGGTGCAAGATGTCAGCCTGTGTAGTTGCAACACGACGTAGACATAGACCTTCGTTGTGAGTGACGAGGGTGTAGCCCCCTTACGAGACTTGCATTACACAAGACGCAGTCTGGACTAGTCAGGCGTTGTGTGGCCGACGTGGTCAGGTGATTGTGGCACTGGACAAGGCCGGTTATGGCAGTGTGGCGTTGGGTTGGGGTTGCACAGCATAGTCATGGCGATGTAGTCAGGTCTTGGAAGCTGTTGTTGGCCAACTCTTGGATGTCCTCTCGTCTGTCCTGGTCCCAAGCTACTAGTTCCCATCTCCAAAGCACAGCTAGAGATGCGACTGCCTTGCTTCTCATCCATGTCAGCAATGCGCGCTCCTTGGTTTTCCTCCCCTTTTCCTTCAATTTTTCTCTGACACTTCACATGCTTCCTCACCTCATGTATCCATTCTCCGTTTCACTGACCAATGTCGTCTGCTCCACATTATCGCACATGCTCTGCCGGTGACTCGTGACAGTGTGAAAAGGGAAAGCATGGCAGCAAACGTATCCACTTGTCAGTCAGCACTGTGTTTGTCTTTTGTTTTATCTCATCTGTTGGTACTGTTCCTTGCCAAGGTGGCCAAGCTTTGTATTCAACATATGAAAAGAGTGCAGTGCAAACTGGAAAAGAGATGGTACCCTGGCTTGAATGGAAGCATACTTCGTTGACTTGAGTTGCACAAATGGCCAGGAGTGTACACCTTGAGACACTAGTTTATGGCATTGTAGGTCTTGAAGGCCGTGGAATTGGCTAACATGGCTAACACTTTTCTGCATGCTTCACTTGATTATCGTAAACCACAAGTGTTCTCAGCATTATGTTCAAATGCCTTATGCCATTTTAATGTGATGTTTAACATGCCTCCCTTGTCTGCTACTAGTGCACTTTCTATTTCGTTTCTTATATGTACCTTTTATTTACTTATTAGTTATGTGTAATATCTGCAGTGTCATTGTCTTACAGCGACACTGTTATGAGGTGTTTCACAATGGTTACAGTCTATATTCTTTTTTTAATTATGTGCAATATATGCAGTGCCATTGAGGCTTCCAACATCTTAAGCGATGCTGTTAAGAAAAGTTACGATGTGGATGCAGCTACATTAAATGTAAATGCAATGCTGGTTCGGAGCCTTGAACTTGTTTTGAGACATAATTATCAACAATTATAAAATAAAAGTTACCTGCATATACCTTGTTTGAATACGTAGCTTATTTGCACGGTTTCTGAATAAGTAATTCATAATTTTTGTTTCTCGCATTTTATTATACTGGCTTTGTGTTAAAAGTCAGCAAGGTCCTTGTATGGCTGCTGCCGTAAAAGCAGATGCCAAGCTGCTGCTAGCCTGCATGCAGGCTATCACTAATACAACCAGCCTTGACCATGCTCGAGCGCAGCAGCACTTGCTGTGTGCAAGCAAGGCTGTGAGCCAGCAATCAGATCCCTTATTCCTCTGAAGGGTGTGAGAAATCTCTTATAACAGTGTTGTCAGATTGGCACAGTAAAACTTCATTTGGGCCTAGTTGGTACATAATTCTGAACTTAACGTTACAGCGCAAACATCTAAGACGAACCACAAAAAGCGCCAGTGTGTTGTGTCTTTTTGTGGTTCGTCTTAGGTGTTTGCGCTGTAATGTTAAGTTCAGATTGGCACACTTCACTGAAAGATTTTTTTTACTTTTTATCCTTCCCAACATGTTACGGAATGAAGCTTCCAAAAGTTGTCATCTCAACTAGGCCACATGTTCTTTTATGATGCGGTCTTCAGCACTGCCTGTTTTTTGCCTTTAATTGTCAGAAGTGAGCCCACGGTGGTTCTAAGGCTCTGTAAGCCTTCTTGCACCAGCAGCATTGTCCAGGTGGAATATCAGTAAGGAAGTTTGGATGATGGCCATCAGAAGCCCACTTGTCATTATTCTGCCACTTTTGTTGCTTTTCTTGAGACTGCTTTTTCTTTCAATGTTATTGTGTTAAGAAATTTAAGCATGACGTATGTTCGGAGCTAAGGGCATGATCCACCGGCTTCAAAGTTCATAGAGTCAGTCTGTGCAAGGAATTGTGAGGCGGTGCTGCTATTAAGGGCATGCACTTTCACCCGCTCTTAAAATCGGGGTACAATACAATGAACATTTTACCATCCCTTACGACTCTCACTTAGCCACTATGTTTGCCTTTCGGTAATATGGGGGAAAAAAGCAAAGCTGAACTCTGCTTTATTTAGTCCACTCTGCCAGCTTGTCACAGTAAAAATGGCTCAGTTAGTGCCTACCAGAACTTTCATTTTCCTAATCATTTAATTTTGAAGTGCAATAAGTGTTTTGGCGTCTTCTCAACTTTTTGCTGCTTTAACTCTTGCACATGTCAATATTAATGAGAAATGATGTCCTCTTTACCTTTTGTAGTACCACAGTCTAGATTTGTCAGAGAATGCACTGTTATAGCTATGTTATTTCTACAATAACTGTATTGCACCTTGTTTAGGCACTTGTGGCTGATTTCCATGTATTTTTTATGTACTTCATAAGGTCTTGGCTTAAACCTGCAGCTGGATGAGTTGCTTTCTATTCTTACTGTTTGGTTTGTGCAGATAACACATGGGCAAGAAAGAATCAAAAACCAGTTGAGAGATTGTGCTTGCGTCGTCCATTTCTTCCTTGCCTCTGCTTATGCAATAAATTTATTTTCTACAAAGCACTACTTTGCTTACTTTTGTTTGCATCTTCTAGCTTGCAAACCAATATATTGTGTATTTCTCAGTGTGGAAAATCAATATTGAAAATTCTTAAATTGGCATACTAGCCGAGTCATGTGAACAGATACTCCCATATGTTCCTGTAAAACCTCCATGATCATTGTAAAGAAATACTATGGTACTTTGAAAAGCCTCCCTCGAATGTAAAAAAGTATTCCCATAGCTTCCTGCAAAAGCTCCGTGATGGATGTAAACACATGCTCCCATAATTCCCTGCATAAGCTCCTTGATGGAGGTAAACATATACTCCCATATTTCCCTACAAAAGCTCCGCAATGGAGGTAAACACATGCTCCCATAGTTCCATGCGAAAGCTCTTTGATGGAGGTAAACATATACTCCCATAGTTCCCTACAAAAGCTCCGCGATGGAGGTAAACACGTGCTCCCATAGTTCCCTGCGAAAGCTCTTTGATGGAGGTAAACATATACTCCCATAGTTCCCTGCAAAAGCGCTTTGATGGAGGTAAACATATACTCCCATAGTTGCCCGCAGAAGCTCCGCGATGGAAGTAAACATATACTCCCATAAGTACCTCCACAACCTCCGCGATGGAGGTAAACATATGCTCCCATAAGTACCTCCACAACCTCCGCGATGGAGGTAAACATATACTCCCATAAGTGCCTCCACAACCTCCGTTCAGGAGCGGAGTAAATCTTTTACTCCGCCTACCCGGAGTATATTTACCTCCCATCAGGGAATGCGCTAGAGGACAAGCCATTTACTCCCATCTCGGATCATTTTTGCTAACAGTGTAGGAATTTCGCGTATCGAAGCCTGGGACTGCGCGTAGAAGCGCATCGAGGGTCGACTCCTCGAGCCCGCGGTTAGGTATTTCGCGCGTTGGCACCTCGGACTGCGCGAATAAGTCCATCGAAGGCTGACTCCTCGAGCCCGCCGCTAGGCATTTCGCGCGTGGGCACCTCGGACTGCGCGAATAAGCGAATCGAGGGTCAACTTCTCGAACCCGCGGCTAGGAATTTCGCGTGTCGATACCTTGGACTGCGCGAAAAAGCGCGTGGTGTGTCGACTCCTCGAGACGGCGGCTAGGAATTTCACGTATCGACACCTGAGACTGCGCGAATAAGCGCATCGAGGGTCGACGCCTCGAGCCCGCGGTTAGGCATTTCGCGCGTTGGCACCTCGGACTGCGCGAATAAGCGCATCGACGGTTGACTCCTCGAGCCCGCGGCTAGGCATATCGCGCGTCGGCACCTCGGACTGCGCGAATAAGCACATCGAGGGTAGACTCCTCGAGCCCGCGGCTAGGAACTTCACGTGTCGGCAACTCGCACTGCGCGAATCAGCGCATCGAGGGTTGACTCCTCGAGCCCGCGGCTACGCAATTCGCGAGTCGGCACCTCGGACTGCGCGAATATGCGCATCGAGGTTGACTCCTCGAAGCCCGCGGCTAGGCATATCGCGCGTCGGCACCTCGGACTGTGCGAATAAGCGCATCGAGGGTAGACTCCTCGAGCCCGCGGCTAGGAACTTCACGTGTCGGCAACGCGCACTGCGCGAATCAGCGCATCGCGGGTTGACTCCTCGAGCCCGCGGATTGGGATATCGCGCGTCGGCACCTCGGACTGCGCGAATAAGCGCATCGAGGGTAGACTCCTCGAGCCCGCGGCTAGGAACTTCACGTGTCGGCAACTCGCACTGCGCGAATCAGCGCATCGAGGGTTGACTCCTCGAGCCCGCGGATTGGGATATCGCGCGTCGGCACCTCGGACTGCCCGAATCAGCGCATCGAGGGTTGACTCCTCGAGCCCGCGGCTAGGCATTTCGCGCGTCGGCACCTCGGACTGAGCGAATAAGCGCATCGAGGGTCGACTGCTCGAGCCCGCGGCTTGGCATTTGCCGCGTAGGCACTTCGGACTGCGCGAATAAGCGTATCGAGGGTCGACTGCTCGACCCCGCGGCTAGGAATTTCGCGTGTCGATACCTTGGACTGCGCGAAAAAGCGCGTGGTGTGTCGACTCCTCGAGACGGCGGCGAGGCATTTCGCGCGTCGGCACTTCGGCTTGCGCGAATAAGTCCTTCGAAAGTTGACTCCTCGAGCCCGCCGCTAGGCATTTCGCGCGTCGGCACCTCGGACTGTGCGAATAAGCGCATCGAGGGTCGACTCCTCGAGCCCGCGGCTAGGCATTTCGCGCGTAGGCACCTCGGAATGTGCGAGTACGCGCATCGAGGTTGACTCCTCGAGCCTGCGGCTAGGCATTTAGCGCGTCGGCATCTCGGACTGTGCGAATAAGCGCATCGAGGGTCGACTCCTCGAGCCCGCCGCTAGGAATTTCGCGCGTCGGCACCTCGGACTGCGCGAATAAGCGTATCGAGGGTCGACTCCGCGAGCCCGCGGCTAGGAATTTCGCGTGTTGACACCTCGGACTGCGCTAATAAGCGCATCGAGGGTCGACTCCTCAAGCCCACGGCAAGGCATATCACGCGTCGCCACCTCGGAGTGCGCGAATAAGCGCATCGAGGGTCGACTCCTCGCGCCCGCGGCTACGCATATCGAGCGTCGGCACCTCGGACTTCGCGAATAAGCGCATCGAGGGTCGACTCCTCGAGCCCGCGGCAAGGAATTTCGCGTGTCGACATCTGGGACTGCGCGAATAAGCGCATCGAGGATCGACTCCTCGAGCCCGCGGCTAGGCATTTCGCGCGTCGGCACCTCGAACTGCGCGAAAAGCGCATCGAGGGTTGACTTCTCGAGCCCGCGGCTAGGCATTTCGCGCGTCGGCACCAGGGACTGTGCGAATAAGCGCATCGAGTGTCGACTCCTCGAGACCGCGGCTAGGCATTTCGCGCGTCGGCACCTGGGACTGTGCGAATAAGCGCATCGCGGGATGACTCCTCGAGGCCGCGGCTAGGCTTTTCACGCGTCGGCACCTAGAACTGCGCGAAGAAGCGCATCGAGGGTGGACTTCTCGAGCCCGCGGATAGACATTTCGCGCGTCGGCACCAGGGACTGCGCGAATAAGCGCATCGAGTGTCGACTCCTCGACACCGCGGATAGGCATTTCGCGCGTCGGCACCTGGGACTGTGCGAATAAGCGCATCGCGGGTTGACTCCTCGAGCCCGCGGCTAGGCATTTCACGCGTCGGCACCTCCGACTACGCGAATAAGCGCATCGAGGGTCGACTCCTCGAGCCCGCGGCTAGGCATTTCGCGCGTCGGCACCTCGGACTGCGCGAATAAGCGCATCAAGGGTCGACTCCTCGAGCCCGCAGCTAGGCATTTCGCGCGTCGGCACCTCGGACTGCGCGAATAAGCGCATCGAGGGTCGACTCCTCTTGCCCGCGGCTAGGAATTTCGCGTGTCGACAACTCGGACTGCGCGAATAAGTGCATCGAGGATCGACTCCTCGAGCCCGCGGCCAGGCATTTCGCGCGTCGGCACCTTGAACTGCGCGCGCATCGAGGGTGGACTTCTCGAGCCCGCCTCTACGAATTTCGCACGTCGGCACCTCGGAATGCGCGAGTACGCGCATCGAGGTTGACTCCTCGAGCCCGCAGCTAGGCATATCGCGTGTCGGCACCTCGGACTGCGCGAATAAGCGCATCAAGGGTTGACTCCTCGAGCCCGCGGCTAGGAACTTCACGTGCCGGCACCTCGGACTGCGCGAATAAGCGCATCGAGGGTTGACTCCTCGAGCCCGCGGCGAGGCAATTCGCGCGTCGGCACTTCGGCTTGCGCGAACGAGCGCGTGGTGTGTCGACTCCTCGAGACGGCGGCTAGGAATTTCGCGTATCGAAGCCTGGGACTGCGCGTAGAAGCGCATCGAGGGTCGACTCCTCGAGCCCGCGGTTAGGTATTTCGCGCGTTGGCACCTCGGACTGCGCGAATAAGTCCATCGAAGGCTGACTCCTCGAGCCCGCCGCTAGGCATTTCGCGCGTGGGCACCTCGGACTGCGCGAATAAGCGAATCGAGGGTCAACTTCTCGAACCCGCGGCTAGGAATTTCGCGTGTCGATACCTTGGACTGCGCGAAAAAGCGCGTGGTGTGTCGACTCCTCGAGACGGCGGCTAGGAATTTCACGTATCGACACCTGAGACTGCGCGAATAAGCGCATCGAGGGTCGACGCCTCGAGCCCGCGGTTAGGCATTTCGCGCGTTGGCACCTCGGACTGCGCGAATAAGCGCATCGACGGTTGACTCCTCGAGCCCGCGGCTAGGCATATCGCGCGTCGGCACCTCGGACTGCGCGAATAAGCGCATCGAGGGTAGACTCCTCGAGCCCGCGGCTAGGTACTTCACGTGTCGGCAACTCGCACTGCGCGAATCAGCGCATCGAGGGTTGACTCCTCGAGCCCGCGGCTACGCAATTCGCGCGTCGCCACCTCGGACTGCGCGAATATGCGCATCGAGGTTGACTCCTCGAAGCCCGCGGCTAGGCATATCGCGCGTCGGCACCTCGGACTGTGCGAATAAGCGCATCGAGGGTAGACTCCTCGAGCCCGCGGCTAGGAACTTCACGTGTCGGCAACGCGCACTGCGCGAATCAGCGCATCGCGGGTTGACTCCTCGAGCCCGCGGATTGGGATATCGCGCGTCGGCACCTCGGACTGCGCGAATAAGCGCATCGAGGGTAGACTCCTCGAGCCCGCGGCTAGGAACTTCACGTGTCGGCAACTCGCACTGCGCGAATCAGCGCATCGAGGGTTGACTCCTCGAGCCCGCGGATTGGGATATCGCGCGTCGGCACCTCGGACTGCCCGAATCAGCGCATCGAGGGTTGACTCCTCGAGCCCGCGGCTAGGCATTTCGCACGTCGGCACCTCGGACTGAGCGAATAAGCGCATCGAGGGTCGACTCCTCGAGTCCGCGGCTTGACATTTGCCGCGTAGGCACTTCGGACTGCGCGAATAAGCGTATCGAGGGTCGACTGCTCGACCCCGCGGCTAGGAATTTCGCGTGTCGATACCTTGGACTGCGCGAAAAAGCGCGTGGTGTGTCGACTCCTCGAGACGGCGGCGAGGCATTTCGCGCGTCGGCACTTCGGCTTGCGCGAATAAGTCCTTCGAAAGTTGACTCCTCGAGCCCGCCGCTAGGCATTTCGCGCGTCGGCACCTCGGACTGTGCGAATAAGCGCATCGAGGGTCGACTTCTCGAGCCCGCGGCTAGGAATTTCGCGGGTCGGCACCTCGGACTGCGCGTATAAGTGCATCGAGGGTCGACTCCTCGAGCCCGCGTCTAGGCGTTTCGCGAGTCGGCACCTCCGACTGCGTGAATAAGCGCTTCGAGTGACGACAACTCGTGCCCGCGTCTAGGGATATCGCGCGTCGGCACCTCGGACTGCGCGAATAAGCGCATCGAGGGTCGACTCCTCGAGCCCGCGGCTAGGCATTTCGCGCGTAGGCACCTCGGACTGCGCGAATAAGCGCTTCGAGGGTTGACTCCTCGAGCCCGTGGCTAGAAATTTCGCGTGTCGATACCTCGGACTGTGCGAACTAGCACGTGTAGTGTCGACTCCACGAGACCGCGGCTGGGAATTTCGCGTGTCGACACCTGGGACTGCGCGGAGAAGCGGATCGAGGGTCGACTCCTCGAACCCGCGGTTAGGCATTTCGCGCGTTGGCACCTCGGACTGCGCGAATAAGCGCATCGAGGGTTGACTCCTCGAGCCTGCGGCTACACAATTCGCGCGTCGGCACCTAGGACTGCGCGAGTACGCGCATCGAGGATCGACTCCTCGAGCCCGCGGCTAGGCATTTCGCCCGTCGGCACCTCGAACTGCGCGAAAAGCGCATCGAGGGTTGACTTCTCGAGCCCGCGGCTAGGCATTTCGCGCGTCGGCACCAGGGACTGCGCGAATAAGCGCATCCAGTGTCGACTCCTCGAGACCGCGGCTAGGCATTTCGCGCGTCGGCACCTGGGACTGTGTGAATAAGCGCATCGCGGGATGACTCCACGAGGCCGCGGCTAGGCTTTTCACGCGTCGGCACCTCGAACTGCGCGAATAAGCGCATCGAGGGTGGACTTCTCAAGCCCGCGGCTAGGCATTTCGCGCGTCGGCACCTGCGACTGTGCGAATTAGCGCATCGCGGGTTGACTCCTCGAGCCCGCGGCTAGGCATTTCACGCGTCGGCACCTCCGACTGCGCGAATAAGCGCATCGAGGGTCGACTCCTCGAGCCCGCGGCTAGGAACTTCACGTGTCGGCAACTCGCACTGCGCGAATAAGCGCATCGAGGGTTGACTCCTCGAGCCCGCGGCGAGGCATTTCGCGCGTCGGCACTTCGGCTTGCGCGAATAAGTCCTTCGAAGGTTGACTCCTCGAGCCCGCCGCTAGGCATTCCGCGCGTCGTCACCTCGGACTGCGCGAATAAGCGCATCGAGGGTCGACTTCTCGAGCCCGCGGCTAGGAATTTCGCACGTCGGCACCTCGGACTGCGCGAGTACGCGCATCGAGGTTGACTCCTCGAGCCCGCAGCTAGGCATATCGCCCGTCGGCACCTCGGACTGCGCGAATAAGCGCATCAAGGGTTGACTCCTCGAGCCCGCGGCTAGGAACTTCACGTGTCGGCACCAGGGACTGCGCGAATAAGCGCATCGAGCGTCGACTCCTCGAGACCGCGGCTAGGCATTTCGCGCGTCGGCACCTGGGACTGTGCGAATAAGCGCATCGCGGGATGACTCCTCGAGGCCGCGGCTAGGCTTTTCACGCGTCGGCACCTCGAACTGCGCGAAGAAGCGCATCGAGGGTGGACTTCTCGAGCCCGCGGATAGACATTTCGCGCGTCGGCACCAGGGACTGCGCGAATAAGCGCATCGAGTGTCGACTCCTCGACACCGCGGATAGGCATTTCGCGCGTCGGCACCTGGGACTGTGCGAATAAGCGCATCGCGGGTTGACTGCTCGAGCCCGCGGCTAGGCATTTCACGCGTCGGCACCTCCGACTGCGCGAATAAGCGCATCGAGGGTCGACTCCTCGAGCCTGCGGCTAGGAATTTGGCGTGTCGACACCTCGGACTGCGCGAATAAGCGCATCGAGGGTTGACTCCTCGATCCCGCAGCTAGGCATTTCGCGCGTCGGCACCTTGGACTGCGCGAATGAGCGCATCGAGGGTCGACACCTCGAGCCCGCGGTTAGGTATTTCGCGCGTCGGCACCTCGGACTGCGCGAATAAGCGCATCGAGGGTCGACTCCTCGAGCCCGCGGCTAGGAATTTCGCGTGTCGACAACTCGGACTGCGCAAATAAGTGCATCGAGGATCGACTCCTCGAGCCCGCGGCTAAGCATTTCGCGCGTCGGCACCAGGGACTGCGCGAATAAGCGCATCGAGTGTCGACTCCTCGAGACCGCGGCTAGGCATTTCGCGCGTCGGCACCTGGGACTGTGCGAATAAGCGCATCGCGGGTTGACTCCTCGAGCCCGCGGCTAGGCATTTCACGCGTCGGCACCTCCGACTGCGCGAATAAGCGCATCGAGGGTCGACTCCTCGAGCCCGCGGCTAGGAATTTCGCGTGTCGACAACTCAGACTGCGCAAATAGGCGCATCGAGGGTTGACTTCTCGAGCCCGCGGCTAGGCATTTCGCGCGTCGGCACCAGGGACTGTGCGAATAAGCGCATCGAGTGTCGACTCCTCGAGACCGCGGCTAGGCATTTCGCGCGTCGGCACCTGGGACTGTGCGAATAAGCGCATCGCGGGTTGACTCCTCGAGCCCGCGGCTAGGCATTTCACGCGTCGGCACCTCCAACTGTGCGAATAAGCGCATCGCGGGTTGACTCCTCGAGCCCGCGGCTGGCATTTCACGCGTCGGCACCTCCTACTGCGCGAATAAGCGCATCGAGGGTCGACTCCTCGAGCCCGCGGCTAGGAATTTCGCGTGTCGACAACTCAGACTGCGCAAATAAGCGCATCGAGGGTTGACTTCTCGAGCCCGCGGATAGGCATTTCGCGCGTCGGCACCAGGGACTGCGCGAATAAGCGCATCGAGTGTCGACTCCTCGACACCGCGGATAGGCATTTCGCGCGTCGGCACCTGGGACTGTGCGAATAAGCGCATCGCGGGTTGACTCCTCGAGCCCGCGGCTAGGCATTTCACGCGTCGGCACCTCCGACTGCGCGAATAAGCGCATCGAGGGACGACTCCTCGAGCCCGCGGCTAGGCATTTCGCGCGTCGGCACCTCGGACTGCGCGAATAAGCGCATCAAGGGTCGACTCCTCGAGCCCGCGGCTAGGCATTTCGCGCGTCGGCACCTCGGACTGCGCCAATAAGCGCATCGAGGGTCGACTCCTCTTGCCCGCGGCTAGGAATTTCGCGTGTCGACAACTCGGACTGCGCGAATAAGTGCATCGAGGATCGACTCCTCGAGCCCGCGGCTAGGCATTTCGCGCGTCGGCACCTTGAACTGCGCGCGCATCGAGGGTGGACTTCTCGAGCCCGCGGCTACGAATTTCGCACGTCGGCACCACGGAATGCGCGAGTACGCGCATCGAGGTTGACTCCTCGAGCCTGCGGCTAGGCATTTAGCGCGTCGGCACCTCGGACTGCGCGAATAAGCGCATCGAGGGTCGACTCCTCGAGCCCGCCGCTAGGAATTTCGCGCGTCGGCACCTCGGACTGCGCGAATAAGCGTATCGAGGGTCGACTCCGCGAGCCCGCGGCTAGGAATTTCGCGTGTTGACACCTCGGACTGCGCTAATAAGCGCATCGAGGGTCGACTCCTCGAGCCCACGGCAAGGCATATCATGGGTCGCCACCTCGGAGTGCGCGAATAAGCGCATCGAGGGTCGACTCCTCGAGCCCGCGGCTACGCATATCGAGCGTCGGCACCTCGGACTGCGCGAATCAGCGCATCGACGGTTGACTCCTCGAGCCCGCGGCAAGGCATTTCGCGCGTCGGCCCCTCGGACTTCGCGAATAAGCGCATCGAGGGTCGACTCCTCGAGCCCGCGGCAAGGAATTTCGTGTGTCGACACCTCGGACTGCGCGAATAAGCGCATCGAGGATCGACTCCTCGAGCCCGCGGCTAGGCATTTCGCGCGTCGGCACCTCGAACTGCGCGAAAAGCGCATCGAGGGTTGACTTCTCGAGCCCCCGGCTAGGCATTTCGCGCGTCGGCACCAGGGACTGTGCGAATAAGCGCATCGAGTGTCGACTCCTCGAGACCGCGGCTAGGCATTTCGCGCGTCGGCACTTGGGACTGTGCGAATAAGCGCATCGCGGGATGACTCCTCGAGGCCGCGGCTAGGCTTTTCACGCGTCGGCACCTCGAACTGCGCGAAGAAGCGCATCGAGGGTGGACTTCTCGAGCCCGCGGATAGACATTTCGCGCGTCGGCACCAGGGACTGCGCGAATAAGCGCATCGAGTGTCGACTCCTCGACACCGCGGATAGGCATTTCGCGCGTCGGCACCTGGGACTGTGCGAATAAGCGCATCGCGGGTTGACTCCTCGAGCCCGCGGCTAGGCATTTCACGCGTCGGCACCTCCGACTGCGCGAATAAGCGCATCGAGGGTCGACTCCTCGAGCCCGCGGCTAGGCATTTCGCGCGTCGGCACCTCGGACTGCGCGAATAAGCGCATCAAGGGTCGACTCCTCGAGCCCGCAGCTAGGCATTTCGCGCGTCGGCACCTCGGACTGCGCGAATAAGCGCATCGAGGGTCGACTCCTCTTGCCCGCGGCTAGGAATTTCGCGTGTCGACAACTCGGACTGCGCGAATAAGTGCATCGAGGATCGGCTCCTCGAGCCCGCGGCTAGGCATTTCGCGCGTCGGCACCTTGAACTGCGCCCGCATCGAGGGTGGACTTCTCGAGCCCGCCTCTACGAATTTCGCACGTCGGCACCTCGGAATGCGCGAGTACGCGCATCGAGGTTGACTCCTCGAGCCCGCAGCTAGGCATATCGCGTGTCGGCACCTCGGACTGCGCGAATAAGCGCATCAAGGGTCGACTCCTCGAGCCCGCGGCTAGGCATTTCGCGCGTAGGCACCTCGGACTGCGCGAATAAGCGCATCGAGGGTTGACTCCTCGAGCCTGCGGCTACACAATTCGCGCGTCGGCACCTAGGACTGCGCGAGTACGCGCATCGAGGATCGACTCCTCGAGCCCGCGGCTAGGCATTTCGCGCGTCGGCACCTCGACCTGCGCGAAAAGCGCATCGAGGGTTGACTTCTCGAGCCCGCGGCTAGGCATTTCGCGCGTCGGCACCAGGGACTGCGCGAATAAGCGCATCCAGTGTCGACTCCTCGAGACCGCGGCTAGGCATTTCGCGCGTCGGCACCTGGGACTGTGTGAATAAGCGCATCGCGGGATGACTCCTCGAGGCCGCGGCTAGGCTTTTCACGCGTCGGCACCTCGAACTGCGCGAATAAGCGCATCGAGGGTGGACTTCTCAAGCCCGCGGCTAGGCATTTCGCGCGTCGGCACCTGGGACTGTGCGAATTAGCGCATCGCGGGAGTACTCCTCGAGCCCGCGGATAGGCATTTCACGCGTCGGCACCTCCGACTGCGCGAATAAGCGATCGAGGGTCGACTCCTCGAGCCCGCGGCTAGGAACTTCACGTGTCGGCAACTCGCACTGCGCGAATAAGCGCATCGAGGGTTGACTCCTCGAGCCCGCGGCGAGGCATTTCGCGCGTCGGCACTTCGGCTTGCGCGAATAAGTCCTTCGAAGGTTGACTCCTCGAGCCCGCCGCTAGGCATTCCGCGCGTCGTCACCTCGGACTGCGCGAATAAGCGCATCGAGGGTCGACTTCTCGAGCCCGCGGCTAGGAATTTCGCACGTCGGCACCTCGGACTGCGCGAGTACGCGCATCGAGGTTGACTCCTCGAGCCCGCTGCTAGGCATATCGCGCGTCGGCACCTCGGACTGCGCGAATAAGCGCATCAAGGGTTGACTCCTCGAGCCCGCGGCTAGGAACTTCACGTGTCGGCACCAGGGACTGCGCGAATAAGCGCATCGAGCGTCGACTCCTCGAGACCGCGGCTAGGCATTTCGCGCGTCGGCACCTGGGACTGTGCGAATAAGCGCATCGAGGGATGACTCCTCGAGGCCGCGGCTAGGATTTCACGCGTCGGCACCTCGAACTGCGCGAATAAGCGAATCGAGGGTGGACTTCTCGAGCCCGCGGCTAGGCATTTCGCGCGTCGGCACCAGGGACTGCGCGAATAAGCGCATCGAGTGTCGACTCCTCGGCACCGCGGCTAGGCATTTCGCGCGTCGGCACCTGGGACTGTGCGAATAAGCGCATCGCGGGTTGACTCCTCGAGCCCGCGGCTAGGCATTTCACGCGTCGGCACCTCCGACTGCGCGAATAAGCGCATCGAGGGACGACTCCTCGAGCCCGCGGCTAGGCATTTCGCGCGTCGGCACCTCGGACTGCGCGAATAAGCGCATCAAGGGTCGACTCCTCGAGCCCGCGGCTAGGCATTTCGCGCGTCGGCACCTCGGACTGCGCGAATAAGCGCATCGAGGGTCGACTCCTCTTGCCCGCGGCTAGGAATTTCGCGTGTCGACAACTCGGACTGCGCGAATAAGTGCATCGAGGATCGACTTCTCGAGCCCGCGGCTAGGCATTTCGCGTGTCGGCACCTTGAACTGCGCGCGCATCGAGGGTGGACTTCTCGAGCCCGCGGCTACGAATTTCGCACGTCGGCACCTCGGAATGCGCGAGTACGCGCATCGAGGTTGACTCCTCGAGCCTGCGGCTAGGCATTTAGCGCGTCGGCACCTCGGACTGCGCGAATAAGCGCATCGAGGGTCGACTCCTCGAGCCCGCCGCTAGGAATTTCGCGCGTCGGCACCTCGGACTGCGCGAATAAGCGTATCGAGGGTCGACTCCGCGAGCCCGCAGCTAGGAATTTCGCGTGTTGACACCTCGGACTGCGCTAATAAGCGCATCGAGGGTCGACTCCTCGAGCCCGCGGCTACGCATATCGAGCGTCGGCACCTCGGACTGCGCGAATCAGCGCATCGACGGTTGACTCCTCGAGCCCGCGGCAAGGCATTTCGCGCGTCGGCCCCTCGGACTTCGCGAATAAGCGCATCGAGGGTCGACTCCTCGAGCCCGCGGCAAGGAATTTCGCGTGTCGACACCTCGGACTGCGCGAATAAGCGCATCGAGGATCGACTCCTCGAGCCCGCGGCTAGGCATTTCGCGCGTCGGCACCTCGAACTGCGCGAAAAGCGCATCGAGGGTAGACTTCTCGAGCCCGCGGCTAGGCATTTCGCGCGTCGGCACCAGGGACTGTGCGAATAAGCGCATCGAGTGTCGACTCCTCGAGACCGCGGCTAGGCATTTCGCGCGTCGGCACCTGGGACTGTGCGAATAAGCGCATCGCGGGATGACTCCTCGAGGCCGCGGCTAGGCTTTTCACGCGTCGGCACCTCGAACTGCGCGAAGAAGCGCATCGAGGGTGGACTTCTCGAGCCCGCGGATAGACATTTCGCGCGTCGGCACCAGGGACTGCGCGAATAAGCGCATCGAGTGTCGACTCCTCGACACCGCGGATAGGCATTTCGCGCGTCGGCACCTGGGACTGTGCGAATAAGCGCATCGCGGGTTGACTCCTCGAGGCCGCGGCTAGGCATTTCACGCGTCGGCACCTCCGACTGCGCGAATAAGCGCATCGAGGGTCGACTCCTCGAGCCCGCGGCTAGGCATTTCGCGCGTCGGCACCTCGGACTGCGCGAATAAGCGCATCAAGGGTCGACTCCTCGAGCCCGCAGCTAGGCATTTCGCGCGTCGGCACCTCGGACTGCGCGAATAAGCGCATCGAGGGTCGACTCCTCTTGCCCGCGGCTAGGAATTTCGCGTGTCGACAACTCGGACTGCGCGAATAAGTGCATCGAGGATCGGCTCCTCGAGCCCGCGGCTAGGCATTTCGCGCGTCGGCACCTTGAACTGCGCCCGCATCGAGGGTGGACTTCTCGAGCCCGCCTCTACGAATTTCGCACGTCGGCACCTCGGAATGCGCGAGTACGCGCATCGAGGTTGACTCCTCGATCCCGCAGCTAGGCATATCGCGTGTCGGCACCTCGGACTGCGCGAATAAGCGCATCAAGGGTCGACTCCTCGAGCCCGCGGCTAGGCATTTCGCGCGTAGGCACCTCGGACTGCGCGAATAAGCGCATCGAGGGTTGACTCCTCGAGCCTGCGGCTACACAATTCGCGCGTCGGCACCTAGGACTGCGCGAGTACGCGCATCGAGGATCGACTCCTCGAGCCCGCGGCTAGGCATTTCGCGCGTCGGCACCTCGAACTGCGCGAAAAGCGCATCGAGGGTTGACTTCTCGAGCCCGCGGCTAGGCATTTCGCGCGTCGGCACCAGGGACTGCGCGAATAAGCGCATCCAGTGTCGACTCCTCGAGACCGCGGCTAGGCATTTCGCGCGTCGGCACCTGGGACTGTGTGAATAAGCGCATCGCGGGTTGACTGCTCGAGCCCGCGGCTAGGCATTTCACGCGTCGGCACCTCCGACTGCGCGAATAAGCGCATCGAGGGTCGACTCCTCGAGCCTGCGGCTAGGAATTTGGCGTGTCGACACCTCGGACTGCGCGAATAAGCGCATCGAGGGTTGACTCCTCGATCCCGCAGCTAGGCATTTCGCGCGTCGGCACCTTGGACTGCGCGAATGAGCGCATCGAGGGTCGACACCTCGAGCCCGCGGTTAGGTATTTCGCGCGTCGGCACCTCGGACTGCGCGAATAAGCGCATCGAGGGTCGACTCCTCGAGCCCGCGGCTAGGAATTTCGCGTGTCGACAACTCGGACTGCGCAAATAAGTGCATCGAGGATCGACTCCTCGAGCCCGCGGCTAGGCATTTCGCGCGTCGGCACCAGGGACTGCGCGAATAAGCGCATCGAGTGTCGACTCCTCGAGACCGCGGCTAGGCATTTCGCGCGTCGGCACCTGGGACTGTGCGAATAAGCGCATCGCGGGTTGACTTCTCGAGCCCGCGGCTAGGCATTTCACGCGTCGGCACCTCCGACTGCGCGAATAAGCGCATCGAGGGTCGACTCCTCGAGCCCGCGGCTAGGAATTTCGCGTGTCGACAACTCAGACTGCGCAAATAAGCGCATCGAGGATTGACTTCTCGAGCCCGCGGATAGGGATTTCGCGCGTCGGCACCAGGGACTGCGCGAATAAGCGCATCGAGTGTCGACTCCTCGACACCGCGGATAGGCATTTCGCGCGTCGGCACCTGGGACTGTGCGAATAAGCGCATCGCGGGTTGACTCCTCGAGCCCGCGGCTAGGCATTTCACGCGTCGGCACCTCCGACTGCGCGAATAAGCGCATCGACGGACGACTCCTCGAGCCCGCGGCTAGGCATTTCGCGCGTCGGCACCTCGGACTGCGCGAATAAGCGCATCAAGGGTCGACTCCTCGAGCCCGCGGCTAGGCATTTCGCGCGTCGGCACCTCGGACTGCGCGAATAAGCGCATCGAGGGTCGACTCCTCTTGCCCGCGGCTAGGAATTTCGCGTGTCGACAACTCGGACTTCGCGAATAAGTGCATCGAGGATCGACTCCTCGAGCCCGCGGCTAGGCATTTCGCGCGTCGGCACCTTGAACTGCGCGCGCATCGAGGGTGGACTTCTCGAGCCCGCGGCTACGAATTTCGCACGTCGGCACCTCGGAATGCGCGAGTACGCGCATCGAGGTTGACTCCTCGAGCCTGCGGTTAGGCATTTAGCGCGTCGGCACGTCGGACTGCGCGAATAAGCGCATCGAGGGTCGACTCCTCGAGCCCGCCGCTAGGAATTTCGCGCGTCGGCACCTCGGACTGCGCGAATAAGCGTATCGAGGGTCGACTCCGCGAGCCCGCGGCTAGGAATTTCGCGTGTTGACACCTCGGACTGCGCTAATAAGCGCATCGAGGGTCGACTCCTCGAGCCCACGGCAAGGCATATCATGGGTCGCCACCTCGGAGTGCGCGAATAAGCGCATCGAGGGTCGACTCCTCGAGCCCGCGGCTACGCATATCGAGCGTCGGCACCTCGGACTGCGCGAATCAGCGCATCGACGGTTGACTCCTCGAGCCCGCGGCTAGGCATTTCACGCGTCGGCACCTCCGACTGCGCGAATAAGCGCATCGAGGGTCGACTCCTCGAGCCCGCGGCTAGGCATTTCGCGCGTCGGCACCTCGGACTGCGCGAATAAGCGCATCAAGGGTCGACTCCTCGAGCCCGCAGCTAGGCATTTCGCGCGTCGGCACCTCGGACTGCGCGAATAAGCGCATCGAGGGTCGACTCCTCTTGCCCGCGGCTAGGAATTTCGCGTGTCGACAACTCGGACTGCGCGAATAAGTGCATCGAGGATCGGCTCCTCGAGCCCGCGGCTAGGCATTTCGCGCGTCGGCACCTTGAACTGCGCGCGCATCGAGGGTGGACTTCTCGAGCCCGCGGCTACGAATTTCGCACGTCGGCACCTCGGAATGCGCGAGTACGCGCATCGAGGTTGACTCCTCAAGCCTACGGCTAGGCATTTAGCGCGTCGGCACCTCGGACTGCGCGAATAAGCGCATCGAGGGTCGACTCCTCGAGCCCGCGGCTAGGCATTTCGCGCGTAGGCACCTCGGACTGCGCGAATAAGCGCATCGAGGGTTGACTCCTCGAGCCTGCGGCTACACAATTCGCGCGTCGGCACCTAGGACTGCGCGAGTACGCGCATCGAGGATCGACTCCTCGAGCCCGCGGCTAGGCATTTCGCGCGTCGGCACCTCGAACTGCGCGAAAAGCGCATCGAGGGTTGACTTCTCGAGCCCGCGGCTAGGCATTTCGCGCGTCGGCACCAGGGACTGCGCGAATAAGCGCATCCAGTGTCGACTCCTCGAGACCGCGGCTAGGCATTTCGCGCGTCGGCACCTGGGACTGTGTGAATAAGCGCATCGCGGGTTGACTGCTCGAGCCCGCGGCTAGGCATTTCACGCGTCGGCACCTCCGACTGCGCGAATAAGCGCATCGAGGGTCGACTCCTCGAGCCTGCGGCTAGGAATTTGGCGTGTCGACACCTCGGACTGCGCGAATAAGCGCATCGAGGGTTGACTCCTCGATCCCGCAGCTAGGCATTTCGCGCGTCGGCACCTTGGACTGCGCGAATGAGCGCATCGAGGGTCGACACCTCGAGCCCGCGGTTAGGTTTTTCGCGCGTCGGCACCTCGGACTGCGCGAATAAGCGCATCGAGGGTCGACTCCTCGAGCCCGCGGCTAGGAATTTCGCGTGTCGACAACTCGGACTGCGCAAATAAGTGCATCGAGGATCGACTCCTCGAGCCCGCGGCTAGGCATTTCGCGCGTCGGCACCAGGGACTGCGCGAATAAGCGCATCGAGTGTCGACTCCTCGAGACCGCGGCTAGGCATTTCGCGCGTCGGCACCTGGGACTGTGCGAATAAGCGCATCGCGGGTTGACTCCTCGAGCCCGCGGCTAGGCATTTCACGCGTCGGCACCTCCAACTGTGCGAATAAGCGCATCGCGGGTTGACTCCTCGAGCCCGCGGCTAGGCGTTTCACGCGTCGGCACCTCCTACTGCGCGAATAAGCGCATCGAGGGTCGACTCCTCGAGCCCGCGGCTAGGAATTTCGCGTGTCGACAACTCAGACTGCGCAAATAAGCGCATCGAGGATTGACTTCTCGAGCCCGCGGATAGGCATTTCGCGCGTCGGCACCAGGGACTGCGCGAATAAGCGCATCGAGTGTCGACTCCTCGACACCGCGGATAGGCATTTCGCGCGTCGGCACCTGGGACTGTGCGAATAAGCGCATCGCGGGTTGACTCCTCGAGCCCGCGGCTAGGCATTTCACGCGTCGGCACCTTCGACTGCGCGAATAAGCGCATCGAGGGACGACTCCTCGAGCCCGCGGCTACGAATTTCGCACGTCGGCACCTCGGAATGCGCGAGTACGCGCATCGAGGTTGACTCCTCGAGCCTACGGCTAGGCATTTAGCGCGTCGGCACCTCGGACTGCGCGAATAAGCGCATCGAGGGACGACTCCTCGAGCCCGCCGCTAGGAATTTCGCGCGTCGGCACCTCGGACTGCGCGAATAAGCGTATCGAGGGTCAACTCCGCGAGCCCGCGGCTAGGAATTTCGCGTGTTGACACCTCGGACTGCGCTAATAAGCGCATCGAGGGTCGACTCCTCGTGCCCACGGCAAGGCATATCATGGGTCGCCACCTCGGAGTGCGCGAATAAGCGCATCGAGGGTCGACTCCTCGAGCCCGCGGCTACGCATATCGAGCGTCGGCACCTCGGACTGCGCGAATCAGCGCATCGACGGTTGACTCCTCGAGCCCGCGGCAAGGCATTTCGCGCGTCGGCCCCTCGGACTTCGCGAATAAGCGCATCGAGGGTCGACTCCTCGTGCCCGCGGCAAGGAATTTCGCGTGTCGACACCTCGGACTGCGCGAATAAGCGCATCGAGGATCGACTCCTCGAGCCCGCGGCTAGGCATTTCGCGCGTCGGCACCTCGAACTGCGCGAAAAGCGCATCGAGGGTTGACTTCTCGAGCCCGCGGCTAGGCATTTCGCGCGTCGGCACCAGGGACTGTGCGAATAAGCGCATCGAGTGTCGACTCCTCGAGACCGCGGCTAGGCATTTCGCGCGTCGGCACCTGGGACTGTGCGAATAAGCGCATCGCGGGATGACTCCTCGAGGCCGCGGCTAGGCTTTTCACGCGTCGGCACCTCGAACTGCGCGAAGAAGCGCATCGAGGGTGGACTTCTCGAGCCCGCGGATAGACATTTCGCGCGTCGGCACCAGGGACTGCGCGAATAAGCGCATCGAGTGTCGACTCCTCGACACCGCGGATAGGCATTTCGCGCGTCGGCACCTGGGACTGTGCGAATAAGCGCATCGCGGGTTGACTCCTCGAGCCCGCGGCTAGGCATTTCACGCGTCGGCACCTCCGACTGCGCGAATAAGCGCATCGAGGGTTGACTTCTCGAGCCCGCGGCTAGGCATTTCGCGCGTCGGCACCAGGGACTGCGCGAATAAGCGCATCCAGTGTCGACTCCTCGAGACCGCGGCTAGGCATTTCGCGCGTCGGCACCTGGGACTGTGTGAATAAGCGCATCGCGGGATGACTCCTCGAGGCCGCGGCTAGGCTTTTCACGCGTCGGCACCTCGGACTGCGCGAATAAGCGCATCGAGGGTCGACTCCTCGAGCCCGCGGCTAGGCATTTCGCGCGTAGGCACCTCGGACTGCGCGAATAAGCGCATCGAGGGTTGACTCCTCGAGCCTGCGGCTACACAATTCGCGCGTCGGCACCTAGGACTGCGCGAGTACGCGCATCGAGGATCGACTCCTCGAGCCCGCGGCTAGGCATTTCGCGCGTCGGCACCTCGAACTGCGCGAAAAGCGCATCGAGGGTTGACTTCTCGAGCCCGCGGCTAGGCATTTCGCGCGTCGGCACCAGGGACTGCGCGAATAAGCGCATCCAGTGTCGACTCCTCGAGACCGCGGCTAGGCATTTCGCGCGTCGGCACCTGGGACTGTGTGAATAAGCGCATCGCGGGTTGACTGCTCGAGCCCGCGGCTAGGCATTTCACGCGTCGGCACCTCCGACTGCGCGAATAAGCGCATCGAGGGTCGACTCCTCGAGCCTGCGGCTAGGAATTTGGCGTGTCGACACCTCGGACTGCGCGAATAAGCGCATCGAGGGTTGACTCCTCGATCCCGCAGCTAGGCATTTCGCGCGTCGGCACCTTGGACTGCGCGAATGAGCGCATCGAGGGTCGACACCTCGAGCCCGCGGTTAGGTTTTTCGCGCGTCGGCACCTCGGACTGCGCGAATAAGCGCATCGAGGGTCGACTCCTCGAGCCCGCGGCTAGGAATTTCGCGTGTCGACAACTCGGACTGCGCAAATAAGTGCATCGAGGATCGACTCCTCGAGCCCGCGGCTAGGCATTTCGCGCGTCGGCACCAGGGACTGCGCGAATAAGCGCATCGAGTGTCGACTCCTCGAGACCGCGGCTAGGCATTTCACGCGTCGGCACCTCCAACTGTGCGAATAAGCGCATCGCGGGTTGACTCCTCGAGCCCGCGGCTAGGCGTTTCACGCGTCGGCACCTCCTACTGCGCGAATAAGCGCATCGAGGGTCGACTCCTCGAGCCCGCGGCTAGGAATTTCGCGTGTCGACAACTCAGACTGCGCAAATAAGCGCATCGAGGATTGACTTCTCGAGCCCGCGGATAGGCATTTCGCGCGTCGGCACCAGGGACTGCGCGAATAAGCGCATCGAGTGTCGACTCCTCGACACCGCGGATAGGCATTTCGCGCGTCGGCACCTGGGACTGTGCGAATAAGCGCATCGCGGGTTGACTCCTCGAGCCCGCGGCTAGGCATTTCACGCGTCGGCACCTTCGACTGCGCGAATAAGCGCATCGAGGGACGACTCCTCGAGCCCGCGGCTACGAATTTCGCACGTCGGCACCTCGGAATGCGCGAGTACGCGCATCGAGGTTGACTCCTCGAGCCTACGGCTAGGCATTTAGCGCGTCGGCACCTCGGACTGCGCGAATAAGCGCATCGAGGGACGACTCCTCGAGCCCGCCGCTAGGAATTTCGCGCGTCGGCACCTCGGACTGCGCGAATAAGCGTATCGAGGGTCAACTCCGCGAGCCCGCGGCTAGGAATTTCGCGTGTTGACACCTCGGACTGCGCTAATAAGCGCATCGAGGGTCGACTCCTCGTGCCCACGGCAAGGCATATCATGGGTCGCCACCTCGGAGTGCGCGAATAAGCGCATCGAGGGTCGACTCCTCGAGCCCGCGGCTACGCATATCGAGCGTCGGCACCTCGGACTGCGCGAATCAGCGCATCGACGGTTGACTCCTCGAGCCCGCGGCAAGGCATTTCGCGCGTCGGCCCCTCGGACTTCGCGAATAAGCGCATCGAGGGTCGACTCCTCGTGCCCGCGGCAAGGAATTTCGCGTGTCGACACCTCGGACTGCGCGAATAAGCGCATCGAGGATCGACTCCTCGAGCCCGCGGCTAGGCATTTCGCGCGTCGGCACCTCGAACTGCGCGAAAAGCGCATCGAGGGTTGACTTCTCGAGCCCGCGGCTAGGCATTTCGCGCGTCGGCACCAGGGACTGTGCGAATAAGCGCATCGAGTGTCGACTCCTCGAGACCGCGGCTAGGCATTTCGCGCGTCGGCACCTGGGACTGTGCGAATAAGCGCATCGCGGGATGACTCCTCGAGGCCGCGGCTAGGCTTTTCACGCGTCGGCACCTCGAACTGCGCGAAGAAGCGCATCGAGGGTGGACTTCTCGAGCCCGCGGATAGACATTTCGCGCGTCGGCACCAGGGACTGCGCGAATAAGCGCATCGAGTGTCGACTCCTCGACACCGCGGATAGGCATTTCGCGCGTCGGCACCTGGGACTGTGCGAATAAGCGCATCGCGGGTTGACTCCTCGAGCCCGCGGCTAGGCATTTCACGCGTCGGCACCTCCGACTGCGCGAATAAGCGCATCGAGGGTTGACTTCTCGAGCCCGCGGCTAGGCATTTCGCGCGTCGGCACCAGGGACTGCGCGAATAAGCGCATCCAGTGTCGACTCCTCGAGACCGCGGCTAGGCATTTCGCGCGTCGGCACCTGGGACTGTGTGAATAAGCGCATCGCGGGATGACTCCTCGAGGCCGCGGCTAGGCTTTTCACGCGTCGGCACCTCGAACTGCGCGAATAAGCGCATCGAGGGTGGACTTCTCAAGCCTGCGGCTAGGCATTTCGCGCGTCGGCACCTGGGACTGTGCGAATTAGCGCATCGCGGGAGTACTCCTCGAGCCCGCGGCTAGGCATTTCACGCGTCGGCACCTCCGACTGCGCGAATAAGCGCATCGAGGGTCGACTCCTCGAGCCCGCGGCTAGGAACTTCTCGTGTCGGCAACTCGCACTGCGCGAATAAGCGCATCGAGGGTTGACTCCTCGAGCCCGCGGCGAGGCATTTCGCGCGTCGGCACTTCGGCTTGCGCGAATAAGTCCTTCGAAGGTTGACTCCTCGAGCCCGCCGCTAGGCATTCCGCGCGTCGTCACCTCGGACTGCGCGAATAAGCGCATCGAGGGTCGACTTCTCGAGCCCGCGGCTAGGAATTTCGCACGTCGGCACCTCGGACTGCGCGAGTACGCGCATCGAGGTTGACTCCTCGAGCCCGCAGCTAGGCATATCGCGCGTCGGCACCTCGGACTGCGCGAATAAGCGCATCAAGGGTTGAGTCCTCGAGCCCGCGGCTAGGAACTTCACGTGTCGGCACCAGGGACTGCGCGAATAAGCGCATCGAGCGTCGACTCCTCGAGACCGCGGCTAGGCATTTCGCGCGTCGGCACCTGGGACTGTGCGAATAAGCGCATCGCGGGATGACTCCTCGAGGCCGCGGCTAGGATTTCACGCGTCGGCACCTCGAACTGCGCGAATAAGCGAATCGAGGGTGGACTTCTCGAGCCCGCGGCTAGGTATTTCGCGCGTCGGCACCAGGGACTGCGCGAATAAGCGCATCGAGTGTCGACTCCTCGGCACCGCGGCTAGGCATTTCGCGCGTCGGCACCTGGGACTGTGCGAATAAGCGCATCGCGGGTTGACTCCTCGAGCCCGCGGCTAGGCATTTCACGCGTCGGCACCTCCGACTGCGCGAATAAGCGCATCGAGGGACGACTCCTCGAGCCCGCGGCTAGGCATTTCGCGCGTCGGCACCTCGGACTGCACGAATCAGCGCATCGACGGTTGACTCCTCGAGCCCGCGGCAAGGCATTTCGCGCGTCGGCCCCTCGGACTTCGCGAATAAGCGCATCGAGGGTCGACTCCTCGAGCCCGCGGCAAGGAATTTCGCGTGTCGACACCTCGGACTGCGCGAATAAGCGCATCGAGGATCGACTCCTCGAGCCCGCGGCTAGGCATTTCGCGCGTCGGCACCTCGAACTGCGCGAAAAGCGCATCGAGGGTTGACTTCTCGAGCCCGCGGCTAGGCATTTCGCGCGTCGGCACCAGGGACTGTGCGAATAAGCGCATCGAGTGTCGACTCCTCGAGACCGCGGCTAGGCATTTCGCGCGTCGGCACCTGGGACTGTGCGAATAAGCGCATCGCGGGATGACTCCTCGAGGCCGCGGCTAGGCTTTTAACGCGTCGGCACCTCGAACTGCGCGAAGAAGCGCATCGAGGGTGGACTTCTCGAGCCCGCGGATAGACATTTCGCGCGTCGGCACCAGGGACTGCGCGAATAAGCGCATCGAGTGTCGACTCCTCGACACCGCGGATAGGCATTTCGCGCGTCGGCACCTGGGACTGTGCGAATAAGCGCATCGCGGGTTGACTCCTCGAGCCCGCGGCTAGGCATTTCACGCGTCGGCACCTCCGACTGCGCGAATAAGCGCATCGAGGGTTGACTCCTCGAGCCTGCGGCTACACAATTCGCGCGTCGGCACCTAGGACTGCGCGAGTACGCGCATCGAGGATCGACTCCTCGAGCCCGCGGCTAGGCATTTCGCGCGTCGGCACCTGGGACTGTGCGAATAAGCGCATCGCGGGATGACTCCTCGAGGCCGCGGCTAGGCTTTTCACGCGTCGGCACCTCGAACTGCGCGAAGAAGCGCATCGAGGGTGGACTTCTCGAGCCCGCGGATAGACATTTCGCGCGTCGCCACCAGGGACTGCGCGAATAAGCGCATCGAGTGTCGACTCCTCGACACCGCGGATAGGCATTTCGCGCGTCGGCACCTGGGACTGTGCGAATAAGCGCATCGCGGGTTGACTCCTCGAGCCCGCGGCTAGGCATTTCACGCGTCGGCACCTCCGACTGCGCGAATAAGCGCATCGAGGGTTGACTCCTCGAGCCTGCGGCTACACAATTCGCGCGTCGGCACCTAGGACTGCGCGAGTACGCGCATCGAGGATCGACTCCTCTTGCCCGCGGCTAGGAATTTCGCGTGTCGACAACTCGGACTGCGCGAATAAGTGCATCGAGGATCGGCTCCTCGAGCCCGCGGCTAGGCATTTCGCGCGTCGGCACCTTGAACTGCGCCCGCATCGAGGGTGGACTTCTCGAGCCCGCCTCTACGAATTTCGCACGTCGGCACCTCGGAATGCGCGAGTCCGCGCATCGAGGTTGACTCCTCGAGCCCGCAGCTAGGCATATCGCGTGTCGGCACCTCGGACTGCGCGAATAAGCGCATCAAGGGTCGACTCCTCGAGCCCGCGGCTAGGCATTTCGCGCGTAGGCACCTCGGACTGCGCGAATAAGCGCATCGAGGGTTGACTCCTCGAGCCTGCGGCTACACAATTCGCGCGTCGGCACCTAGGACTGCGCGAGTACGCGCATCGAGGATCGACTCCTCGAGCCCGCGGCTAGGCATTTCGCGCGTCGGCACCTCGAACTGCGCGAAAAGCGCATCGAGGGTTGACTTCTCGAGCCCGCGGCTAGGCATTTCGCGCGTCGGCACCAGGGACTGCGCGAATAAGCGCATCCAGTGTCGACTCCTCGAGACCGCGGCTAGGCATTTCGCGCGTCGGCACCTGGGACTGTGTGAATAAGCGCATCGCGGGTTGACTGCTCGAGCCCGCGGCTAGGCATTTCACGCGTCGGCACCTCCGACTGCGCGAATAAGCGCATCGAGGGTCGACTCCTCGAGCCTGCGGCTAGGAATTTCGCGTGTCGACACCTCGGACTGCGCGAATAAGCGCATCGAGGGTTGACTCCTCGATCCCGCAGCTAGGCATTTCGCGCGTCGGCACCTTGGACTGCGCGAATGAGCGCATCGAGGGTCGACACCTCGAGCCCGCGGTTAGGTTTTTCGCGCGTCGGCACCTCGGACTGCGCGAATAAGCGCATCGAGGGTCGACTCCTCGAGCCCGCGGCTAGGAATTTCGCGTGTCGACAACTCGGACTGCGCAAATAAGTGCATCGAGGATCGACTCCTCGAGCCCGCGGCTAGGCATTTCGCGCGTCGGCACCAGGGACTGCGCGAATAAGCGCATCGAGTGTCGACTCCTCGAGACCGCGGCTAGGCATTTCGCGCGTCGGCACCTGGGACTGTGCGAATAAGCGCATCGCGGGTTGACTCCTCGAGCCCGCGGCTAGGCATTTCACGCGTCGGCACCTCCAACTGTGCGAATAAGCGCATCGCGGGTTGACTCCTCGAGCCCGCGGCTAGGCGTTTCACGCGTCGGCACCTCCTACTGCGCGAATAAGCGCATCGAGGGTCGACTCCTCGAGCCCGCGGCTAGGAATTTCGCGTGTCGACAACTCAGACTGCGCAAATAAGCGCATCGAGGATTGACTTCTCGAGCCCGCGGATAGGCATTTCGCGCGTCGGCACCAGGGACTGCGCGAATAAGCGCATCGAGTGTCGACTCCTCGACACCGCGGATAGGCATTTCGCGCGTCGGCACCTGGGACTGTGCGAATAAGCGCATCGCGGGTTGACTCCTCGAGCCCGCGGCTAGGCATTTCACGCGTCGGCACCTTCGACTGCGCGAATAAGCGCATCGAGGGACGACTCCTCGAGCCCGCGGCTACGAATTTCGCACGTCGGCACCTCGGAATGCGCGAGTACGCGCATCGAGGTTGACTCCTCGAGCCTACGGCTAGGCATTTAGCGCGTCGGCACCTCGGACTGCGCGAATAAGCGCATCGAGGGACGACTCCTCGAGCCCGCCGCTAGGAATTTCGCGCGTCGGCACCTCGGACTGCGCGAATAAGCGTATCGAGGGTCAACTCCGCGAGCCCGCGGCTAGGAATTTCGCGTGTTGACACCTCGGACTGCGCTAATAAGCGCATCGAGGGTCGACTCCTCGTGCCCACGGCAAGGCATATCATGGGTCGCCACCTCGGAGTGCGCGAATAAGCGCATCGAGGGTCGACTCCTCGAGCCCGCGGCTACGCATATCGAGCGTCGGCACCTCGGACTGCGCGAATCAGCGCATCGACGGTTGACTCCTCGAGCCCGCGGCAAGGCATTTCGCGCGTCGGCCCCTCGGACTTCGCGAATAAGCGCATCGAGGGTCGACTCCTCGTGCCCGCGGCAAGGAATTTCGCGTGTCGACACCTCGGACTGCGCGAATAAGCGCATCGAGGATCGACTCCTCGAGCCCGCGGCTAGGCATTTCGCGCGTCGGCACCTCGAACTGCGCGAAAAGCGCATCGAGGGTTGACTTCTCGAGCCCGCGGCTAGGCATTTCGCGCGTCGGCACCAGGGACTGTGCGAATAAGCGCATCGAGTGTCGACTCCTCGAGACCGCGGCTAGGCATTTCGCGCGTCGGCACCTGGGACTGTGCGAATAAGCGCATCGCGGGATGACTCCTCGAGGCCGCGGCTAGGCTTTTCACGCGTCGGCACCTCGAACTGCGCGAAGAAGCGCATCGAGGGTGGACTTCTCGAGCCCGCGGATAGACATTTCGCGCGTCGGCACCAGGGACTGCGCGAATAAGCGCATCGAGTGTCGACTCCTCGACACCGCGGATAGGCATTTCGCGCGTCGGCACCTGGGACTGTGCGAATAAGCGCATCGCGGGTTGACTCCTCGAGCCCGCGGCTAGGCATTTCACGCGTCGGCACCTCCGACTGCGCGAATAAGCGCATCGAGGGTTGACTTCTCGAGCCCGCGGCTAGGCATTTCGCGCGTCGGCACCAGGGACTGCGCGAATAAGCGCATCCAGTGTCGACTCCTCGAGACCGCGGCTAGGCATTTCGCGCGTCGGCACCTGGGACTGTGTGAATAAGCGCATCGCGGGATGACTCCTCGAGGCCGCGGCTAGGCTTTTCACGCGTCGGCACCTCGAACTGCGCGAATAAGCGCATCGAGGGTGGACTTCTCAAGCCTGCGGCTAGGCATTTCGCGCGTCGGCACCTGGGACTGTGCGAATTAGCGCATCGCGGGAGTACTCCTCGAGCCCGCGGCTAGGCATTTCACGCGTCGGCACCTCCGACTGCGCGAATAAGCGCATCGAGGGTCGACTCCTCGAGCCCGCGGCTAGGAACTTCTCGTGTCGGCAACTCGCACTGCGCGAATAAGCGCATCGAGGGTTGACTCCTCGAGCCCGCGGCGAGGCATTTCGCGCGTCGGCACTTCGGCTTGCGCGAATAAGTCCTTCGAAGGTTGACTCCTCGAGCCCGCCGCTAGGCATTCCGCGCGTCGTCACCTCGGACTGCGCGAATAAGCGCATCGAGGGTCGACTTCTCGAGCCCGCGGCTAGGAATTTCGCACGTCGGCACCTCGGACTGCGCGAGTACGCGCATCGAGGTTGACTCCTCGAGCCCGCAGCTAGGCATATCGCGCGTCGGCACCTCGGACTGCGCGAATAAGCGCATCAAGGGTTGAGTCCTCGAGCCCGCGGCTAGGAACTTCACGTGTCGGCACCAGGGACTGCGCGAATAAGCGCATCGAGCGTCGACTCCTCGAGACCGCGGCTAGGCATTTCGCGCGTCGGCACCTGGGACTGTGCGAATAAGCGCATCGCGGGATGACTCCTCGAGGCCGCGGCTAGGATTTCACGCGTCGGCACCTCGAACTGCGCGAATAAGCGAATCGAGGGTGGACTTCTCGAGCCCGCGGCTAGGTATTTCGCGCGTCGGCACCAGGGACTGCGCGAATAAGCGCATCGAGTGTCGACTCCTCGGCACCGCGGCTAGGCATTTCGCGCGTCGGCACCTGGGACTGTGCGAATAAGCGCATCGCGGGTTGACTCCTCGAGCCCGCGGCTAGGCATTTCACGCGTCGGCACCTCCGACTGCGCGAATAAGCGCATCGAGGGACGACTCCTCGAGCCCGCGGCTAGGCATTTCGCGCGTCGGCACCTCGGACTGCACGAATCAGCGCATCGACGGTTGACTCCTCGAGCCCGCGGCAAGGCATTTCGCGCGTCGGCCCCTCGGACTTCGCGAATAAGCGCATCGAGGGTCGACTCCTCGAGCCCGCGGCAAGGAATTTCGCGTGTCGACACCTCGGACTGCGCGAATAAGCGCATCGAGGATCGACTCCTCGAGCCCGCGGCTAGGCATTTCGCGCGTCGGCACCTCGAACTGCGCGAAAAGCGCATCGAGGGTTGACTTCTCGAGCCCGCGGCTAGGCATTTCGCGCGTCGGCACCAGGGACTGTGCGAATAAGCGCATCGAGTGTCGACTCCTCGAGACCGCGGCTAGGCATTTCGCGCGTCGGCACCTGGGACTGTGCGAATAAGCGCATCGCGGGATGACTCCTCGAGGCCGCGGCTAGGCTTTTAACGCGTCGGCACCTCGAACTGCGCGAAGAAGCGCATCGAGGGTGGACTTCTCGAGCCCGCGGATAGACATTTCGCGCGTCGGCACCAGGGACTGCGCGAATAAGCGCATCGAGTGTCGACTCCTCGACACCGCGGATAGGCATTTCGCGCGTCGGCACCTGGGACTGTGCGAATAAGCGCATCGCGGGTTGACTCCTCGAGCCCGCGGCTAGGCATTTCACGCGTCGGCACCTCCGACTGCGCGAATAAGCGCATCGAGGGTTGACTCCTCGAGCCTGCGGCTACACAATTCGCGCGTCGGCACCTAGGACTGCGCGAGTACGCGCATCGAGGATCGACTCCTCGAGCCCGCGGCTAGGCATTTCGCGCGTCGGCACCTGGGACTGTGCGAATAAGCGCATCGCGGGATGACTCCTCGAGGCCGCGGCTAGGCTTTTCACGCGTCGGCACCTCGAACTGCGCGAAGAAGCGCATCGAGGGTGGACTTCTCGAGCCCGCGGATAGACATTTCGCGCGTCGCCACCAGGGACTGCGCGAATAAGCGCATCGAGTGTCGACTCCTCGACACCGCGGATAGGCATTTCGCGCGTCGGCACCTGGGACTGTGCGAATAAGCGCATCGCGGGTTGACTCCTCGAGCCCGCGGCTAGGCATTTCACGCGTCGGCACCTCCGACTGCGCGAATAAGCGCATCGAGGGTTGACTCCTCGAGCCTGCGGCTACACAATTCGCGCGTCGGCACCTAGGACTGCGCGAGTACGCGCATCGAGGATCGACTCCTCTTGCCCGCGGCTAGGAATTTCGCGTGTCGACAACTCGGACTGCGCGAATAAGTGCATCGAGGATCGGCTCCTCGAGCCCGCGGCTAGGCATTTCGCGCGTCGGCACCTTGAACTGCGCCCGCATCGAGGGTGGACTTCTCGAGCCCGCCTCTACGAATTTCGCACGTCGGCACCTCGGAATGCGCGAGTCCGCGCATCGAGGTTGACTCCTCGAGCCCGCAGCTAGGCATATCGCGTGTCGGCACCTCGGACTGCGCGAATAAGCGCATCAAGGGTCGACTCCTCGAGCCCGCGGCTAGGCATTTCGCGCGTAGGCACCTCGGACTGCGCGAATAAGCGCATCGAGGGTTGACTCCTCGAGCCTGCGGCTACACAATTCGCGCGTCGGCACCTAGGACTGCGCGAGTACGCGCATCGAGGATCGACTCCTCGAGCCCGCGGCTAGGCATTTCGCGCGTCGGCACCTCGAACTGCGCGAAAAGCGCATCGAGGGTTGACTTCTCGAGCCCGCGGCTAGGCATTTCGCGCGTCGGCACCAGGGACTGCGCGAATAAGCGCATCCAGTGTCGACTCCTCGAGACCGCGGCTAGGCATTTCGCGCGTCGCCACCTGGGACTGTGTGAATAAGCGCATCGCGGGATGACTCCTCGAGGCCGCGGCTAGGCTTTTCACGCGTCGGCACCTCGAACTGCGCGAATAAGCGCATCGAGGGTGGACTTCTCAAGCCCGCGACTAGGCATTTCGCGCGTCGGCACCTGGGACTGCTCGAATTAGCGCATCGCGGGAGTACTCCTCGAGCCCGCGGCTAGGCATTTCACGCGTCGGCACCTCCGACTGCGCGAATAAGCGCATCGAGGGTCGACTCCTCGAGCCCGCGGCTAGGAACTTCACGTGTCGGCAACTCGCACTGCGCGAATAAGCGCATCGAGAGTTGACTCCTCGAGCCCGCGGCGAGGCATTTCGCGCGTCGGCACTTCGGCTTGCGCGAATAAGTCCTTCGAAGGTTGACTCCTCGAGCCCGCCGCTAGGCATTCCGCGCGTCGTCACCTCGGACTGCGCGAATAAGCGCATCGAGGGTCGACTTCTCGAGCCCGCGGCTAGGAATTTCGCACGTCGGCACCTCGGACTGCGCGAGTACGCGCATCGAGGTTGACTCCTCGAGCCCGCAGCTAGGCATATCGCGCGTCGGCACCTCGGACTGCGCGAATAAGCGCATCGCGGGTTGACTCCTCGAGCCCGCGGCTAGGCATTTCACGCGTCGGCACCTCCAACTGTGCGAATAAGCGCATCGCGGGTTGACTCCTCGAGCCCGCGGCTAGGCATTTCACGCGTCGGCACCTCCTACTGCGCGAATAAGCGCATCGAGGGTCGACTCCTCGAGCCCGCGGCTAGGAATTTCGCGTGTCGACAACTCAGACTGCGCAAATAAGCGCATCGAGGATTGACTTCTCGAGCCCGCGGATAGGCATTTCGCGCGTCGGCACCAGGGACTGCGCGAATAAGCGCATCGAGTGTCGACTCCTCGACACCGCGGATAGGCATTTCGCGCGTCGGCACCTGGGACTGTGCGAATAAGCGCATCGCGGGTTGACTCCTCGAGCCCGCGGCTAGGCATTTCACGCGTCGGCACCTCCGACTGCGCGAATAAGCGCATCGAGGGACGACTCCTCGAGCCCGCGGCTAGGCATTTCGCGCGTCGGCACCTCGGACTGCGCGAATAAGCGCATCAAGGGTCGACTCCTCGAGCCCGCGGCTAGGCATTTCGCGCGTCGCACCTCGGACTGCGCGAATAAGCGCATCGAGGGTCGACTCCTCTTGCCCGCGGCTAGGAATTTCGCGTGTCGACAACTCGGACTTCGCGAATAAGTGCATCGAGGATCGACTCCTCGAGCCCGCGGCTAGGCATTTCGCGCGTCGGCACCTTGAACTGCGCGCGCATCGAGGGTGGACTTCTCGAGCCCGCGGCTACGAATTTCGCACGTCGGCACCTCGGAATGCGCGAGTACGCGCATCGAGGTTGACTCCTCGAGCCTGCGGCTAGGCATTTAGCGCGTCGGCACCTCGGACTGCGCGAATAAGCGCATCGAGGGTCGACTCCTCGAGCCCGCCGCTAGGAATTTCGCGCGTCGGCACCTCGGACTGCGCGAATAAGCGTATCGAGGGTCGACTCCGCGAGCCCGCGGCTAGGAATTTCGCGTGTTGACACCTCGGACTGCGCTAATAAGCGCATCGAGGGTCGACTCCTCGAGCCCACGGCAAGGCATATCATGGGTCGCCACCTCGGAGTGCGCGAATAAGCGCATCGAGGGTCGACTCCTCGAGCCCGCGGCTACGCATATCGAGCGTCGGCACCTCGGACTGCGCGAATCAGCGCATCGACGGTTGACTCCTCGAGCCCGCGGCTAGGCATTTCACGCGTCGGCACCTCCGACTGCGCGAATAAGCGCATCGAGGGTCGACTCCTCGAGCCCGCGGCTAGGCATTTCGCGCGTCGGCACCTCGGACTGCGCGAATAAGCGCATCAAGGGTCGACTCCTCGAGCCCGCAGCTAGGCATTTCGCGCGTCGGCACCTCGGACTGCGCGAATAAGCGCATCGAGGGTCGACTCCTCTTGCCCGCGGCTAGGAATTTCGCGTGTCGACAACTCGGACTGCGCGAATAAGTGCATCGAGGATCGGCTCCTCGAGCCCGCGGCTAGGCATTTCGCGCGTCGGCACCTTGAACTGCGCGCGCATCGAGGGTGGACTTCTCGAGCCCGCGGCTACGAATTTCGCACGTCGGCACCTCGGAATGCGCGAGTACGCGCATCGAGGTTGACTACTCAAGCCTACGGCTAGGCATTTAGCGCGTCGGCACCTCGGACTGCGCGAATAAGCGCATCGAGGGTCGACTCCTCGAGCCCGCGGCTAGGCATTTCGCGCGTAGGCACCTCGGACTGCGCGAATAAGCGCATCGAGGGTTGCCTCCTCGAGCCTGCGGCTACACAATTCGCGCGTCGGCACCTAGGACTGCGCGAGTACGCGCATCGAGGATCGACTCCTCGAGCCCGCGGCTAGGCATTTCGCGCGTCGGCACCTCGAACTGCGCGAAAAGCGCATCGAGGGTTGACTTCTCGAGCCCGCGGCTAGGCATTTCGCGCGTCGGCACCAGGGACTGCGCGAATAAGCGCATCCAGTGTCGACTCCTCGAGACCGCGGCTAGGCATTTCGCGCGTCGGCACCTGGGACTGTGTGAATAAGCGCATCGCGGGTTGACTGCTCGAGCCCGCGGCTAGGCATTTCACGCGTCGGCACCTCCGACTGCGCGAATAAGCGCATCGAGGGTCGACTCCTCGAGCCTGCGGCTAGGAATTTGGCGTGTCTACACCTCGGACTGCGCGAATAAGCGCATCGAGGGTTGACTCCTCGATCCCGCAGCTAGGCATTTCGCGCGTCGGCACCTTGGACTGCGCGAATGAGCGCATCGAGGGTCGACACCTCGAGCCCGCGGTTAGGTTTTTCGCGCGTCGGCACCTCGGACTGCGCGAATAAGCGCATCGAGGGTCGACTCCTCGAGCCCGCGGCTAGGAATTTCGCGTGTCGACAACTCGGACTGCGCAAATAAGTGCATCGAGGATCGACTCCTCGAGCCCGCGGCCAGGCATTTCGCGCGTCAGCACCAGGGACTGCGCGAATAAGCGCATCGAGTGTCGACTCCTCGAGACCGCGGCTAGGCATTTCGCGCGTCGGCACCTGGGACTGTGCGAATAAGCGCATCGCGGGTTGACTCCTCGAGCCCGCGGCTAGGCATTTCACGCGTCGGCACCTCCAACTGTGCGAATAAGCGCATCGCGGGTTGACTCCTCGAGCCCGCGGCTAGGCATTTCACGCGTCGGCACCTCCTACTGCGCGAATAAGTGCATCGAGGGTCGACTCCTCGAGCCCGCGGCTAGGAATTTCGCGTGTCGACAACTCAGACTGCGCAAATAAGCGCATCGAGGATTGACTTCTCGAGCCCGCGGATAGGCATTTCGCGCGTCGGCACCAGGGACTGCGCGAATAAGCGCATCGAGTGTCGACTCCTCGACACCGCGGATAGGCATTTCGCGCGTCGGCACCTGGGACTGTGCGAATAAGCGCATCGCGGGTTGACTCCTCGAGCCCGCGGCTAGGCATTTCACGCGTCGGCACCTCCGACTGCGCGAATAAGCGCATCGAGGGACGACTCCTCGAGCCCGCGGCTAGGCATTTCGCGCGTCGGCACCTCGGACTGCGCGAATAAGCGCATCAAGGGTCGACTCCTCGAGCCCGCGGCTAGGCATTTCGCGCGTCGGCCCCTCGGACTTCGCGAATAAGCGCATCGAGGGTCGACTCCTCGAGCCCGCGGCAAGGAATTTCGCGTGTCGACACCTCGGACTGCGCGAATAAGCGCATCGAGGATCGACTCCTCGAGCCCGCGGCTAGGCATTTCGCGCGTCGGCACCTCGAACTGCGCGAAAAGCGCATCGAGGGTTGACTTCTCGAGCCCGCGGCTAGGCATTTCGCGCGTCGGCACCAGGGACTGTGCGAATAAGCGCATCGACTGTCGACTCCTCGAGACCGCGGCTAGGCATTTCGCGCGTCGGCACCTGGGACTGTGCGAATAAGCGCATCGCGGGATGACTCCTCGAGGCCGCGGCTAGGCTTTTCACGCGTCGGCACCTCCAACTGCGCGAATAAGCGCATCGAGGGTGGACTTCTCGAGCCTGCGGCTAGGCATTTCGCGCGTCGGCACCTGGGACTGTGCGAATTAGCGCATCGCGGGTTGACTGCTCGAGCCCGCGGCTAGGCATTTCACGCGTCGGCACCTCCGACTGCGCGAATAAGCGCATCGAGGGTCGACTCCTCGAGCCTGCGGCTAGGAATTTGGCGTGTCGACACCTCGGACTGCGCGAATAAGCGCATCGAGGGTTGACTCCTCGATCCCGCAGCTAGGCATTTCGCGCGTCGGCACCTTGGACTGCGCGAATGAGCGCATCGAGGGTCGACACCTCGAGCCCGCGGTTAGGTTTTTCGCGCGTCGGCACCTCGGACTGCGCGAATAAGCGCATCGAGGGTCGACTCCTCGAGCCCGCCGCTAGGCATTCCGCGCGTCGTCACCTCGGACTGCGCGAATAAGCGCATCGAGGGTCGACTTCTCGAGCCCGCGGCTAGGAATTTCGCACGTCGGCACCTCGGACTGCGCGAGTACGCGCATCGAGGTTGACTCCTCGAGCCCGCAGCTAGGCATATCGCGCGTCGGCACCTCGGACTGCGCGAATAAGCGCATCAAGGGTTGAGTCCTCGAGCCCGCGGCTAGGAACTTCACGTGTCGGCACCAGGGACTGCGCGAATAAGCGCATCGAGCGTCGACTCCTCGAGACCGCGGCTAGGCATTTCGCGCGTCGGCACCTGGGACTGTGCGAATAAGCGCATCGCGGGATGACTCCTCGAGGCCGCGGCTAGGATTTCACGCGTCGGCACCTCGAACTGCGCGAATAAGCGAATCGAGGGTGGACTTCTCGAGCCCGCGGCTAGGCATTTCGCGCGTCGGCACCAGGGACTGCGCGAATAAGCGCATCGAGTGTCGACTCCTCGGCACCGCGGCTAGGCATTTCGCGCGTCGGCACCTGGGACTGTGCGAATAAGCGCATCGCGGGTTGACTCCTCGAGCCCGCGGCTAGGCATTTCACGCGTCGGCACCTCCGACTGCGCGAATAAGCGCATCGAGGGACGACTCCTCGAGCCCGCGGCTAGGCATTTCGCGCGTCGGCACCTCGGACTGCGCGAATAAGCGCATCAAGGGTCGACTCCTCGAGCCCGCGGCTAGGCATTTCGCGCGTCGGCACCTCGGACTGCGCGAATAAGCGCATCGAGGGTCGACTCCTCTTGCCCGCGGCTAGGAATTTCGCGTGTCGACAACTCGGACTGCGCGAATAAGTGCATCGAGGATCGACTCCTCGAGCCCGCGGCTAGGCATTTCGCGCGTCGGCACCTTGAACTGCGCGCGCATCGAGGGTGGACTTCTCGAGCCCGCGGCTACGAATTTCGCACGTCGGCACCTCGGAATGCGCGAGTACGCGCATCGAGGTTGACTCCTCGAGCCTGCGGCTAGGCATTTAGCGCGTCGGCACCTCGGACTGCGCGAATAAGCGCATCGAGGGTCGACTCCTCGAGCCCGCCGCTAGGAATTTCGCGCGTCGGCACCTCGGACTGCGCGAATAAGCGTATCGAGGGTCGACTCCGCGAGCCCGCGGCTAGGAATTTCGCGTGTTGACACCTCGGACTGCGCTAATAAGCGCATCGAGGGTCGACTCCTCGAGCCCACGGCAAGGCATATCATGGGTCGCCACCTCGGAGTGCGCGAATAAGCGCATCGAGGGTCGACTCCTCGAGCCCGCGGCTACGCATATCGAGCGTCGGCACCTCGGACTGCGCGAATCAGCGCATCGACGGTTGACTCCTCGAGCCCGCGGCAAGGCATTTCGCGCGTCGGCCCCTCGGACTTCGCGAATAAGCGCATCGAGGGTCGACTCCTCGAGCCCGCGGCAAGGAATTTCGCGTGTCGACACCTCGGACTGCGCGAATAAGCGCATCGAGGATCGACTCCTCGAGCCCGCGGCTAGGCATTTCGCGCGTCGGCACCTCGAACTGCGCGAAAAGCGCATCGAGGGTTGACTTCTCGAGCCCGCGGCTAGGCATTTCGCGCGTCGGCACCAGGGACTGTGCGAATAAGCGCATCGAGTGTCGACTCCTCGAGACCGCGGCTAGGCATTTCGCGCGTCGGCACCTGGGACTGTGCGAATAAGCGCATCGCGGGATGACTCCTCGAGGCCGCGGCTAGGCTTTTCACGCGTCGGCACCTCGAACTGCGCGAAGAAGCGCATCGAGGGTGGACTTCTCGAGCCCGCGGATAGACATTTCGCGCGTCGGCACCAGGGACTGCGCGAATAAGCGCATCGAGTGTCGACTCCTCGACACCGCGGATAGGCATTTCGCGCGTCGGCACCTGGGACTGTGCGAATAAGCGCATCGCGGGTTGACTCCTCGAGCCCGCGGCTAGGCATTTCACGCGTCGGCACCTCCGACTGCGCGAATAAGCGCATCGAGGGTTGACTCCTCGAGCCTGCGGCTACACAATTCGCGCGTCGGCACCTAGGACTGCGCGAGTACGCGCATCGAGGATCGACTCCTCGAGCCCGCGGCTAGGCATTTCGCGCGTCGGCACCTGGGACTGTGCGAATAAGCGCATCGCGGGATGACTCCTCGAGGCCGCGGCTAGGCTTTTCACGCGTCGGCACCTCGAACTGCGCGAAGAAGCGCATCGAGGGTGGACTTCTCGAGCCCGCGGATAGACATTTCGCGCGTCGGCACCAGGGACTGCGCGAATAAGCGCATCGAGTGTCGACTCCTCGACACCGCGGATAGGCATTTCGCGCGTCGGCACCTGGGACTGTGCTAATAAGCGCATCGCGGGTTGACTCCTCGAGCCCGCGGCTAGGCATTTCACGCGTCGGCACCTCCGACTGCGCGAATAAGCGCATCGAGGGTTGACTCCTCGAGCCTGCGGCTACACAATTCGCGCGTCGGCACCTAGGACTGCGCGAGTACGCGCATCGAGGATCGACTCCTCTTGCCCGCGGCTAGGAATTTCGCGTGTCGGCACCTCGAACTGCGCGAAAAGCGCATCGAGGGTTGACTTCTCGAGCCCGCGGCTAGGCATTTCGCGCGTCGGCACCAGGGACTGCGCGAATAAGCGCATCCAGTGTCGACTCCTCGAGACCGCGGCTAGGCATTTCGCGCGTCGCCACCTGGGACTGTGTGAATAAGCGCATCGCGGGATGACTCCTCGAGGCCGCGGCTAGGCTTTTCACGCGTCGGCACCTCGAACTGCGCGAATAAGCGCATCGATGGTGGACTTCTCAAGCCCGCGACTAGGCATTTCGCGCGTCGGCACCTGGGACTGTGCGAATTAGCGCATCGCGGGAGTACTCCTCGAGCCCGCGGCTAGGCATTTCACGCGTCGGCACCTCCGACTGCGCGAATAAGCGCATCGAGGGTCGACTCCTCGAGCCCGCGGCTAGGAACTTCACGTGTCGGCAACTCGCACTGCGCGAATAAGCGCATCGAGGGTTGACTCCTCGAGCCCGCGGCGAGGCATTTCGCGCGTCGGCACTTCGGCTTGCGCGAATAAGTCCTTCGAAGGTTGACTCCTCGAGCCCGCCGCTAGGCATTCCGCGCGTCGTCACCTCGGACTGCGCGAATAAGCGCATCGAGGGTCGACTTCTCGAGCCCGCGGCTAGGAATTTCGCACGTCGGCACCTCGGACTGCGCGAGTACGCGCATCGAGGTTGACTCCTCGAGCCCGCAGCTAGGCATATCGCGCGTCGGCACCTCGGACTGCGCGAATAAGCGCATCGCGGGTTGACTCCTCGAGCCCGCGGCTAGGCATTTCACGCGTCGGCACCTCCAACTGTGCGAATAAGCGCATCGCGGGTTGACTCCTCGAGCCCGCGGCTAGGCATTTCACGCGTCGGCACCTCCTACTGCGCGAATAAGCGCATCGAGGGTCGACTCCTCGAGCCCGCGGCTAGGAATTTCGCGTGTCGACAACTCAGACTGCGCAAATAAGCGCATCGAGGATTGACTTCTCGAGCCCGCGGATAGGCATTTCGCGCGTCGGCACCAGGGACTGCGCGAATAAGCGCATCGAGTGTCGACTCCTCGACACCGCGGATAGGCATTTCGCGCGTCGGCACCTGGGACTGTGCGAATAAGCGCATCGCGGGTTGACTGCTCGAGCCCGCGGCTAGGCATTTCGCGCGTCGGCACCTCGGACTGCGCGAATAAGCGCATCAAGGGTCGACTCCTCGAGCCCGCGGCTAGGCATTTCGCGTCGGCACCTCGGACTGCGCGAATAAGCGCATCGAGGGTCGACTCCTCTTGCCCGCGGCTAGGAATTTCGCGTGTCGACAACTCGGACTTCGCGAATAAGTGCATCGAGGATCGACTCCTCGAGCCCGCGGCTAGGCATTTCGCGCGTCGGCACCTTGAACTGCGCGCGCATCGAGGGTGGACTTCTCGAGCCCGCGGCTACGAATTTCGCACGTCGGCACCTCGGAATGCGCGAGTACGCGCATCGAGGTTGACTCCTCGAGCCTGCGGCTAGGCATTTAGCGCGTCGGCACCTCGGACTGCGCGAATAAGCGTATCGAGGGTCGACTCCGCGAGCCCGCGGCTAGGAATTTCGCGTGTTGACACCTCGGACTGCGCTAATAAGCGCATCGAGGGTCGACTCCTCGAGCCCACGGCAAGGCATATCATGGGTCGCCACCTCGGAGTGCGCGAATAAGCGCATCGAGGGTCGACTCCTCGAGCCCGCGGCTACGCATATCGAGCGTCGGCACCTCGGACTGCGCGAATCAGCGCATCGACGGTTGACTCCTCGAGCCCGCGGCTAGGCATTTCACGCGTCGGCACCTCCGACTGCGCGAATAAGCGCATCGAGGGTCGACTCCTCGAGCCCGCGGCTAGGCATTTCGCGCGTCGGCACCTCGGACTGCGCGAATAAGCGCATCAAGGGTCGACTCCTCGAGCCCGCAGCTAGGCATTTCGCGCGTCGGCACCTCGGACTGCGCGAATAAGCGCATCGAGGGTCGACTCCTCTTGCCCGCGGCTAGGAATTTCGCGTGTCGACAACTCGGACTGCGCGAATAAGTGCATCGAGGATCGGCTCCTCGAGCCCGCGGCTAGGCATTTCGCGCGTCGGCACCTTGAACTGCGCGCGCATCGAGGGTGGACTTCTCGAGCCCGCGGCTACGAATTTCGCACGTCGGCACCTCGGAATGCGCGAGTACGCGCATCGAGGTTGACTCCTCAAGCCTACGGCTAGGCATTTAGCGCGTCGGCACCTCGGACTGCGCGAATAAGCGCATCGAGGGTCGACTCCTCGAGCCCGCGGCTAGGCATTTCGCGCGTAGGCACCTCGGACTGCGCGAATAAGCGCATCGAGGGTTGACTCCTCGAGCCTGCGGCTACACAATTCGCGCGTCGGCACCTAGGACTGCGCGAGTACGCGCATCGAGGATCGACTCCTCGAGCCCGCGGCTAGGCATTTCGCGCGTCGGCACCTCGAACTGCGCGAAAAGCGCATCGAGGGTTGACTTCTCGAGCCCGCGGCTAGGCATTTCGCGCGTCGGCACCAGGGACTGCGCGAATAAGCGCATCCAGTGTCGACTCCTCGAGACCGCGGCTAGGCATTTCGCGCGTCGGCACCTGGGACTGTGTGAATAAGCGCATCGCGGGTTGACTGCTCGAGCCCGCGGCTAGGCATTTCACGCGTCGGCACCTCCGACTGCGCGAATAAGCGCATCGAGGGTCGACTCCTCGAGCCTGCGGCTAGGAATTTGGCGTGTCGACACCTCGGACTGCGCGAATAAGCGCATCGAGGGTTGACTCCTCGATCCCGCAGCTAGGCATTTCGCGCGTCGGCACCTTGGACTGCGCGAATGAGCGCATCGAGGGTCGACACCTCGAGCCCGCGGTTAGGTTTTTCGCGCGTCGGCACCTCGGACTGCGCGAATAAGCGCATCGAGGGTCGACTCCTCGAGCCCGCGGCTAGGAATTTCGCGTGTCGACAACTCGGACTGCGCAAATAAGTGCATCGAGGATCGACTCCTCGAGCCCGCGGCTAGGCATTTCGCGCGTCGGCACCAGGGACTGCGCGAATAAGCGCATCGAGTGTCGACTCCTCGAGACCGCGGCTAGGCATTTCGCGCGTCGGCACCTGGGACTGTGCGAATAAGCGCATCGCGGGTTGACTCCTCGAGCCCGCGGCTAGGCATTTCACGCGTCGGCACCTCCAACTGTGCGAATAAGCGCATCGCGGGTTGACTCCTCGAGCCCGCGGCTAGGCATTTCACGCGTCGGCACCTCCTACTGCGCGAATAAGCGCATCGAGGGTCGACTCCTCGAGCCCGCGGCTAGGAATTTCGCGTGTCGACAACTCAGACTGCGCAAATAAGCGCATCGAGGATTGACTTCTCGAGCCCGCGGATAGGCATTTCGCGCGTCGGCACCAGGGACTGCGCGAATAAGCGCATCGAGTGTCGACTCCTCGACACCGCGGATAGGCATTTCGCGCGTCGGCACCTGGGACTGTGCGAATAAGCGCATCGCGGGTTGACTCCTCGAGCCCGCGGCTAGGCATTTCACGCGTCGGCACCTCCGACTGCGCGAATAAGCGCATCGAGGGACGACTCCTCGAGCCCGCGGCTAGGCATTTCGCGCGTCGGCACCTCGGACTGCGCGAATAAGCGCATCAAGCGTCGACTCCTCGAGCCCGCGGCTAGACATTTCGCGCGTCGGCACCTCGGACTGCGCGAATAAGCGCATCGAGGGTCGACTCCTCTTGCCCGCGGCTAGGAATTTCGCGTGTCGACAACTCGGACTGCGCGAATAAGTGCATCGAGGATCGACTCCTCGAGCCCGCGGCTAGGCATTTCGCGCGTCGGCACCTTGAACTGCGCGCGCATCGAGGGTGGACTTCTCGAGCCCGCGGCTACGAATTTCGCACGTCGGCACCTCGGAATGCACGAGTACGCGCATCGAGGTTGACTCCTCGAGCCTACGGCTAGGCATTTAGCGCGTCGGCACCTCGGACTGCGCGAATAAGCGCATCGAGGATCGACTCCTCGAGCCCGCGGCTAGGCATTTCGCGCGTCGGCACCTCGAACTGCGCGAAAAGCGCATCGAGGGTTGACTTCTCGAGCCCGCGGCTAGGCATTTCGCGCGTCGGCACCAGGGACTGTGCGAATAAGCGCATCGAGTGTCGACTCCTCGAGACCGCGGCTAGGCATTTCGCGCGTCGGCACCTGGGACTGTGCGAATAAGCGCATCGCGGGATGACTCCTCGAGGCCGCGGCTAGGCTTTTCACGCGTCGGCACCTCGAACTGCGCGAAGAAGCGCATCGAGGGTGGACTTCTCGAGCCCGCGGATAGACATTTCGCGCGTCGGCACCAGGGACTGCGCGAATAAGCGCATCGAGTGTCGACTCCTCGACACCGCGGATAGGCATTTCGCGCGTCGGCACCTGGGACTGTGCGAATAAGCGCATCGCGGGTTGACTCCTCGAGCCCGCGGCTAGGCATTTCACGCGTCGGCACCTCCGACTGCGCGAATAAGCGCATCGAGGGTTGACTTCTCGAGCCCGCGGCTAGGCATTTCGCGCGTCGGCACCAGGGACTGCGCGAATAAGCGCATCCAGTGTCGACTCCTCGAGACCGCGGCTAGGCATTTCGCGCGTCGGCACCTGGGACTGTGTGAATAAGCGCATCGCAGGATGACTCCTCGAGGCCGCGGCTAGGCTTTTCACGCGTCGGCACCTCGAACTGCGCGAATAAGCGCATCGAGGGTGGACTTCTCAAGCCTGCGGCTAGGCATTTCGCGCGTCGGCACCTGGGACTGTGCGAATTAGCGCATCGCGGGAGTACTCCTCGAGCCCGCGGCTAGGCATTTCACGCGTCGGCACCTCCGACTGCGCGAATAAGCGCATCGAGGGTCGACTCCTCGAGCCCGCGGCTAGGAACTTCACGTGTCGGCAACTCGCACTGCGCGAATAAGCGCATCGAGGGTTGACTCCTCGAGCCCGCGGCGAGGCATTTCGCGCGTCGGCACTTCGGCTTGCGCGAATAAGTCCTTCGAAGGTTGACTCCTCGAGCCCGCCGCTAGGCATTCCGCGCGTCGTCACCTCGGACTGCGCGAATAAGCGCATCGAGGGTCGACTTCTCGAGCCCGCGGCTAGGAATTTCGCACGTCGGCACCTCGGACTGCGCGAGTACGCGCATCGAGGTTGACTCCTCGAGCCCGCAGCTAGGCATATCGCGCGTCGGCACCTCGGACTGCGCGAATAAGCGCATCAAGGGTTGAGTCCTCGAGCCCGCGGCTAGGAACTTCACGTGTGGGCACCAGGGACTGCGCGAATAAGCGCATCGAGCGTCGACTCCTCGAGACCGCGGCTAGGCATTTCGCGCGTCGGCACCTGGGACTGTGCGAATAAGCGCATCGCGGGATGACTCCTCGAGGCCGCGGCTAGGATTTCACGCGTCGGCACCTCGAACTGCGCGAATAAGCGAATCGAGGGTGGACTTCTCGAGCCCGCGGCTAGGCATTTCGCGCGTCGGCACCAGGGACTGCGCGAATAAGCGCATCGAGTGTCGACTCCTCGGCACCGCGGCTAGGCATTTCGCGCGTCGGCACCTGGGACTGTGCGAATAAGCGCATCGCGGGTTGACTCCTCGAGCCCGCGGCTAGGCATTTCACGCGTCGGCACCTCCGACTGCGCGAATAAGCGCATCGAGGGACGACTCCTCGAGCCCGCGGCTAGGCATTTCGCGCGTCGGCACCTCGGACTGCGCGAATAAGCGCATCAAGGGTCGACTCCTCGAGCCCGCGGCTAGGCATTTCGCGCGTCGGCACCTCGGACTGCGCGAATAAGCGCATCGAGGGTCGACTCCTCTTGCCCGCGGCTAGGAATTTCGCGTGTCGACAACTCGGACTGCGCGAATAAGTGCATCGAGGATCGACTCCTCGAGCCCGCGGCTAGGCATTTCGCGCGTCGGCACCTTGAACTGCGCGCGCATCGAGGGTGGACTTCTCGAGCCCGCGGCTACGAATTTCGCACGTCGGCACCTCGGAATGCGCGAGTACGCGCATCGAGGTTGACTCCTCGAGCCTGCGGCTAGGCATTTAGCGCGTCGGCACCTCGGACTGCGCGAATAAGCGCATCGAGGGTCGACTCCTCGAGCCCGCCGCTAGGAATTTCGTGCGTCGGCACCTCGGACTGCGCGAATAAGCGTATCGAGGGTCGACTCCGCGAGCCCGCGGCTAGGAATTTCGCGTGTTGACACCTCGGACTGCGCTAATAAGCGCATCGAGGGTCGACTCCTCGAGCCCACGGCAAGGCATATCATGGGTCGCCACCTCGGAGTGCGCGAATAAGCGCATCGAGGGTCGACTCCTCGAGCCCGCGGCTACGCATATCGAGCGTCGGCACCTCGGACTGCGCGAATCAGCGCATCGACGGTTGACTCCTCGAGCCCGCGGCAAGGCATTTCGCGCGTCGGCCCCTCGGACTTCGCGAATAAGCGCATCGAGGGTCGACTCCTCGAGCCCGCGGCAAGGAATTTCGCGTGTCGACACCTCGGACTGCGCGAATAAGCGCATCGAGGATCGACTCCTCGAGCCCGCGGCTAGGCATTTCGCGCGTCGGCACCTCGAACTGCGCGAAAAGCGCATCGAGGGTTGACTTCTCGAGCCCGCGGCTAGGCATTTCGCGCGTCGGCACCAGGGACTGTGCGAATAAGCGCATCGAGTGTCGACTCCTCGAGACCGCGGCTAGGCATTTCGCGCGTCGGCACCTGGGACTGTGCGAATAAGCGCATCGCGGGATGACTCCTCGAGGCCGCGGCTAGGCTTTTCACGCGTCGGCACCTCGAACTGCGCGAAGAAGCGCATCGAGGGTGGACTTCTCGAGCCCGCGGATAGACATTTCGCGCGTCGGCACCAGGGACTGCGCGAATAAGCGCATCGAGTGTCGACTCCTCGACACCGCGGATAGGCATTTCGCGCGTCGGCACCTGGGACTGTGCGAATAAGCGCATCGCGGGTTGACTCCTCGAGCCCGCGGCTAGGCATTTCACGCGTCGGCACCTCCGACTGCGCGAATAAGCGCATCGAGGGTTGACTCCTCGAGCCTGCGGCTACACAATTCCCGCGGCGGCACCTAGGACTGCGCGAGTACGCGCATCGAGGATCGACTCCTCGAGCCCGCGGCTAGGCATTTCGCGCGTCGGCACCTGGGACTGTGCGAATAAGCGCATCGCGGGATGACTCCTCGAGGCCGCGGCTAGGCTTTTCACGCGTCGGCACCTCGAACTGCGCGAAGAAGCGCATCGAGGGTGGACTTCTCGAGCCCGCGGATAGACATTTCGCGCGTCGGCACCAGGGACTGCGCGAATAAGCGCATCGAGTGTCGACTCCTCGACACCGCGGATAGGCATTTCGCGCGTCGGCACCTGGGACTGTGCGAATAAGCGCATCGCGGGTTGACTCCTCGAGCCCGCGGCTAGGCATTTCACGCGTCGGCACCTCCGACTGCGCGAATAAGCGCATCGAGGGTTGACTCCTCGAGCCTGCGGCTACACAATTCGCGCGTCGGCACCTAGGACTGCGCGAGTACGCGCATCGAGGATCGACTCCTCTTGCCCGCGGCTAGGAATTTCGCGTGTCGACAACTCGGACTGCGCGAATAAGTGCATCGAGGATCGGCTCCTCGAGCCCGCGGCTAGGCATTTCGCGCGTCGGCACCTTGAACTGCGCCCGCATCGAGGGTGGACTTCTCGAGCCCGCCTCTACGAATTTCGCACGTCGGCACCTCGGAATGCGCGAGTCCGCGCATCGAGGTTGACTCCTCGAGCCCGCAGCTAGGCATATCGCGTGTCGGCACCTCGGACTGCGCGAATAAGCGCATCAAGGGTCGACTCCTCGAGCCCGCGGCTAGGCATTTCGCGCGTAGGCACCTCGGACTGCGCGAATAAGCGCATCGAGGGTTGACTCCTCGAGCCTGCGGCTACACAATTCGCGCGTCGGCACCTAGGACTGCGCGAGTACGCGCATCGAGGATCGACTCCTCGAGCCCGCGGCTAGGCATTTCGCGCGTCGGCACCTCGAACTGCGCGAAAAGCGCATCGAGGGTTGACTTCTCGAGCCCGCGGCTAGGCATTTCGCGCGTCGGCACCAGGGACTGCGCGAATAAGCGCATCCAGTGTCGACTCCTCGAGACCGCGGCTAGGCATTTCGCGCGTCGGCACCTGGGACTGTGTGAATAAGCGCATCGCGGGATGACTCCTCGAGGCCGCGGCTAGGCTTTTCACGCGTCGGCACCTCGAACTGCGCGAATAAGCGCATCGAGGGTGGACTTCTCAAGCCCGCGACTAGGCATTTCGCGCGTCGGCACCTGGGACTGTGCGAATTAGCGCATCGCGGGAGTACTCCTCGAGCCCGCGGCTAGGCATTTCACGCGTCGGCACCTCCGACTGCGCGAATAAGCGCATCGAGGGTCGACTCCTCGAGCCCGCGGCTAGGAACTTCACGTGTCGGCAACTCGCACTGCGCGAATAAGCGCATCGAGGGTTGACTCCTCGAGCCCGCGGCGAGGCATTTCGCGCGTCGGCACTTCGGCTTGCGCGAATAAGTCCTTCGAAGGTTGACTCCTCGAGCCCGCCGCTAGGCATTCCGCGCGTCGTCACCTCGGACTGCGCGAATAAGCGCATCGAGGGTCGACTTCTCGAGCCCGCGGCTAGGAATTTCGCACGTCGGCACCTCGGACTGCGCGAGTACGCGCATCGAGGTTGACTCCTCGAGCCCGCAGCTAGGCATATCGCGCGTCGGCACCTCGGACTGCGCGAATAAGCGCATCAAGGGTTGACTCCTCGAGCCCGCGGCTAGGAACTTCACGTGTCGGCACCAGGGACTGCGCGAATAAGCGCATCGAGCGTCGACTCCTCGAGACCGCGGCTAGGCATTTCGCGCGTCGGCACCTGGGACTGTGCGAATAAGCGCATCGCGGGATGACTCCTCGAGGCCGCGGCTAGGATTTCACGCGTCGGCACCTCGAACTGCGCGAATAAGCGAATCGAGGGTGGACTTCTCGAGCCCGCGGCTAGGCATTTCGCGCGTCGGCACCTGGGACTGTGCGAATAAGCGCATCGCGTGTTGACTGCTCGAGCCCGCGGCTAGGCATTTCACGCGTCGGCACCTCCGACTGCGCGAATAAGCGCATCGAGGGTCGACTCCTCGAGCCCGCGGCTAGGAATTTGGCGTGTCGACACCTCGGACTGCGCGAATAAGCGCATCGAGGGTTGACTCCTCGATCCCGCAGCTAGGCATTTCGCGCGTCGGCACCTCGGACTGCGCGAATGAGCGCATCGAGGGTCGACACCTCGAGCCCGCGGTTAGGTATTTCGCGCGTCGGCACCGCGGACTGCGCGAATAAGCGCATCGAGGGTCGACTCCTCGAGCCCGCGGCTAGGAATTTCGCGTGTCGACAACTCGGACTGCGCAAATAAGTGCATCGAGGATCGACTCCTCGAGCCCGCGGCTAGGCATTTCGCGCGTCGGCACCAGGGACTGCGCGAATAAGCGCATCGAGTGTCGACTCCTCGAGACCGCGGCTAGGCATTTCGCGCGTCGGCACCTGGGACTGTGCGAATAAGCGCATCGCGGGTTGACTCCTCGAGCCCGCGGCTAGGCATTTCACGCGTCGGCACCTCCGACTGCGCGAATAAGCGCATCGAGGGTCGACTCCTCGAGCCCGCGGCTAGGAATTTCGCGTGTCGACAACTCGGACTGCGCAAATAAGCGCATCGAGGGTTGACTTCTCGAGCCCGCGGCTAGGCATTTCGCGCGTCGGCACCAGGGACTGTGCGAATAAGCGCATCGAGTGTCGACTCCTCGAGACCGCGGCTAGGCATTTCGCGCGTCGGCACCTGGGACTGTGCGAATAAGCGCATCGCGGGATGACTCCTCGAGGCCGCGGCTAGGCTTTTCACGCATCGGCACCTCGAACTGCGCGAAGAAGCGCATCGAGGGTGGACTTCTCGAGCCCGCGGATAGGCATTTCGCGCGTCGGCACCAGGGACTGCGCGAATAAGCGCATCGAGTGTCGACTCCTCGACACCGCGGATAGGCATTTCGCGCGTCGGCACCTGGGACTGTGCGAATAAGCGCATCGCGGGTTGACTCCTCGAGCCCGCGGCTAGGCATTTCACGCGTCGGCACCTCCGACTGCGCGAATAAGCGCATCGAGGGACGACTCCTCGAGCCCGCGGCTAGGCATTTCGCGCGTCGGCACCTCGGACTGCGCGAATAAGCGCATCAAGGGTCGACTCCTCGAGCCCGCGGCTAGGCATTTCGCGCGTCGGCACCTCGGACTGCGCGAATAAGCGCATCGAGGGTCGACTCCTCTTGCCCGCGGCTAGGAATTTCGCGTGTCGACAACTCGGACTGCGCGAATAAGTGCATCGAGGATCGACTCCTCGAGCCCGCGGCTAGGCATTCCGCGCGTCGGCACCTTGAACTGCGCGCGCATCGAGGGTGGACTTCTCGAGCCCGCGGCTACGAATTTCGCACGTCGGCACCTCGGAATGCGCGAGTACGCGCATCGAGGTTGACTCCTCGAGCCTGCGGCTAGGCATTTAGCGCGTCGGCACCTCGGACTGCGCGAATAAGCGCATCGAGGGTCGACTCCTCGAGCCCGCCGCTAGGAATTTCGCGCGTCGGCACCTCGGACTGCGCGAATAAGCGTATCGAGGGTCGACTCCGCGAGCCCGCGGCTAGGAATTTCGCGTGTTGACACCTCGGACTGCGCTAATAAGCGCATCGAGGGTCGACTCCTCGAGCCCACGGCAAGGCATATCATGGGTCGCCACCTCGGAGTGCGCGAATAAGCGCATCGAGGGTCGACTCCTCGAGCCCGCGGCTACGCATATCGAGCGTCGGCACCTCGGACTGCGCGAATCAGCGCATCGACGGTTGACTCCTCGAGCCCGCGGCAAGGCATTTCGCGCGTCGGCCCCTCGGACTTCGCGAATAAGCGCATCGAGGGTCGACTCCTCGAGCCCGCGGCAAGGAATTTCGCGTGTCGACACCTCGGACTGCGCGAATAAGCGCATCGTGGATCGACTCCTCGAGCCCGCGGCTAGGCATTTCGCGCGTCGGCACCTCGAACTGCGCGAAAAGCGCATCGAGGGTTGACTTCTCGAGCCCGCGGCTAGGCATTTCGCGCGTCGGCACCAGGGACTGTGCGAATAAGCGCATCGAGTGTCGACTCCTCGAGACCGCGGCTAGGCATTTCGCGCGTCGGCACCTGGGACTGTGCGAATAAGCGCATCGCGGGATGACTCCTCGAGGCCGCGGCTAGGCTTTTCACGCGTCGGCACCTCGAACTGCGCGAAGAAGCGCATCGAGGGTGGACTTCTCGAGCCCGCGGATAGACATTTCGCGCGTCGGCACCAGGGACTGCGCGAATAAGCGCATCGAGTGTCGACTCCTCGACACCGCGGATAGGCATTTCGCGCGTCGGCACCTGGGACTGTGCGAATAAGCGCATCGCGGGTTGACTCCTCGAGCCCGCGGCTAGGCATTTCACGCGTCGGCACCTCCGACTGCGCGAATAAGCGCATCGAGGGTCGACTCCTCGAGCCCGCGGCTAGGCATTTCGCGCGTCGGCACCTCGGACTGCGCGAATAAGCGCATCAAGGGTCGACTCCTCGAGCCTGCAGCTAGGCATTTCGCGCGTCGGCACCTCGGACTGCGCGAATAAGCGCATCGAGGGTCGACTCCTCTTGCCCGCGGCTAGGAATTTCGCGTGTCGACAACTCGGACTGCGCGAATAAGTGCATCGAGGATCGGCTCCTCGAGCCCGCGGCTAGGCATTTCGCGCGTCGGCACCTTGAACTGCGCGCGCATCGAGGGTGGACTTCTCGAGCCCGCCTCTACGAATTTCGCACGTCGGCACCTCGGAATGCGCGAGTACGCGCATCGAGGTTGACTCCTCGAGCCCGCAGCGAGGCATATCGCGTGTCGGCACCTCGGACTGCGCGAATAAGCGCATCAAGGGTTGACTCCTCGAGCCCGCGGCTAGGAACTTCACGTGTCGGCACCTCGGACTGCGCGAATAAGCGCATCGAGGGTTGACTCCTCGAGCCCGCGGCGAGGCAATTCGCGCGTCGGCACTTCGGCTTGCGCGAACGAGCGCGTGGTGTGTCGACTCCTCGAGACGGCGGCTAGGAATTTCGCGTATCGAAGCCTGGGACTGCGCGTATAAGCGCATCGAGGGTCGACTCCTCGAGCCCGCGGTTAGGTATTTCGCGCGTTGGCACCTCGGACTGCGCGAATAAGTCCATCGAAGGCTGACTCCTCGAGCCCGCCGCTAGGCATTTCGCGCGTGGGAACCTCGGACTGCGCGAATAAGCGAATCGAGGGTCAACTTCTCGAACCCGCGGCTAGGAATTTCGCGTGTCGATACCTTGGACTGCGCGAAAAAGCGCGTGGTGTGTCGACTCCTCGAGACGGCGGCTAGGAATTTCACGTATCGACACCTGGGACTGCGCGAATAAGCGCATCGAGCGTCGACTCCTCGAGACCGCGGCTAGGCATTTCGCGCGTCGGCACCTGGGACTGTGCGAATAAGCGCATCGCGGGATGACTCCTCGAGGCCGCGGCTAGGATTTCACGCGTCGGCACCTCGAACTGCGCGAATAAGCGAATCGAGGGTGGACTTCTCGAGCCCGCGGCTAGGCATTTCGCGCGTCGGCACCTGGGACTGTGCGAATAAGCGCATCGCGTGTTGACTGCTCGAGCCCGCGGCTAGGCATTTCACGCGTCGGCACCTCCGACTGCGCGAATAAGCGCATCGAGGGTCGACTCCTCGAGCCCGCGGCTAGGAATTTGGCGTGTCGACACCTCGGACTGCGCGAATAAGCGCATCGAGGGTTGACTCCTCGATCCCGCAGCTAGGCATTTCGCGCGTCGGCACCTCGGACTGCGCGAATGAGCGCATCGAGGGTCGACACCTCGAGCCCGCGGTTAGGTATTTCGCGCGTCGGCACCGCGGACTGCGCGAATAAGCGCATCGAGGGTCGACTCCTCGAGCCCGCGGCTAGGAATTTCGCGTGTCGACAACTCGGACTGCGCAAATAAGTGCATCGAGGATCGACTCCTCGAGCCCGCGGCTAGGCATTTCGCGCGTCGGCACCAGGGACTGCGCGAATAAGCGCATCGAGTGTCGACTCCTCGAGACCGCGGCTAGGCATTTCGCGCGTCGGCACCTGGGACTGTGCGAATAAGCGCATCGCGGGTTGACTCCTCGAGCCCGCGGCTAGGCATTTCACGCGTCGGCACCTCCGACTGCGCGAATAAGCGCATCGAGGGTCGACTCCTCGAGCCCGCGGCTAGGAATTTCGCGTGTCGACAACTCGGACTGCGCAAATAAGCGCATCGAGGGTTGACTTCTCGAGCCCGCGGCTAGGCATTTCGCGCGTCGGCACCAGGGACTGTGCGAATAAGCGCATCGAGTGTCGACTCCTCGAGACCGCGGCTAGGCATTTCGCGCGTCGGCACCTGGGACTGTGCGAATAAGCGCATCGCGGGATGACTCCTCGAGGCCGCGGCTAGGCTTTTCACGCATCGGCACCTCGAACTGCGCGAAGAAGCGCATCGAGGGTGGACTTCTCGAGCCCGCGGATAGGCATTTCGCGCGTCGGCACCAGGGACTGCGCGAATAAGCGCATCGAGTGTCGACTCCTCGACACCGCGGATAGGCATTTCGCGCGTCGGCACCTGGGACTGTGCGAATAAGCGCATCGCGGGTTGACTCCTCGAGCCCGCGGCTAGGCATTTCACGCGTCGGCACCTCCGACTGCGCGAATAAGCGCATCGAGGGACGACTCCTCGAGCCCGCGGCTAGGCATTTCGCGCGTCGGCACCTCGGACTGCGCGAATAAGCGCATCAAGGGTCGACTCCTCGAGCCCGCGGCTAGGCATTTCGCGCGTCGGCACCTCGGACTGCGCGAATAAGCGCATCGAGGGTCGACTCCTCTTGCCCGCGGCTAGGAATTTCGCGTGTCGACAACTCGGACTGCGCGAATAAGTGCATCGAGGATCGACTCCTCGAGCCCGCGGCTAGGCATTCCGCGCGTCGGCACCTTGAACTGCGCGCGCATCGAGGGTGGACTTCTCGAGCCCGCGGCTACGAATTTCGCACGTCGGCACCTCGGAATGCGCGAGTACGCGCATCGAGGTTGACTCCTCGAGCCTGCGGCTAGGCATTTAGCGCGTCGGCACCTCGGACTGCGCGAATAAGCGCATCGAGGGTCGACTCCTCGAGCCCGCCGCTAGGAATTTCGCGCGTCGGCACCTCGGACTGCGCGAATAAGCGTATCGAGGGTCGACTCCGCGAGCCCGCGGCTAGGAATTTCGCGTGTTGACACCTCGGACTGCGCTAATAAGCGCATCGAGGGTCGACTCCTCGAGCCCACGGCAAGGCATATCATGGGTCGCCACCTCGGAGTGCGCGAATAAGCGCATCGAGGGTCGACTCCTCGAGCCCGCGGCTACGCATATCGAGCGTCGGCACCTCGGACTGCGCGAATCAGCGCATCGACGGTTGACTCCTCGAGCCCGCGGCAAGGCATTTCGCGCGTCGGCCCCTCGGACTTCGCGAATAAGCGCATCGAGGGTCGACTCCTCGAGCCCGCGGCAAGGAATTTCGCGTGTCGACACCTCGGACTGCGCGAATAAGCGCATCGTGGATCGACTCCTCGAGCCCGCGGCTAGGCATTTCGCGCGTCGGCACCTCGAACTGCGCGAAAAGCGCATCGAGGGTTGACTTCTCGAGCCCGCGGCTAGGCATTTCGCGCGTCGGCACCAGGGACTGTGCGAATAAGCGCATCGAGTGTCGACTCCTCGAGACCGCGGCTAGGCATTTCGCGCGTCGGCACCTGGGACTGTGCGAATAAGCGCATCGCGGGATGACTCCTCGAGGCCGCGGCTAGGCTTTTCACGCGTCGGCACCTCGAACTGCGCGAAGAAGCGCATCGAGGGTGGACTTCTCGAGCCCGCGGATAGACATTTCGCGCGTCGGCACCAGGGACTGCGCGAATAAGCGCATCGAGTGTCGACTCCTCGACACCGCGGATAGGCATTTCGCGCGTCGGCACCTGGGACTGTGCGAATAAGCGCATCGCGGGTTGACTCCTCGAGCCCGCGGCTAGGCATTTCACGCGTCGGCACCTCCGACTGCGCGAATAAGCGCATCGAGGGTCGACTCCTCGAGCCCGCGGCTAGGCATTTCGCGCGTCGGCACCTCGGACTGCGCGAATAAGCGCATCAAGGGTCGACTCCTCGAGCCTGCAGCTAGGCATTTCGCGCGTCGGCACCTCGGACTGCGCGAATAAGCGCATCGAGGGTCGACTCCTCTTGCCCGCGGCTAGGAATTTCGCGTGTCGACAACTCGGACTGCGCGAATAAGTGCATCGAGGATCGGCTCCTCGAGCCCGCGGCTAGGCATTTCGCGCGTCGGCACCTTGAACTGCGCGCGCATCGAGGGTGGACTTCTCGAGCCCGCCTCTACGAATTTCGCACGTCGGCACCTCGGAATGCGCGAGTACGCGCATCGAGGTTGACTCCTCGAGCCCGCAGCGAGGCATATCGCGTGTCGGCACCTCGGACTGCGCGAATAAGCGCATCAAGGGTTGACTCCTCGAGCCCGCGGCTAGGAACTTCACGTGTCGGCACCTCGGACTGCGCGAATAAGCGCATCGAGGGTTGACTCCTCGAGCCCGCGGCGAGGCAATTCGCGCGTCGGCACTTCGGCTTGCGCGAACGAGCGCGTGGTGTGTCGACTCCTCGAGACGGCGGCTAGGAATTTCGCGTATCGAAGCCTGGGACTGCGCGTATAAGCGCATCGAGGGTCGACTCCTCGAGCCCGCGGTTAGGTATTTCGCGCGTTGGCACCTCGGACTGCGCGAATAAGTCCATCGAAGGCTGACTCCTCGAGCCCGCCGCTAGGCATTTCGCGCGTGGGAACCTCGGACTGCGCGAATAAGCGAATCGAGGGTCAACTTCTCGAACCCGCGGCTAGGAATTTCGCGTGTCGATACCTTGGACTGCGCGAAAAAGCGCGTGGTGTGTCGACTCCTCGAGACGGCGGCTAGGAATTTCACGTATCGACACCTGGGACTGCGCGAATAAGCGCATCGAGGGTGGACGCCTCGAGCCCGCGGTTATGCATTTCGCGCGTTGGCACCTCGGACTGCGCGAATAAGCGCATCGACGGTTGACTCCTCGAGCCCGCGGCTAGGCATATCGCGCGTCGGCAACTCGCACTGCGCGAATCAGCGCATCGAGGGTTGACTCCTCGAGCCCGCGGCTACGCAATTCGCGCGTCGGCACCTCGGACTGCGCGAATAAGCGCATCGAGGGTCGACTCCTCGAGCCCGCGGCTAGGAATTTCGCGTGTCGACAACTCGGACTGCGCAAATAAGTGCATCGAGGATCGACTCCTCGAGCCCGCGGCTAGGCATTTCGCGCGTCGGCACCAGGGACTGCGCGAATAAGCGCATCGAGTGTCGACTCCTCGAGACCGCGGCTAGGCATTTCGCGCGTCGGCACCTGGGACTGTGCGAATAAGCGCATCGCGGGTTGACTCCTCGAGCCCGCGGCTAGGCATTTCACGCGTCGGCACCTCCGACTGCGCGAATAAGCGCATCGAGGGTCGACTCCTCGAGCCCGCGGCTAGGAATTTCGCGTGTCGACAACTCGGACTGCGCAAATAAGCGCATCGAGGGTTGACTTCTCGAGCCCGCGGCTAGGCATTTCGCGCGTCGGCACCAGGGACTGTGCGAATAAGCGCATCGAGTGTCGACTCCTCGAGACCGCGGCTAGGCATTTCGCGCGTCGGCACCTGGGACTGTGCGAATAAGCGCATCGCGGGATGACTCCTCGAGGCCGCGGCTAGGCTTTTCACGCATCGGCACCTCGAACTGCGCGAAGAAGCGCATCGAGGGTGGACTTCTCGAGCCCGCGGATAGGCATTTCGCGCGTCGGCACCAGGGACTGCGATAATAAGCGCATCGAGTGTCGACTCCTCGACACCGCGGATAGGCATTTCGCGCGTCGGCACCTGGGACTGTGCGAATAAGCGCATCGCGGGTTGACTCCTCGAGCCCGCGGCTAGGCATTTCACGCGTCGGCACCTCCGACTGCGCGAATAAGCGCATCGAGGGACGACTCCTCGAGCCCGCGGCTAGGCATTTCGCGCGTCGGCACCTCGGACTGCGCGAATAAGCGCATCAAGGGTCGACTCCTCGAGCCCACGGCTAGGCATTTCGCGCGTCGGCACCTCGGACTGCGCGAATAAGCGCATCGAGGGTCGACTCCTCTTGCCCGCGGCTAGGAATTTCGCGTGTCGACAACTCGGACTGCGCGAATAAGTGCATCGAGGATCGACTCCTCGAGCCCGCGGCTAGGCATTCCGCGCGTCGGCACCTTGAACTGCGCGCGCATCGAGGGTGGACTTCTCGAGCCCGCGGCTACGAATTTCGCACGTCGGCACCTCGGAATGCGCGAGTACGCGCATCGAGGTTGACTCCTCGAGCCTGCGGCTAGGCATTTAGCGCGTCGGCACCTCGGACTGCGCGAATAAGCGCATCGAGGGTCGACTCCTCGAGCCCGCCGCTAGGAATTTCGCGCGTCGGCACCTCGGACTGCGCGAATAAGCGTATCGAGGGTCGACTCCGCGAGCCCGCGGCTAGGAATTTCGCGTGTTGACACCTCGGACTGCGCTAATAAGCGCATCGAGGGTCGACTCCTCGAGCCCACGGCAAGGCATATCATGGGTCGCCACCTCGGAGTGCGCGAATAAGCGCATCGAGGGTCGACTCCTCGAGCCCGCGGCTACGCATATCGAGCGTCGGCACCTCGGACTGCGCGAATCAGCGCATCGACGGTTGACTCCTCGAGCCCGCGGCAAGGCATTTCGCGCGTCGGCCCCTCGGACTTCGCGAATAAGCGCATCGAGGGTCGACTCCTCGAGCCCGCGGCAAGGAATTTCGCGTGTCGACACCTCGGACTGCGCGAATAAGCGCATCGTGGATCGACTCCTCGAGCCCGCGGCTAGGCATTTCGCGCGTCGGCACCTCGAACTGCGCGAAAAGCGCATCGAGGGTTGACTTCTCGAGCCCGCGGCTAGGCATTTCGCGCGTCGGCACCAGGGACTGTGCGAATAAGCGCATCGAGTGTCGACTCCTCGAGACCGCGGCTAGGCATTTCGCGCGTCGGCACCTGGGACTGTGCGAATAAGCGCATCGCGGGATGACTCCTCGAGGCCGCGGCTAGGCTTTTCACGCGTCGGCACCTCGAACTGCGCGAAGAAGCGCATCGAGGGTGGACTTCTCGAGCCCGCGGATAGACATTTCGCGCGTCGGCACCAGGGACTGCGCGAATAAGCGCATCGAGTGTCGACTCCTCGACACCGCGGATAGGCATTTCGCGCGTCGGCACCTGGGACTGTGCGAATAAGCGCATCGCGGGTTGACTCCTCGAGCCCGCGGCTAGGCATTTCACGCGTCGGCACCTCCGACTGCGCGAATAAGCGCATCGAGGGTCGACTCCTCGAGCCCGCGGCTAGGCATTTCGCGCGTCGGCACCTCGGACTGCGCGAATAAGCGCATCAAGGGTCGACTCCTCGAGCCTGCAGCTAGGCATTTCGCGCGTCGGCACCTCGGACTGCGCGAATAAGCGCATCGAGGGTCGACTCCTCTTGCCCGCGGCTAGGAATTTCGCGTGTCGACAACTCGGACTGCGCGAATAAGTGCATCGAGGATCGGCTCCTCGAGCCCGCGGCTAGGCATTTCGCGCGTCGGCACCTTGAACTGCGCGCGCATCGAGGGTGGACTTCTCGAGCCCGCCTCTACGAATTTCGCACGTCGGCACCTCGGAATGCGCGAGTACGCGCATCGAGGTTGACTCCTCGAGCCCGCAGCGAGGCATATCGCGTGTCGGCACCTCGGACTGCGCGAATAAGCGCATCAAGGGTTGACTCCTCGAGCCCGCGGCTAGGAACTTCACGTGTCGGCACCTCGGACTGCGCGAATAAGCGCATCGAGGGTTGACTCCTCGAGCCCGCGGCGAGGCAATTCGCGCGTCGGCACTTCGGCTTGCGCGAACGAGCGCGTGGTGTGTCGACTCCTCGAGACGGCGGCTAGGAATTTCGCGTATCGAAGCCTGGGACTGCGCGTATAAGCGCATCGAGGGTCGACTCCTCGAGCCCGCGGTTAGGTATTTCGCGCGTTGGCACCTCGGACTGCGCGAATAAGTCCATCGAAGGCTGACTCCTCGAGCCCGCCGCTAGGCATTTCGCGCGTGGGAACCTCGGACTGCGCGAATAAGCGAATCGAGGGTCAACTTCTCGAACCCGCGGCTAGGAATTTCGCGTGTCGATACCTTGGACTGCGCGAAAAAGCGCGTGGTGTGTCGACTCCTCGAGACGGCGGCTAGGAATTTCACGTATCGACACCTGGGACTGCGCGAATAAGCGCATCGAGGGTGGACGCCTCGAGCCCGCGGTTAGGCATTTCGCGCGTTGGCACCTCGGACTGCGCGAATAAGCGCATCGACGGTTGACTCCTCGAGCCCGCGGCTAGGCATATCGCGCGTCGGCACCTCGGACTGCGCGAATAAGCGCATCGAGGGTAGACTCCTCGAGCCCGCGGCTAGGAACTTCACGTGTCGGCAACTCGCACTGCGCGAATCAGCGCATCGAGGGTTGACTCCTCGAGCCCGCGGCTACGCAATTCGCGCGTCGGCACCTCGGACTGCGCGAATAAGCGCATCGCGGGATGACTCCTCGAGGCCGCGGCTAGGCTTTTCACGCGTCGGCACCTCGAACTGCGCGAAGAAGCGCATCGAGGGTGGACTTCTCGAGCCCGCGGATAGACATTTCGCGCGTCGGCACCAGGGACTGCGCGAATAAGCGCATCGAGTGTCGACTCCTCGACACCGCGGATAGGCATTTCGCGCGTCGGCACCTGGGACTGTGCGAATAAGCGCATCGCGGGTTGACTCCTCGAGCCCGCGGCTAGGCATTTCACGCGTCGGCACCTCCGACTGCGCGAATAAGCGCATCGAGGGTTGACTTCTCGAGCCCGCGGCTAGGCATTTCGCGCGTCTGCACCAGGGACTGCGCGAATAAGCGCATCCAGTGTCGACTCCTCGAGACCGCGGCTAGGCATTTCGCGCGTCGGCACCTGGGACTGTGTGAATAAGCGCATCGCGGGATGACTCCTCGAGGCCGCGGCTAGGCTTTTCACGCGTCGGCACCTCGAACTGCGCGAATAAGCGCATCGAGGGTGGACTTCTCAAGCCCGCGGCTAGGCATTTCGCGCGTCGGCACCTGGGACTGTGCGAATTAGCGCATCGCGGGAGTACTCCTCGAGCCCGCGGCTAGGCATTTCACGCGTCGGCACCTCCGACTGCGCGAATAAGCGCATCGAGGGTCGACTCCTCGAGCCCGCGGCTAGGAACTTCACGTGTCGGCAACTCGCACTGCGCGAATAAGCGCATCGAGGGTTGACTCCTCGAGCCCGCGGCGAGGCATTTCGCGCGTCGGCACTTCGGCTTGCGCGAATAAGTCCTTCGAAGGTTGACTCCTCGAGCCCGCCGCTAGGCATTCCGCGCGTCGTCACCTCGGACTGCGCGAATAAGCGCATCGAGGGTCGACTTCTCGAGCCCGCGGCTAGGAATTTCGCACGTCGGCACCTCGGACTGCGCGAGTACGCGCATCGAGGTTGACTCCTCGAGCCCGCAGCTAGGCATATCGCGCGTCGGCACCTCGGACTGCGCGAATAAGCGCATCAAGGGTTGAGTCCTCGAGCCCGCGGCTAGGAACTTCACGTGTCGGCACCAGGGACTGCGCGAATAAGCGCATCGAGCGTCGACTCCTCGAGACCGCGGCTAGGCATTTCGCGCGTCGGCACCTGGGACTGTGCGAATAAGCGCATCGCGGGATGACTCCTCGAGGCCGCGGCTAGGATTTCACGCGTCGGCACCTCGAACTGCGCGAATAAGCGAATCGAGGGTGGACTTCTCGAGCCCGCGGCTAGGCATTTCGCGCGTCGGCACCAGGGACTGCGCGAATAAGCGCATCGAGTGTCGACTCCTCGGCACCGCGGCTAGGCATTTCGCGCGTCGGCACCTGGGACTGTGCGAATAAGCGCATCGCGGGTTGACTCCTCGAGCCCGCGGCTAGGCATTTCACGCGTCGGCACCTCCGACTGCGCGAATAAGCGCATCGAGGGACGACTCCTCGAGCCCGCGGCTAGGCATTTCGCGCGTCGGCACCTCGGACTGCGCGAATAAGCGCATCAAGGGTCGACTCCTCGAGCCCGCGGCTAGGCATTTCGCGCGTCGGCACCTCGGACTGCGCGAATAAGCGCATCGAGGGTCGACTCCTCTTGCCCGCGGCTAGGAATTTCGCGTGTCGACTACTCGGACTGCGCGAATAAGTGCATCGAGGATCGACTCCTCGAGCCCGCGTCTAGGCATTTCGCGCGTCGGCACCTTGAACTGCGCGCGCATCGAGGGTGGACTTCTCGAGCCCGCGGCTACGAATTTCGCACGTCGGCACCTCGGAATGCGCGAGTACGCGCATCGAGATTGACTCCTCGAGCCTGCGGCTAGGCATTTAGCGCGTCGGCACCTCGGACTGCGCGAATAAGCGCATCGAGGGTCGACTCCTCGAGCCCGCCGCTAGGAATTTCGCGCGTCGGCACCTCGGACTGCGCGAATAAGCGTATCGAGGGTCGACTCCGCGAGCCCGCGGCTAGGAATTTCGCGTGTTGACACCTCGGACTGCGCTAATAAGCGCATCGAGGGTCGACTCCTCGAGCCCACGGCAAGGCATATCATGGGTCGCCACCTCGGAGTGCGCGAATAAGCGCATCGAGGGTCGACTCCTCGAGCCCGCGGCTACGCATATCGAGCGTCGGCACCTCGGACTGCGCGAATCAGCGCATCGACGGTTGACTCCTCGAGCCCGCGGCAAGGCATTTCGCGCGTCGGCCCCTCGGACTTCGCGAATAAGCGCATCGAGGGTCGACTCCTCGAGCCCGCGGCAAGGAATTTCGCGTGTCGACACCTCGGACTGCGCGAATAAGCGCATCGAGGATCGACTCCTCGAGCCCGCGGCTAGGCATTTCGCGCGTCGGCACCTCGAACTGCGCGAAAAGCGCATCAAGGGTTGAGTCCTCGAGCCCGCGGCTAGGAACTTCACGTGTCGGCACCAGGGACTGCGCGAATAAGCGCATCGAGCGTCGACTCCTCGAGACCGCGGCTAGGCATTTCGCGCGTCGGCACCTGGGACTGTGCGAATAAGCGCATCGCGGGATGACTCCTCGAGGCCGCGGCTAGGATTTCACGCGTCGGCACCTCGAACTGCGCGAATAAGCGAATCGAGGGTGGACTTCTCGAGCCCGCGGCTAGGCATTTCGCGCGTCGGCACCAGGGACTGTGCGAATAAGCGCATCGAGTGTCGACTCCTCGAGACCGCGGCTAGGCATTTCGCGCGTCGGCACCTGGGACTGTGCGAATAAGCGCATCGCGGGATGACTCCTCGAGGCCGCGGCTAGGCTTTTCACGCGTCGGCACCTCGAACTGCGCGAAGAAGCGCATCGAGGGTGGACTTCTCGAGCCCGCGGATAGACATTTCGCGCGTCGGCACCAGGGACTGCGCGAATAAGCGCATCGAGTGTCGACTCCTCGACACCGCGGATAGGCATTTCGCGCGTCGGCACCTGGGACTGTGCGAATAAGCGCATCGCGGGTTGACTCCTCGAGCCCGCGGCTAGGCATTTCGCGCGTCGGCACCTCGGACTGCGCGAATAAGCGCATCGAGGGTCGACTCCTCTTGCCCGCGGCTAGGAATTTCGCGTGTCGACAACTCGGACTGCGCGAATAAGTGCATCGAGGATCGACTCCTCGAGCCCGCGGCTAGGCATTCCGCGCGTCGGCACCTTGAACTGCGCGCGCATCGAGGGTGGACTTCTCGAGCCCGCGGCTACGAATTTCGCACGTCGGCACCTCGGAATGCGCGAGTACGCGCATCGAGGTTGACTCCTCGAGCCTGCGGCTAGGCATTTAGCGCGTCGGCACCTCGGACTGCGCGAATAAGCGCATCGAGGGTCGACTCCTCGAGCCCGCCGCTAGGAATTTCGCGCGTCGGCACCTCGGACTGCGCGAATAAGCGTATCGAGGGTCGACTCCGCGAGCCCGCGGCTAGGAATTTCGCGTGTTGACACCTCGGACTGCGCTAATAAGCGCATCGAGGGTCGACTCCTCGAGCCCACGGCAAGGCATATCATGGGTCGCCACCTCGGAGTGCGCGAATAAGCGCATCGAGGGTCGACTCCTCGAGCCCGCGGCTACGCATATCGAGCGTCGGCACCTCGGACTGCGCGAATCAGCGCATCGACGGTTGACTCCTCGAGCCCGCGGCAAGGCATTTCGCGCGTCGGCCCCTCGGACTTCGCGAATAAGCGCATCGAGGGTCGACTCCTCGAGCCCGCGGCAAGGAATTTCGCGTGTCGACACCTCGGACTGCGCGAATAAGCGCATCGTGGATCGACTCCTCGAGCCCGCGGCTAGGCATTTCGCGCGTCGGCACCTCGAACTGCGCGAAAAGCGCATCGAGGGTTGACTTCTCGAGCCCGCGGCTAGGCATTTCGCGCGTCGGCACCAGGGACTGTGCGAATAAGCGCATCGAGTGTCGACTCCTCGAGACCGCGGCTAGGCATTTCGCGCGTCGGCACCTGGGACTGTGCGAATAAGCGCATCGCGGGATGACTCCTCGAGGCCGCGGCTAGGCTTTTCACGCGTCGGCACCTCGAACTGCGCGAAGAAGCGCATCGAGGGTGGACTTCTCGAGCCCGCGGATAGACATTTCGCGCGTCGGCACCAGGGACTGCGCGAATAAGCGCATCGAGTGTCGACTCCTCGACACCGCGGATAGGCATTTCGCGCGTCGGCACCTGGGACTGTGCGAATAAGCGCATCGCGGGTTGACTCCTCGAGCCCGCGGCTAGGCATTTCACGCGTCGGCACCTCCGACTGCGCGAATAAGCGCATCGAGGGTCGACTCCTCGAGCCCGCGGCTAGGCATTTCGCGCGTCGGCACCTCGGACTGCGCGAATAAGCGCATCAAGGGTCGACTCCTCGAGCCTGCAGCTAGGCATTTCGCGCGTCGGCACCTCGGACTGCGCGAATAAGCGCATCGAGGGTCGACTCCTCTTGCCCGCGGCTAGGAATTTCGCGTGTCGACAACTCGGACTGCGCGAATAAGTGCATCGAGGATCGGCTCCTCGAGCCCGCGGCTAGGCATTTCGCGCGTCGGCACCTTGAACTGCGCGCGCATCGAGGGTGGACTTCTCGAGCCCGCCTCTACGAATTTCGCACGTCGGCACCTCGGAATGCGCGAGTACGCGCATCGAGGTTGACTCCTCGAGCCCGCAGCGAGGCATATCGCGTGTCGGCACCTCGGACTGCGCGAATAAGCGCATCAAGGGTTGACTCCTCGAGCCCGCGGCTAGGAACTTCACGTGTCGGCACCTCGGACTGCGCGAATAAGCGCATCGAGGGTTGACTCCTCGAGCCCGCGGCGAGGCAATTCGCGCGTCGGCACTTCGGCTTGCGCGAACGAGCGCGTGGTGTGTCGACTCCTCGAGACGGCGGCTAGGAATTTCGCGTATCGAAGCCTGGGACTGCGCGTATAAGCGCATCGAGGGTCGACTCCTCGAGCCCGCGGTTAGGTATTTCGCGCGTTGGCACCTCGGACTGCGCGAATAAGTCCATCGAAGGCTGACTCCTCGAGCCCGCCGCTAGGCATTTCGCGCGTGGGAACCTCGGACTGCGCGAATAAGCGAATCGAGGGTCAACTTCTCGAACCCGCGGCTAGGAATTTCGCGTGTCGATACCTTGGACTGCGCGAAAAAGCGCGTGGTGTGTCGACTCCTCGAGACGGCGGCTAGGAATTTCACGTATCGACACCTGGGACTGCGCGAATAAGCGCATCGAGGGTGGACGCCTCGAGCCCGCGGTTAGGCATTTCGCGCGTTGGCACCTCGGACTGCGCGAATAAGCGCATCGACGGTTGACTCCTCGAGCCCGCGGCTAGGCATATCGCGCGTCGGCACCTCGGACTGCGCGAATAAGCGCATCGAGGGTAGACTCCTCGAGCCCGCGGCTAGGAACTTCACGTGTCGGCAACTCGCACTGCGCGAATCAGCGCATTGAGGGTTGACTCCTCGAGCCCGCGGCTACGCAATTCGCGCGTCGGCACCTCGGACTGCGCGAATAAGCGCATCGCGGGATGACTCCTCGAGGCCGCGGCTAGGCTTTTCACGCGTCGGCACCTCGAACTGCGCGAAGAAGCGCATCGAGGGTGGACTTCTCGAGCCCGCGGATAGACATTTCGCGCGTCGGCACCAGGGACTGCGCGAATAAGCGCATCGAGTGTCGACTCCTCGACACCGCGGATAGGCATTTCGCGCGTCGGCACCTGGGACTGTGCGAATAAGCGCATCGCGGGTTGACTCCTCGAGCCCGCGGCTAGGCATTTCACGCGTCGGCACCTCCGACTGCGCGAATAAGCGCATCGAGGGTTGACTTCTCGAGCCCGCGGCTAGGCATTTCGCGCGTCTGCACCAGGGACTGCGCGAATAAGCGCATCCAGTGTCGACTCCTCGAGACCGCGGCTAGGCATTTCGCGCGTCGGCACCTGGGACTGTGTGAATAAGCGCATCGCGGGATGACTCCTCGAGGCCGCGGCTAGGCTTTTCACGCGTCGGCACCTCGAACTGCGCGAATAAGCGCATCGAGGGTGGACTTCTCAAGCCCGCGGCTAGGCATTTCGCGCGTCGGCACCTGGGACTGTGCGAATTAGCGCATCGCGGGAGTACTCCTCGAGCCCGCGGCTAGGCATTTCACGCGTCGGCACCTCCGACTGCGCGAATAAGCGCATCGAGGGTCGACTCCTCGAGCCCGCGGCTAGGAACTTCACGTGTCGGCAACTCGCACTGCGCGAATAAGCGCATCGAGGGTTGACTCCTCGAGCCCGCGGCGAGGCATTTCGCGCGTCGGCACTTCGGCTTGCGCGAATAAGTCCTTCGAAGGTTGACTCCTCGAGCCCGCCGCTAGGCATTCCGCGCGTCGTCACCTCGGACTGCGCGAATAAGCGCATCGAGGGTCGACTTCTCGAGCCCGCGGCTAGGAATTTCGCACGTCGGCACCTCGGACTGCGCGAGTACGCGCATCGAGGTTGACTCCTCGAGCCCGCAGCTAGGCATATCGCGCGTCGGCACCTCGGACTGCGCGAATAAGCGCATCAAGGGTTGAGTCCTCGAGCCCGCGGCTAGGAACTTCACGTGTCGGCACCAGGGACTGCGCGAATAAGCGCATCGAGCGTCGACTCCTCGAGACCGCGGCTAGGCATTTCGCGCGTCGGCACCTGGGACTGTGCGAATAAGCGCATCGCGGGATGACTCCTCGAGGCCGCGGCTAGGATTTCACGCGTCGGCACCTCGAACTGCGCGAATAAGCGAATCGAGGGTGGACTTCTCGAGCCCGCGGCTAGGCATTTCGCGCGTCGGCACCAGGGACTGCGCGAATAAGCGCATCGAGTGTCGACTCCTCGGCACCGCGGCTAGGCATTTCGCGCGTCGGCACCTGGGACTGTGCGAATAAGCGCATCGCGGGTTGACTCCTCGAGCCCGCGGCTAGGCATTTCACGCGTCGGCACCTCCGACTGCGCGAATAAGCGCATCGAGGGACGACTCCTCGAGCCCGCGGCTAGGCATTTCGCGCGTCGGCACCTCGGACTGCGCGAATAAGCGCATCAAGGGTCGACTCCTCGAGCCCGCGGCTAGGCATTTCGCGCGTCGGCACCTCGGACTGCGCGAATAAGCGCATCGAGGGTCGACTCCTCTTGCCCGCGGCTAGGAATTTCGCGTGTCGACTACTCGGACTGCGCGAATAAGTGCATCGAGGATCGACTCCTCGAGCCCGCGTCTAGGCATTTCGCGCGTCGGCACCTTGAACTGCGCGCGCATCGAGGGTGGACTTCTCGAGCCCGCGGCTACGAATTTCGCACGTCGGCACCTCGGAATGCGCGAGTACGCGCATCGAGATTGACTCCTCGAGCCTGCGGCTAGGCATTTAGCGCGTCGGCACCTCGGACTGCGCGAATAAGCGCATCGAGGGTCGACTCCTCGAGCCCGCCGCTAGGAATTTCGCGCGTCGGCACCTCGGACTGCGCGAATAAGCGTATCGAGGGTCGACTCCGCGAGCCCGCGGCTAGGAATTTCGCGTGTTGACACCTCGGACTGCGCTAATAAGCGCATCGAGGGTCGACTCCTCGAGCCCACGGCAAGGCATATCATGGGTCGCCACCTCGGAGTGCGCGAATAAGCGCATCGAGGGTCGACTCCTCGAGCCCGCGGCTACGCATATCGAGCGTCGGCACCTCGGACTGCGCGAATCAGCGCATCGACGGTTGACTCCTCGAGCCCGCGGCAAGGCATTTCGCGCGTCGGCCCCTCGGACTTCGCGAATAAGCGCATCGAGGGTCGACTCCTCGAGCCCGCGGCAAGGAATTTCGCGTGTCGACACCTCGGACTGCGCGAATAAGCGCATCGAGGATCGACTCCTCGAGCCCGCGGCTAGGCATTTCGCGCGTCGGCACCTCGAACTGCGCGAAAAGCGCATCAAGGGTTGAGTCCTCGAGCCCGCGGCTAGGAACTTCACGTGTCGGCACCAGGGACTGCGCGAATAAGCGCATCGAGCGTCGACTCCTCGAGACCGCGGCTAGGCATTTCGCGCGTCGGCACCTGGGACTGTGCGAATAAGCGCATCGCGGGATGACTCCTCGAGGCCGCGGCTAGGATTTCACGCGTCGGCACCTCGAACTGCGCGAATAAGCGAATCGAGGGTGGACTTCTCGAGCCCGCGGCTAGGCATTTCGCGCGTCGGCACCAGGGACTGTGCGAATAAGCGCATCGAGTGTCGACTCCTCGAGACCGCGGCTAGGCATTTCGCGCGTCGGCACCTGGGACTGTGCGAATAAGCGCATCGCGGGATGACTCCTCGAGGCCGCGGCTAGGCTTTTCACGCGTCGGCACCTCGAACTGCGCGAAGAAGCGCATCGAGGGTGGACTTCTCGAGCCCGCGGATAGACATTTCGCGCGTCGGCACCAGGGACTGCGCGAATAAGCGCATCGAGTGTCGACTCCTCGACACCGCGGATAGGCATTTCGCGCGTCGGCACCTGGGACTGTGCGAATAAGCGCATCGCGGGTTGACTCCTCGAGCCCGCGGCTAGGCATTTCACGCGTCGGCACCTCCGACTGCGCGAATAAGCGCATCGAGGGTTGACTCCTCGAGCCTGCGGCTACACAATTCGCGCGTCGGCACCTAGGACTGCGCGAGTACGCGCATCGAGGATCGACTCCTCGAGCCCGCGGCTAGGCATTTAGCGCGTCGGCACCTCGAACTGCCCGAATAAGCGCCTCGAGGATTGACTTCTCGAGCCCGCGGCTAGGCATTTCGCGTGTCGGCACCAGGGACTGCGCGAATAAGCGCATCGAGTGTCGACTCCTCGAGACCGCGGCTAGGCATTTCGGGCGTCGGCACCTGGGACTGTGCGAATAAGCGCATCGCGGGATGACTCCTCGAGGCCGCGGCTAGGCTTTTCACGCGTCGGCACCTCGAACTGCGCGAATAAGCGAATCGAGGGTGGACTTCTCGAGCCCGCGGCTAGGCATTTCGCGCGTCGGAACCAGGGACTGCGCGAATAAGCGCCTCGAGTATCGACTCCTCGGCACCGCGGCTAGGCATTTCGCGCGTCGGCACCTGGGACTGTGCGAATAAGCGCATCGCGGGTTGACTGCTCGAGCCCGCGGCTAAGCATTTCACGCGTCGGCACCTCCGACTGCGCGAATAAGCGCATCGAGGGTCGACTCCTCGAGCCCGCGGCTAGGAATTTGGCGTGTCGACACCTCGGACTGCGCGAATAAGCGCTTCGAGGGTTGACTCCTCGAGCCCGTGGCTAGGAATTTCGCGTGTCGATACCTCGGACTGTGCGAACTAGCACCTGTAGTGTCGACTCCTCGAGACCGCGGCTGGGAATTTCGCGTGTCGACACCTGGGACTGCGCGGAGAAGCGGATCGAGGGTCGACTCCTCGAACCCGCGGTTAGGCATTTCGCGCGTTGGCACCTCGGACTGCGCGAATAAGAGCATCGAGGGTTGACTCCTCGAGCCTGCGGCTACACAATTCTCGCGTCGGCACCTAGGACTGCGCGAGTACGCGCATCGAGGTTGACTCCTCGAGCCCGCAGCTAGGCATATCGCACGTCGGCACCTCGGACTGCGCGAATAAGCGCATCGAGGGTCTACTCCTCGAGCCCGCCGCTAGGAGTTTCGCGCGTCGGCACCTCGGACTGCGCGAATAAGGGCATCGAGGGTCGACTCCTCGAGCCCGCGGCAAGGAATTTCGCGTGTTGACACCTCGGACTGCGCGAATAAGCGTATCGAGGGTCGACTCCTCGAGCCCGCGGCTAGGAATTTCGCGTGTCGACACCTCGGACTGCGCTAATAAGCGCATCGAGGGTTGACTTCTCGAGCCCGCGGCTAGGCATTTAGCGCGTCGTCACCAGGGACTGCGCGAATAAGCGCATCCAGTGTCGACTCCTCGAGACCGCGGCTAGGCATTTCGCGCGTCGGCACCTGGGACTGTGTGAATAAGCGCATCGCGGGATGACTCCTCGAGGCCGCGGCTAGGCTTTTCACGCGTCGGCACCTCGAACTGCGCGAATAAGCGCATCGAGGGTGGACTTCTCAAGCCCGCGGCTAGGCATTTCGCGTGTCGGCACCAGGGACTGCGCGAATAAGCGCATCGAGTGTCGACTCCTCGACACCGCGGCTAGGCATTTCGCGCGTCGGCACCTGGGACTGTGCGAATTAGCGCATCGCGGGTCGACTTCTCGAGCCCGCGGCTAGGAATTTCGCGGGTCGGCACATCGGACTGCGCGAATAAGCTCATCGAGGGTTGACACCTCGAGCCCGCGGCGAGGCATTTCGCGCGTGGAAACCGCGGACTGCGCGTATAAGCGCATCGAGGGTCGACTCCTCGAGCCCGCGTCTAGGCATTTCGCGAGTCGGCACCTCCGACTGCGTGAATAAGCGCTTCGAGAGACGACAACTCGTGCCCGCGTCTAGGGATATCGCGCGTCCGCACCTCGGACTGCACGAATAAGCGCATCGAGGGTTGACTCCTCGAGACCGTGGCTAGGAATTTCGCGTGTCGATACGTCGGACTGTGCGAACTAGCACGTGGTGTGTCGACTCCTCGAGACCGCGGCTGGGAATTTCGCGTGTCGACACCTGGGACTGCGCGGAGAAGCGGATCGAGGGTCGACTCCTCGAACCCGCGGTTAGGCATTTCGCGCGTTGGCACCTCGGACTGCGCGAATAAGCGCATCGAGGGTTGACTCCTCGAGCCTGCGGCTACACAATTCGCGCGTCGGCACCTAGGACTGCGCGAGTACGCGCATCGAGGTTGACTCCTCGAGCCCGCAGCTAGGCATATCGCGCGTCGGCACCTCGGACTGCGCGAATAAGCGCATCAAGGGTTGACTCCTCGAGCCCGCGGCTGGGAACTTCACGTGTCGGCACCTCGGACTGCGCGAATAAGCGCATCGAGGGTTGACTCCTCGAGCCCGCGGCGAGGCAATTCGCGCGTCGGCACTTCGGCTTGCGCGAATAAGTCCATCGAAGGATGACTCCTCGAGCCCGCGGCTAGGCGTTTAGCGCGTCGGCACCTCGGACTGCGCGAATAAGCGCATCGAGGGTTGACTCCTCGATCCCGCAGCTAGGCATTTCGCGCGTCGGCACCTCGGACTGCGCGAATAAGGGCATCGAGGGTCGACTCTTCGAGCCCGCGGCTAGGAATTTCGCGTGTCGACAACTCGGACTGCGCGAATAAGTGCATCGAGGATCGACTCCTCGAGCCCGCGGCTAGGCATTTCGCGCGTCGGCACCTCGAACTGCGCGCGCATCGAGGGTCGACTCCTCGAGCCCTCGGCTAGGAACTTCACGTGTCGGCAACTCGCACTGCGCGAATAAGCGCATCGAGGGTTGACTCCTCGAGCCCGCGGCGAGGCATTTCGCCCGTCGGCACTCGGCTTGCGCGAATAAGTCCTTCGAAGGTTGACTCCTCGAGCCCGCCGCTAGGCATTTCGCGCGTCGGCACCTCGGACTGCGCGAATGAGCGCATCGAGGGTCGACTTCTTGAGCCCGCGGCTAGGAATTTCGCGCGTCGGCACCTCGGACTGCGCGAATAAGCGCATCGAGGGTCGACTCCTCGAGCCCGCGTCTAGGCATTTCGCGAGTCGGCACCTCCGACTGCGCGAATAAGCGCATCGAGGGTTGACTCCTCGAGCCTGCGGCTACACAATTCGCGCGTCGGCACCTAGGACTGCACGAGTACGCGCATCGAGGTTGACTCCTCGAGCCCGCAGCTAGGCATATCGCGCGTCGGCACCTCGGACTGCGCGAATAAGCGCATCAAGGGTTGACTCCTCGAGCCCGCGGCTAGGAACTTCACGTGTCGGCACCTCGGACTGCGCGAATAAGCGCATCGAGGGTTGACTCCTCGAGCCCGCGGCGAGGCAATTCGCGCGTCGGCACTTCGGCTTGCGCGAATAAGTCCATCGAAGGTTGACTCCTCGAGCCCGTGGCTAGGCATTTAGCGCGTCGGCACCTCGAACTGCCCGAATAAGCGCCTCGAGGATTGACTTCTCGAGCCCGCGGCTAGGCATTTCGCGTGTCGGCACCAGGGACTGCGCGAATAAGCGCATCGAGTGTCGACTCCTCGAGACCGCGGCTAGGCATTTCGGGCGTCGGCACCTGGGACTGCGCGAATAAGCGCTTCGAGGGTTGACTCCTCGAGCCCGTGGCTAGGAATTTCGCGTGTCGATACCTCGGACTGTGCGAACTAGCACGTGTAGTGTCGACTCCTCGAGACCGCGGCTGGGAATTTCGCGTGTCGACACCTGGGACTGCGCGGAGAAGCGGATCGAGGGTCGACTCCTCGAACCCGCGGTTAGGCATTTCGCGCGTTGGCACCTCGGACTGCGCGAATAAGAGCATCGAGGGTTGACTCCTCGAGCCTGCGGCTACACAATTCTCGCGTCGGCACCTAGGACTGAGCGAGTTCGCGCATCGAGGTTGACTCCTCGAGCCCGCAGCTAGGCATATCGCACGTCGGCACCTCGGACAGCGCGAATAAGCGCATCGAGGGTCTACTCCTCGAGCCCGCCGCTAGGAGTTTCGCGCGTCGGCACCTCGGACTGCGCGAATAAGGGCATCGAGGGTCGACTCCTCGAGCCCGCGGCAAGGAATTTCGCGTGTTGACACCTCGGACTGCGCGAATAAGCGTATCGAGGGTCGACTCCTCGAGCCCGCGGCTAGGAATTTCGCGTGTCGACACCTCGGACTGCGCTAATAAGCGCATCGAGGGTTGACTTCTCGAGCCCGCGGCTAGGCATTTCGCGCGTCGTCACCAGGGACTGCGCGAATAAGCGCATCCAGTGTCGACTCCTCGAGACCGCGGCTAGGCATTTCGCGCGTCGGCACCTGGGACTGTGTGAATAAGCGCATCGCGGGATGACTCCTCGAGGCCGCGGCTAGGCTTTTCACGCGTCGGCACCTCGAACTGCGCGAATAAGCGCATCGAGGGTGGACTTCTCAAGCCCGCGGCTAGGCATTTCGCGCGTCGGCACCAGGGACTGCGCGAATTAGCGCATCGCGGGTTGACTCCTCGAGCCCGCGGCTAGGCGTTCACGCGTCGGCACCTCCGACTGCGCGAATAAGCGCATCGAGGGTCGACTCCTCGAGCCCGCGGCTAGGAACTTCACGTGTCGGCAACTCGCACTGCGCGAATAAGCGCATCGAGGGTTGACTCCTCGAACCCGCGGCGAGGCATTTCGCCCGTCGGCACTTCGGCTTGCGCGAATAAGTCCATCGAAGGTTGACTCCTCGAGCCCGCCGCTAGGCATTCCGCGCGTCGTCACCTCGGACTGCGCGAATAAGCGCATCGAGGGTCGACTTCTCGAGCCCGCGGCTAGGAATTTCGCACGTCGGCACCTCGGACTGCGCGAGTACGCGCATCGAGGTTGACTCCTCGAGCCCGCGGAAAGGCAATTCGCGCGTCGGCACTTCGGCTTGCGCGAACGAGCGCGTGGTGTGTCGACTCCTCGAGACGGCGGCTAGGAATTTCGCGTATCGAAGCCTGGGACTGCGCTTATAAGCGCATCGAGGGTCGACTCCTCGAGCCCGCGGTTAGGTATTTCGCGCGTTGGCACCTCGGACTGCGCGAATAAGTCCATCGAAGGCTGACTCCTCGAGCCCGCCGCTAGGCATTTAGCACGTGGGCACCTCGGACTGCGCGAATAAGCGCATCGACGGTTGACTCCTCGAGCCCGCGGCTAGGCATATCGCGCGTCGGCACCTCGGACTGCGCGAATAAGCGCATCGAGGGTAGACTCCTCGAGCCCGCGGCTAGGAACTTCACGTGTCGGCAACTCGCACTGCGCGAATCAGCGCATCGAGGGTTGACTCCTCGAGCCCGCGGCTACGCAATTCGCGCGTCGGCACCTCGGACTGCGCGAATATGCGCATCGAGGTTGACTCCTCGAAGCCCGCGGCTAGGCATATCGCGCGTCGGCACCTCGGACAGCGCGAATAAGCGCATCGAGGGTAGACTCCACGAGCCCGCGGCTAGGAACTTCACGTGTCGGCAACTCGCACTGCGCGAATCAGCGCATCGAGGGTTGACTCCTCGAGCCCGCGGATAGGGATATCACGCGTCGGCACCTGGGACTGCCCGAATCAGCGCATCGAGGGTTGACTGCTCGAGCCCGCGGCTAGGCATTTCGCGCGTCGGCACCTCGGACTGAGCGAATAAGCGCATCGAGGGTCGACTCCTCGAGCCCGCGGCTAGGCAGTTGGCGCGTAGGCACTTCGGACTGCGCGAATAAGCGTATCGAGGGTCGACTCCTCGACCCCGCGGCTAGGAATTTCGCGTGTCGATACCTTGGACTGCCCGAAAAAGCGCGTGGTGTGTCGACTCCTCGAGACGGCGGCTAGGAATTTCACGTATCGACACCTGGGACTGCGCGAATTAGCGCATCGAGGGTCGACTCCTCGAGCCCGCGGTTAGGCATTTCACGCGTTTTCACCTCGCACTGCGGGAATAAGCACATCGAGGGTTGACTCCTCGAGCCTGCGGCGAGACATTTCGCGCGTCGGCACTTCGGCTTGCGCGAATAAGTCCTTCGAAGGTTGACTCCTCGAGCCCGCCGCTAGGCATTTCGCGCGTCGGCACCTCGGACTGCGCGAGTAAGCGCATCGAGGGTCGACTTCTCGAGCCCGCGCCTAGGAATTTCGCGGGTCGGCACATCGGACTGCGCGAATAAGCTCATCGAGGGTTGACACCTCGAGCCCGCGGAGAGGCATTTCGCGCGTGGAAACCGCGGACTGCGCGTATAAGCGCATCGAGGGTCGACTCCTCGAGCCCGCGTCTAGGCATTTCGCGAGTCGGCACCTCCGACTGCGTGAATAAGCGCTTCGAGAGACGACAACTCGTGCCCGCGTCTAGGGATATCGCGCGTCGGCACCTCGGACTGCGCGAATAAGCGGATCGAGGGTCGACTCCTCGAACCCGCGGTTAGGCATTTCGCGCGTTGGCACCTCGGACTGCGCGAATAAGCGCATCGAGGGTTGACTCCTCGAGCCTGCGGCTACACAATTCGCGCGTCGGCACCTAGGACTGCGCGAGTACGCGCATCGAGGTTGACTCCTCGAGAACGCAGCTAGGCATATCGCGCGTCGGCACCTCGGACTGCGCGAATAAGCGCATCAAGGGTTGACTCCTCGAGCCCGCGGCTAGGAACTTCACGTGTCGGCACCTCGGACTGCGCGAATAAGCGCATCGAGGGTTGACTCCTCGAGCCCGCGGCGAGGCAATTCGCGCGTCGGCACTTCGGCTTGCGCGAATAAGTCCATCGAAGGATGACTCCTCGAGCCCGCGGCTAGGCGTTTAGCGCGTCGGCACCTCGGACTGCGCGAATAAGCGCATCGAGGGTCTACTCCTCGAGCCCGCCGCTAGGCATTTTGCGCGTCGGCACATCGGACTGCGCGAATAAGCGCATCGAGGGTCGACTCCTCGAGCCCGCGGCTAGGAATTTCGCGTGTTGACACCTCGGACTGCGCGAATAAGCGTATCGAGGGTCGACTCCTCGAGCCCGCGGCTAGGAATTTCGCGTGTCGACACCTCGGACTGCGCTAATAAGCGCATCGAGGATCGACTCCTCGAGCCCACGGCAAGGCATATCATGCGTCGCCACCTCGGACTACGCGAATAAGCGCATCGAGGGTCGACTCCTCGAGCCCGCGGCTACGCATATCGAGCGTCGGCACCTCGGACTGCGCGAATCAGCGCATCGACGGTTGACTCCTCGAGCCCGCGGCTAGGCATTTCGCGCGTCGGCCCCTCGGACTTCGCGAATAAGCGCATCGAGGGTCGACTCCTCGAGCCCGCGGCAAGGAATTTCGCGTGTCGACACCTCGGACTGCGCGAATAAGCGCATCGAGGATCGACTCCTCGAGGCCGCGGCTAGGCTTTTCACGCGTCGGCACCTCGAACTGCGCGAATAAGCGAATCGAGGGTGGACTTCTCGAGCCGGCGGCTAGGCATTTCGCGCGTCGGCACCAGGGACTGCGCGAATAAGCGCATCGAGTGTCGACTCCTCGGCACCGCGGCTAGGCATTTCGCGCGTCGGCACCTGGGACTGTGCGAATAAGCGCATCGCGGGTTGACTGCTCGAGCCCGCGGCTAGGCATTTCACGCGTCGGCACCTCCGACTGCGCGAATAAGCGCATCGAGGGTCGACTCCTCGAGCCCGCGGCTAGGAATTTGGCGTGTCGACACCTCGGACTGCGCGAATAAGCGCATCGAGGGTTGACTCCTCGATCCCGCAGCTAGGCATTTCGCGCGTCGGCACTTCGGACTGCGCGAATAAGCGCATCAAGGGTTGACTCCTCGAGCCCGCGGCTAGGAACTTCACGTGTCGGCACCTCGGACTGCGCGAATAAGTCCATCGAAGGTTGACTCCGCGAGCCCGCGGCTAGGCATTTAGCGCGTCGGCACCTCGAACTGCCCGAATAAGCGCCTCGAGGGTTGACTTCTCGAGCCCGCGGCTAGGCATTTCGCGCGTCGGCACCAGGGACTGCGCGAATAAGCGCATCGAGTGTCGACTCCTCGAGACCGCGGCTAGGCATTTCGCGCGTCGGCACCTGGGACTGTGCGAATAAGCGCATCGCGGGTTGACTCCTCGAGCCCGCGGCTAGTCATTTCACGCGTCGGCACCTCCGACTGCGCGAATAAGCGCATCGAGGGTAGACTCCTCGAGCCCGCGGCTAGGAATTTGGCGTGTTGACACCTCGGACTGCGCGAATAAGCGCATCGAGGGTTGACTCCTCGATCCCGTAGCTAGGCATTTCGCGCGTCGGCACCTCGGACTGCGCGAATAAGCGCATCGAGGGTCGACTCCTCGAGCCCGCGGCTAGGAACTTCACGTGTCGGCAACTCGCACTGCGCGAAGAAGCGCATCGAGGGTTGACTCCTCGAGCCCGCGGCGAGGCATTTCGCCCGTCGGCACTTCGGCTTGCGCGAATAGGTCCTTCGAAGGTTGACTCCTCGAGCCCGCCGCTAGGCATTTCGCGCGTCGGCACCTCGGACTGCGCGAATAAGCGCATCGAGGGTCGACTTCTCGAGCCCGCGGCTAGGAATTTCGCGCGTCGGCACCTCGGACTGCGCGAATAAGCTCATCGAGGGTCGACTCCTCGAGCCCGCGTCTAGGCATTTCGCGAGTCGGCACCACCGACTGCGTGAATAAGCGCTTCGAGTGTCGACAACTCGTGCCCGCGGCTAGGGATATCGCGCGTCGGCACCTCGGACTGCCCGAATCAGCGCATCGAGGGTTGACTCCTCGAGCCCGCGGCTTGGCATTTCGCGCGTCGGCACCTCGGACTGCGCGAATAAGCGCATCGAGGGTCGACTCCTCGAGCCCGCGGCTAGGCATTTCGCGCGTAGGCACCTCGGACTGCGCGAATAAGCGCTTCGAGGGTTGACTCCTCGAGCCCGCGGCTAGGCATTTCGAGCATCGGTACCTCGGACTTCGCGAATGAGCGCATCGAGGGTGGACTTCTCGAGCCCGCGGCTAGGCATTTCGCGCGTCGGCACCAGGGAATGCGCGAATAAGCGCATCGAGTGTCGACTCCTCGAGACCGCGGCTAGGCATTATGCGCGTCGGCACCTGGGACTGTGCGAATAAGCGCATCACGGGTTGACTCCTCGAGCCCGCGGCTAGGCATTTCACGCGTCGGCACCTCCGACTGCGCGAATAAGCGCATCGAGGGTCGACTCCTCGAGCCCGCGGCTAGGCATTTCGCGCATTGGCACCTCGGACTGCGCGAATAAGGGCATCGAGGGTCGACTCTTCGAGCCCGCGGCTAGGAATTTCGCGTGTCGACAACTCGGACAGCGCGAATAAGTGCATCGAGGATCGACTCCTGGAGCCCGCGGCTAGGCATTTCGCGCGTCGGCACCTCGAACTGCGCGCGCATCGAGGGTCGACTCCTCGAGCCCTCGGCTAGGAACTTCACGTGTCGGCAACTCGCACTGCGCGAATAAGCGCATCGAGGGTTGACTCCTCGAGCCCGCGGCGAGGCATTTCGCCCGTCGGCACTTCGGCTTGCGCGAATAAATCCTTCGAAGGTTGACTCCTCGAGCCCGCCGCTAGGCATTTCGCGCGTCGGCACCTCGGACTGCGCGAATGAGCGCATCGACGGTCGACTTCTTGAGCCCGCGGCTAGGAATTTCGCGCGTCGGCACCTCGGACTGCGCGAATAAGCGCATCGAGGGTCGACTCCTCGAGCCCGCGTCTAGGCATTTCGCGAGTCGGCACCTCCGACTGCGCGAATAAGCGCATCGAGGGTTGACTCCTCGAGCCTGCGGCTACACAATTCGCGCGTCGGCACCTAGGACTGCACGAGTACGCGCATCGAGGTTGACTCCTCGAGCCCACAGCTAGGCATATCGCGCGTCGGCACCTCGGACTGCACGAGTACGCGCATCGAGGTTGACTCCTCGAGCCCACAGCTAGGCATATCGCGCGTCGGCACCTCGGACTGCGCGAATAAGCGCATCGAGGGTTGACTCCTCGAGCCCGCGGCGAGGCAATTCGCGCGTCGGCACTTCGGCTTGCGCGAATAAGTCCATCGAAGGTTGACTCCTCGAGCCCGCGGCTAGGCATTTAGCGCGTCGGCACCTCGAACTGCCCGAATAAGCGCCTCGAGGGTTGACTTCTCGAGCCCGCGGCTAGACATTTCGCACGTCGGCACCAGGGACTGCGCGAATAAGCGCATCGAGTGTCGACTCCTCGAGACCGCGGCTAGGCATTTCGCGCGTCGGCACCTGGGACTGGGCGAATAAGCGCATCGCGGGATGACTCCTCGAGGCCGCGGCTAGGCTTTTCACGCGTCGGCACCTCGAACTGCGCGGATAAGCGAATCGAGGGTGGACTTCTCGAGCCCGCGGCTAGGCATTTCGCGCGTCGGCACCAGGGACTGCGCGAATAAGCGCATCGAGTGTCGACTCCTCGACACCGCGGCTAGGCATTTCGCGCGTCGGCACATCAGACTGCGCGAATAAGCGCATCGAGGGTCGACTCCTCGAGCCCGCGGCTAGGAACTTCACGTGTCGGCAACTCGCACTGCGCGAATAAGCGCATCGAGGGTTGACTCCTCGAGCCCGCGGCGAGGCATTTCGCCCGTCGGCACTTCGGCTTGCGCGAATAGGTCCTTCGAAGGTTGACTCCTCGAGCCCGCCGCTAGGCATTTCGCTCGTCGGCACCTCGGACTGCGCGAATAAGCGCATCGAGGGTCGACTTCTCGAGCCCGCGGCTAGGAATTTCGCGCGTCGGCACCTCGGACTGCGCGAATAAGCTCATCGAGGGTCGACTCCTCGAGCCTCGGAGAGGCATTTCGCGCGTCGAAACCGCGGACTGCGCGTATAAGCGCATCGAGGGTCGACTCCTCGAGCCCGCGTCTAGGCATTTCGCGAGTCGGCACCTCCGACTGCGTGAATAAGCGCTTCGAGTGTCGACAACTCGTGCCCGCGGCTAGGGATATCGCGCGTCGGCACCTCGGACTGCCCGAATCAGCGCATCGAGGGTCGACTCCTCGAGCCCGCGGCTAGGCATTTCGCGCGTAGGCACCTCGGACTGCGCGAATAAGCGCTTCGAGGGTTGACTCTTCGAGCCCGCGGCTAGGCATTTCGCGCGTCGGTACCTCGGACTGCGCGAATGAGCGCATCGAGGGTCGACTCCTCGAGCCCGTGGCTAGGAATTTCGCGTGTCGATACCTCGGACTGTGCGAACTAGCACGTGGTGTGTCGACTCCTCGAGACCGCGGCTGGGAATTTCGCGTGTCGACACCTGGCACTGCGCGGAGAAGCGCATCGACGGTCGACTCCTCGAACCCGCGGTTAGGCATTTCGCGCGTTGGCACCTCGGACTGCGCGAATAAGCGAATCGAGGGTGGACTTCTCGAGCCCGCGGCTAGGCATTTCGCGCGTCGGCACCAGGGACTGCGCGAATAAGCGCATCGAGTGTCGACTCCTCGACACCGCGGCTAGGCATTTCGCGCGTCGGCACCTCAGACTGCGCGAATAAGCGCATCGAGGGTCGACTCCTCGAGCCCGCGGCTAGGAACTTCACGTGTCGGCAACTCGCACTGCGCGAATAAGCGCATCGAGGGTTGACTCCTCGAGCCCGCGGCTAGGAATTTCGCGCATCGGCACCTCGGACTGCGCGAATAAGCTCATCGAGGGTCGACTCCTCGAGCCTCGGAGAGGCATTTCGCGCGTCGAAACCGCGGACTGCGCGTATAAGCGCATCGAGGGTCGACTCCTCGAGACTGCGGCTACACAATTCGCGCGTCGGCACCTAGGACTGCGCGAATAAGCGCATCAAGGGTTGACTCCTCGAGCCCGCGGCTAGGAACTTCACGTGTCGGCACCTTGGACTGCGCGAATGAGCGCATCGAGGGTTGACTCCTCGAGCCCGCGGCGAGGCATTTCGCCCGTCGGCACTTCGGCTTGCGCGAATAAGTCCTTCGAAGGTTGACTCCTCGAGCCCGCCGCTAGGCTTTTCGCGCGTCGGCACCTCGGACTGCGCGAATAAGCGCATCGAGGGTCGACTTCTCGAGCCTGCGGCTAGGAATTTCGCGCGTCGGCACCTCGGACTGCGCGAATAAGCTCATCGAGGGTCGACTCCTCGAGCCCGCGGAGAGGCATTTCGCGCGACGAAACCGCGGACTGCGCGTATAAGCGCATCGAGGGTCGACTCCTCGAGCCCGCGTCTAGGCATTTCGCGAGTCGGCAATTCCGACTGCGTGAATAAGCGCTTCGAGTGTCGACAACTCGTGCCCGCGGCTAGGGATATCGCGCGTCGGCACCTCGGATTGCCCGAATCAGCGCATCGAGGGTTGACTCCTCGAGCCCGCGGCTTGGCATTTCGCGCGTCGGCACCTCGGACTGCGGGAATAAGCGCATCGAGGATCGACTCCTCGAGCCCGCGGCTAGGCATTTCGCACGTTGGCACCTCGGACTGCGCGAATAAGCGCATCGAGGGTTGACTCCTCGAGCATGCGGCTACACAATTCGCGCGTCGGCACCTAGGACGGCGCGAGTACGCGCATCGAGGTTGACTCCTCGAGCCCGCAGCTAGGCATATCGCGCGTCGGCACCTCGGACTGCGCGAATAAGCGCATCAAGGGTTGAATCCTCGAGCATGCGGCTAGCAACTTCACGTGTCGGCACCTCGGACTGCGCGAATAAGCGCATCGAGGGTTGACTCCTCGAGCCCGCGGCGAGGCAATTCGCGCGTCGGCACTTCGGCTTGCGCGAATAAGTCCACCGAAGGTTGACTCCTCGAGCCCGCGGCTAGGCATTTAGCGCGTCGGCACCTCGGACTGCGCGAATAAGCGCTTCGAGGGTTGACTCCTCGAGCCCGCGGCTAGGCATTTCGCGCGTCGGTACCTCGGACTGCGCGAATGAGCGCATCGAGGGTCGACTCCTCGAGCCCGTGGCTAGGAATTTCGCGTGGCGATACCTCGGACTGTGCGAACTAGCACGTGGTGTGTCGACTCCTCGATACCGCGGCTGGGAATCTCGCGTGTCGACACCTGGGACTGCGCGGAGAAGCGCATCAACGGTCGACTCCTCGAACCCGCGGTTAGGCATTTCGCGCGTTGGCACCTCGGACTGCGCGAATAAGCACATCGAGGGTTGACTCCTCGAGCCCGCGGCTAGGCATTTCGCGCGTCGGCACCTCGGACTGCGCGAATAAGCGCATCGAGGGTTGACTCCTCGAGCCAGCGGCTACACAATTCGCGCGTCGGCACCTGGGACTGCGCGAATAAGCGCATCAAGGGTTGACTCCTCGAGCCCGCGGCTAGGAACTTCACGTGTCGGCACCTTGGACTGCGCGAATGAGCGCATCGAGGGTTGACTCCTCGAGCCCGCGGCGAGGCATTTCGCCCGTCGGCACTTCGGCTTGCGCGA